>NC_090445.1:419240152-419548477 GCF_031143425.1 Pleurodeles waltl | reverse complement strand
TGGTGCTGGGCCTCCGCACCATTTGCATGATCTGTTTTTGAGTCTCCCTTTATAGGTGTCTCTTTGTCACGACGCATCGGTTGTTACCGCGTTGGCCGTTTCTGCCTTCGGTTGGGCTGCTGGAGCTTGTTCCATATGCGCTGCTCAGGCCCGTGACAATTCCTGTGACCGCCCCAGTGTGAGGATGTCTTTCATTGGCATATTCGGTTGCTGCAGGACGCGTTCTCGAAGGTTTGATGATGAGCATCCTTGAATGAATTGCGCTCTGATTTCGTCCTCTTCGTCGGGCAGTGTGCAAGTGCTGGCTACTTCTTTGAGCCTGGCGTAGAAAACATCACTGGACTCGTCGGTGATTTGTCGGGCTTGGCGCAGGAGGAACCTCTCATAGTCCGGATTCGCATAAGGCTCGAAGTGTGCTGTAATTGCCCCTTTTAGGGTTTCGTATGTTCGTGGCCTCGCTTCTGTGACCGACTTGAAAATTTTGTGTATGTCTGCTCCTCCGATATGGAGAAGGACGGGTCTTCTCCTTTCTGGTTGCACATCAAGCGCTTCAAAATATATTTCAAGGCGCTCTACCTAGACTTTCCACCTTGCTGCTTGGGTGGGGGGTGCTCCTGTGACTGTGAAAGGCTCTAGTGGTGGTATGCCGGGCATGCTGATGTTGGCTCTGGTGTGGGTAATGTCTTTATTATTATTTATTTTTTGAAGAAGAAAAACAAAAAGTGCTTAGCATGCATATTTTGTAGTGAAACTTGTCCTTCTTGCGGTATGTCTTTCTTAACACAGATTATGCAGATGTCCGTTTACTTTATTTCTTTTTCCTTTAAAGTCTTTTCCCTTTTTTATTTTATTTTATTGTCTTTGATTTCATTTGTATGCAGCTTTGCGCAGCGGAGCTCCAGGTATGTCCTCTTGGTTTTTTTTTCCCAGCAAAAATGTTCACTTTCCGTGTTTTAATGTATTTTAATATATTATTTTTTTTTTCTGCAGATTTGCGCAGCTGAGCTTTAGGTAACTCTCTACAGTGTTCACTGTCTGTGAATCTGCCTCTTATATGCAGATTTGCGCAGCGGAGCTGATGTACGCACAACGGCACTGGGGGCGTGTCAGGGAGACCCTCTCACCTGACACGTGCCGTGCCGTTCCTCCGGGTCTCTTCGGCGCGGTCGGCACGAGGCTCACGAAAGGATCGCCACTGCCAGGATCCACTCGGGTGCCGGCGCAGCGGAGCTCCGGCCGCTGCGGTTCCAGCGCTGGGCCGAAACTTGGGCAGAGACACAGCAGGACCCCACTTGACATGTCGGTGCGCTGGGCCTCCGGCAGTCAGGACGCAGGGGATGGCGGCCGCAGGTGGTTCCCGCCTGTGATGTCAGGTAGGACCGGGGTCGGCAGTTCTCAGCCTTGGGTCCAGGGGTGGCGTCACCACTTGGATCGGTCGGCCCACTTCATCGCCAAGTTGTCGTGGCGCGCAGCGTGCCAGCGCGCTGATTACAGCAAAGACTCAGAGCCAGCTTGATGTGTATTAACCTTTTACTTAAACACTTGGCTCCACCTAAAGACCCCTTCCCGCCTTCTGCTCCCCTTTTTATATCCTCCCCCCTGTCGTCACGGTGCAATCCATCTTGCACCTTCGGTGGAGGGGAGAATCCCCATTTCCCCCTTCCGGGCCTCTACTTGTGGTGTTGACGGTTTCCGGAGTCAACACTACACACCCTTAGCCAAAACGAGCACCAAAATGTTTACAAAGATGCAGAGAGCGATGCCCTAAGTGGCACTTGATGGAAGGGGTGCTTTATGGAATGGAAGAGTTGATATGGGCAACCTCATTTATTGTAGCAATTACATGGGCCACCCATGCTGATACTCATACGAATCCATCTGTACTGCCCTATAAATATACAGTTACGTTCAAATAACTGCTCCAGCCATGTGATATCCACAATGCAGCATGACGTGTGCCTTTTTAACTCAATTTGCTCCAAAAATTGTAATAATATTGTAGCTTTTTCACACAGACATATCAGCACCTGAAATCTCACAAAAACACATGTTCTGAGTTTTCCGTTTAAATTGGCTGCTCAAGGCATAGACAGCAGCACACACATTCAAAATGTACACAAAGGAAGGGTTTGAAAACGAGAAGTGTTGAATTTCAGCCTAACGCATTTTTGTTCTATTTGGGAAACAGCATGTGGCGAGATGTGACAGGCTTAGATTGCAGCTTTCCCAGGCACAGTTGATAAACACCTTTTGTCTTTAACAGAAACGAGAGAGGGTGAAAACATATATGAGTAAAAGGCACTCCAACTCTCAAAAAACACTTATATGTATTATATAAAGACGGTGCCAAACACTAGGGTTTCACCCCCAAAAACACCCCACACGATAACTTAAAAAGTTATCCAATACTAACACAATGTAATGGCACACGTTTAAATCAGAAAATAACAGTTACATGTGGTTAATCAAAAATAACGTCCCAAAAAAGTCCTTTCCAAGTTTAGAAAAAAATAAGGTGTGATCATACTTCAAAAGTAATCTCAAATACAAACTTCTCGAATAATTTCAGATTCCTCTTGGTATTCAAAGCAAATTCACATGATCAATTCCCATAAATGATTTTTTAAACGATTTTTTTTTTTAATTCCATTTGCTTGTCCGTCACCACGTGTTTCATCCTGGGAGTACCCCTGGATTTCTTCAGGACCTCCTTCAAATTAGATATTGATTTGCAATCCGTTTTTTTGAAAACTCAAACGTGTGTCCAGTAGTTTGCTGGCGTACTCGCCGTACACTGGATTTTGAGCACGAGATAAGGGATTTAGCTATTACACAGGAGACGAAGGCTGTAATACGCATGAGACATCACATTGCGTTTGAATAGAGGAGCTGTACTTTGGGACAGATATGTGGACACAGGTTTGAGTTTTCAAAAAAACGGATTGCAAATCAATATCTAATTTGAAGGAGGTCCTGAAGAAATCCAGGGGTACTCCCAGGATGAAACACGTGGTGACGGACAAGCAAATGGAATTTAAAAAATAATTGTTTAAAAAATCGTTTATGGGAATTGATCATGTGAATTTGCTTTGAATACCAAGAGCAATCTGAAATTATTCGAGAAGTTTGGATTTGAGATTACTTTTGAAGTATGATCACACCTTATTTGGGAACTGTAGACGAAAATACAACTTGGACCGTATTCTGGAATAAACGTTTTTTCTAAACTTGGAAAGGACTTTTTATGGACGTTATTTTTGATTTACCACATGTAACTGTTATTTTCTGATTTAAACGCGTGCCATTACATTGTGCTACCTTTTGTCTTTAATAATACCTTTCACATGAAAAAAACAAGCATTTACAATGCTATAGGTTTTCGTACATTTCAAACAAGTTAATTGTCATCCTTTGACAACAGTGCCCACAACAAAAAGAAAAAGAAAAAAAATCTCTAATGAAGTTAGCAGAGCAGCCTGAGAAGATTTATGGCCCCCAATTAAGATAAGCTATGCCATGTGTGTGATGTCGTGAGTGCTGGTAGGGAAGGACCCTGGAGAGAGCAATGCATGCAAGGGCATATGTGTTTTTACTTAGTAAAATCAGCTTATTTTAGGAGCCCTTTATTTAGTAAAATAAGCGTATTAATAAAATTAGCTTATTTTAGGAGCAGGGTAGAGGACAGCACTTAAATGAAGCCAAAACAAATGTCAGCACATGGGACGAGTTGGGAGGAACGGAATGCTGCAATAAAATGCAGGCAGCTACCAGCCTAAAAGGGAGCACCAAAGAAATGTCAAAAATAATCTGTCACAGCAACAGATAAAGAAACCAAAGTGGAACAATACAGTACTTGGTCACTGCTATGAAACAGAAAAAGGAGAGAGAAAAAGGCAGAACTGACCACTAGCGAGCAAGACATTTTAAAGGGCAGGACTACCGACAAATGAAATTGCTTTAACCCACAGTATCAGTATACTAAAGTATACACCGAGTCGAACGCTAACACGCAACCTAATAAGTATACTTAAGTATACACCAGGTCGAACGCTAATGCTCAACCTAAATACACGCGAACCTGAGGTCAAGCAGCACTGGGTGTGTCAAATAGTTGTTAGAAGCAGCCATTTTGGACACTAGGCACTGAAGTCTGGTGGTTGTGGAGCCGGCCTTCCAGCACTGGTCTGAGGAGTCTGGTTTGTGTGCAGCATGAAAAAGAATATCGCTGAACAGACTTGTGTACACACGTGGAGCAAATCCCAACACCATTCGGAGTGCTTTCCACTATACACTGCCCCACTGATTTTAGCACCTAAGTCTGGTATTGATTGGGGGATAGGCAGGCACAGTAATAGCTGGCTGGGGGCAGGGCAGCTCCATGCGGGGTAAGGTGATTCCTGGCATCGTGCTTTAATTTAGGCAGCCACGGCAACCTCAGACATTTTGGCCCTCATTCTGACCCTGGCGGTCGGTGATAAAGCGGCGGCCAAGCCGCCAACAGGCCGGCGGTCTAAAATATGCAATTCTGACCCTGGCGGGACCCGCCAACACAGCCCGCCAACTTAACACTCCGACCGCCACAGCGGTACAAACAAACAGCGCGGCGGTTCCCGCCAACAGCCCGGCGGCAGACAAAGTACCGCCCACCCTATTACGACCCACCAATCTGCCACCTTTTCCGGGGCGGGAGCACCGCCGATAAGAACACGGCGGAAACAGACTACGAACGGGAAAACGCTCACCTCTACGCACTCCACGCGAGATTCCGGCAGTATGGAGCCAGAGTTGCAGGTCATCCCCGCACTCCTATTCCTGCTCATATACCAGGAGCACGCCCGGCGGCGCGGAAGACATCGGTGAGTACGGCACCTACGACACAGGGGAGGGAAAAGATTACCGGCACACACCCACCCACCCACACCCACTACAACACACACATCAATGCATTCCCACAGATCACTGTCACAACCCACAAACCACCCCCCTCCGAAATAATGCAAAGACCAAAAGAAGAGATCATAAACGGGCAGATATATTGAAATATGTACACCAGTAATCCCAATTAATAAATAAACTATGTACAAAATATATACAGCTACTAAATGTAGTCCAACCACTGTCCGTGGATCACAGGGGTCCTGTGCAAAGGGGCAAGGCCCAGTCCCACGACAAGAACTCCACGGAGAGAACACTGCAGGGGCATCAGAAAGAAAATAGGACAGGCACCTCAGGGGGAAGGGAAGGGGGGGGCACCTCAGCCACTTGAGTACACGACGCCAGATCCACGAGGGGACTCCATGACCACTGGCCCATCCTGGGGAGAGCAAAGCCACAGTCCAAACAGTCCATACAGTGGGTGGCCTGCCCACTGGGCCATCCTGGGGAGAGCAAAGCCACAGTCCATACAGTCCATACAGTGGGTGGCCTGCCCACTGGGCCATCCTGGGGAGAGCAAAGCCACAGTCCATACAGTGGGTGGCCTGCCCACTGGGCCATCCTGGGGAGAGCAAAGCCACAGTCCATACAGTGGGTGGCCTGCCCACTGGGCCATCCTGGGGAGAGCAAAGCCACAGTCCATACAGTGGGTGGCCTGCCCACTGGGCCATCCTGGGGAGAGCAAAGCCACAGTCCATACAGTGGGTGGCCTGCCCACTGGGCCATCCTGGGGAGAGCAAAGCCACAGTCCATACAGTCCATACAGTGGGTGGCCTGCCCACTGGGCCATCCTGGGGAGAGCAAAGCCACAGTCCATACAGTCCATACAGTGGGTGGCCTGCCCACTGGGCCATCCTGGGGAGAGCAAAGCCACAGTCCATACAGTCCATACAGTGGGTGGCCTGCCCACTGGGCCATCCTGGGGAGAGCAAAGCCATAGTCCATACAGTCCATAACAGACCCCACTGCCACTGGAGGAGGCAAGTTGGCCAGAGGACATCCTGCAGCCCTGCCCGAGATAGATCCTGCCCTGCCACGTCTGCCAAAGGGCCAGCGGTTCTTGCCCTGAAGGGCCCAGTTCAGCGGTTCTTGAGACGGCGGGGCCCAGTTCAGCGGTTCTTGAGACGGCGGGGCCCAGTTCAGCGCTTCTTGCCTTGAAGGGCCCAGTTCAGCGGTTCTTGAGACGGCGGGGCCCAGTTCAGCGGTTCTTGAGACGGCGGGGCCCAGTTCAGCGGTTCTTGAGACGGCGGGGCCCAGTTCAGCGCTTCTTGCCTTGAAGGGCCCAGTTCAGCGGTTCTTGAGACGGCGGGGCCCAGTTCAGCGGTTCTTGAGACGGCGGGGCCCAGTTCAGCGGTTCTTGAGACGACGGGGCCCAGTTCAGCGGTCCTTGCCTTGAAGGGCCCAGTTCAGCGGTTCTTGAGACGGCGGGGCCCAGTTCAGCGGTTCTTGAGACGGCGGGGCCCAGTTCAGCGCTTCTTGCCTTGAAGGGCCCAGTTCAGCGCTTCTTGCCTTGAAGGGCCCAGTTCAGCGGTTCTTGAGACGGCGGGGCCCAGTTCAGCGCTTCTTGCCTTGAAGGGCCCAGTTCAGCGGTTCTTGAGACGGCGGGGCCCAGTTCAGCGGTTCTTGAGACGGCGGGGCCCAGTTCAGCGGTTCTTGAGACGGCGGGGCCCAGTTCAGCGCTTCTTGCCTTGAAGGGCCCAGTTCAGCGGTTCTTGAGACGGCGGGGCCCAGTTCAGCGCTTCTTGCCTTGAAGGGCCCAGTTCAGCAGTTCTTGAGACGGCGGGCCCAGTTCAGCGGTTCTTGAGACGGCGGGGCCCAGTTCAGCAGTTCTTGAGACGGCGGGGCCCAGTTCAGCGCTTCTTGCCTTGAAGGGCCCAGTTCAGCGGTTCTTGAGACGGCGGGGCCCAGTTCAGCGGTTCTTGCCTTGAAGGGCCCAGTTCAGCGGTTCTTGAGACGGCGGGGCCCAGTTCAGCGGTTCTTGAGACGGCGGGGCCCAGTTCTGCGGTTCTTGAGACGGCGGGGCCCAGTTCAGCGCTTCTTGCCTTGAAGGGCCCAGTTCAGCGGTTCTTGAGACGGCGGGGCCCAGTTCAGCGGTTCTTGAGACGGCGGGGCCCAGTTCAGCGGTTCTTGAGACGGCGGGGCCCAGTTCAGCGCTTCTTGCCTTGAAGGGCCCAGTTCAGCGGTTCTTGAGACGGCAGGGCCCAGTTCAGCAGTTCTTGAGACGGCAGGGCCCAGTTCAGCGGTTCTTGAGACGGCGGGGCCCAGTTCAGCGCTTCTTGCCTTGAAGGGCCCAGTTCAGCGGTTCTTGAGACGGCGGGGCCCAGTTCAGCGGTTCTTGAGACGGCGGGGCCCAGTTCAGCGGTTGAGACGGCGGGGCCCAGTTCAGCGGTCCTTGCCTTGAAGGGCCCAGTTCAGCAGTTCTTGAGACGGCGGACGGTCTATGGCCAACTGCTAATTGCCTGGTGGTGCCCTCCTGGGCAGCGGGGATGGTGCTCCTTCACTGCCCACCTGGGCTGTGGGTGGTGGGGCCCTCCTGGCCAGCTGGGCTGGGTCCTCCCTGGGCAGCGGCTATGGGGGTGGTGGGCTCTCCCGGGGCAGCTGTGCCGGTTCCTCCCGGGGCAGCGGCTATGGGGGTTGTGGGCTCCTCCTGGGCAGCAGGCCTGCTGCCTGACCTCTCCAACTTGCTGCCCTTGCCCTCCTTAGTCGTCGGCCTGTGGCCCTTTCCTCCCTTTGGAGCTGTGGCTGGTGACTGTCTCTGGGTGGTGTCCGGGGGGGATGTAGAAGGCGGGCTCCTGCGGCGCCCCTTCCGCCTTCTGCTCCTCTTCCCAGGGGGTGGGCTGGCTGTCCCCTTGCTGCTGGGCGAAGATCCAGACATGCGGGCTGGCGGGCTCCAATATCCCTGCACCCTTGTCAAGGGGGCTGCAGGGCTGGTGGTGGCTGAGGTGCTCTTCTTACCCCGACGAGAAGGAGGGGGGGGCTCAGGGTCAGGAAAGAAGTTAGTAGTGGCGAGGAAGAGCTTCTTGGGACAATGGAGAGTGGTAGGTACAGTGGGAATGGGAGTGGAGGGAGAGGATGTGGTTGTAGGTGAGTCACGTTTGCTGTCTTTGGGTGCAGGTGCAGGAGGGATAGGCTGTCGTGAGGTGGATGGCTGTTGGGTGGGTGGGTGGCTGCGTTTGTGTGGTGTGGAAGAGGGGGTGACAGACACAGTGGGAGAGGACACAGGGGACGTGTAAATGGCAGTGGGGGTGGTGACTGCACGTGTGCGGACTGGAGTGGAGGGTGTGCTGGTGATGGAAACACTGGCTGATGGTGAGGTGAATGGAGGTGTGAGTGTAGACGTCACAGGGAGGGAGGAGGGAGACGAGGAGGTGGGGGTCACAGAGGTGGTAGTGACTGTTGGCATGTCTGCATCGGAATGTTGCGTGTGTGAATGTCTGCGTGATCTGTGGTGCTTATGTTTGGATGAGCTTCTCTTGGGTGTTGAGGTGTGTGCAGGCTGGTCTGATGGTGTGGGTGGGACAGGCAGAGGAACAGGAGACTGGGAGGAGGGAGTTAGTAGAGGCAGGCAGGAGACAGGGACAATGGCTGCCGTCAGTGCTGAGGCCAGAGCCTGGAACGATCGCTGATGGGCAGCCTGACCCGAATGAATGCCCTCCAGGTACGCATTGCTGCGATGAACCTCCCTCTCCACCCCCTTGATGGCATTCAAAAGGGTAGTCTGCCCAACAATGAGCGTTCGGAGGAGGTCAATGACCTCCTCACTGAGGGCAGCGGGGGTAACAGGGGCAGGGCCTGAGGTGCCTGGGGCGAAGGAGATGCCCGGCTTCCTGGCAGAGCGGGCACGGGGCGAACGCTGAGGGGCTGCTGGGAGGGCGGAGATGGTGCGCTGGGTGGCGGCTGTACCTGTAACGGCGGGGGGCACGGATGGTGCCACCCCCGCAAGGGAGCCCCCTTCCGAGGACGTGTCCGTGTCGCTGCAGGCTCCAGTCGTCCCCGTCGTGGAGCTCCCCTCGCCCTCCGTCTCACTGGTCCAGTCTGACTCTGTGGCATGGCCCTCCTGGGCCATGTGAGATGCAGCTCCCTCCTGCCCCGATGCCACTTCTCCTCCGCCTGATGATGCTGATGCACACAAGCACAGAAAGACAAACAAAAAGGGGGGGGGAGAGAGAAATAAAGGGATATTGAGTACATGGATCTCCGGTACAGTTAGCGGACATGACAGACACAGATGCCCCCTGCACTAAGTTGCGCACTTGGGGTACACTACGCATTCCGTGGAACATGCCCTACACGCCTAGAGTTGACAACTGCACCCATGGATGACACGGCCCAGGGATGGCTGTACTGACAAACTACTGAGGGTGGTGGCTGGGGACACAGGGGCTTACGGGGGTGCCCAGCCTACAGATATCGCCCTGGCCTAGGGGGACCCCCAGCCCTCCTCCCCCACCCAGACACCTCCACTGCGCGACAACAGAGTAGATAATGCTTGTACTCACCCCCTTGTGTCTGCTGTGCTGCCCTCACGCGCCCATCCAATTCAGGGTAGGCCACCGCCAGGATCCGGAACATCAGGGGGCTCAGTTGACGGCAGGCACCCCGCCTACGTTGGGAGGCCATCCCCAGCAGAGACTCGGCGGTCTTCTTGGTCCCGCGGCGGATGTCCTCCCACCTCTTGCGGCAGTGGGTGCCCCGTCGATGGTGGACCCCCAGGGCCCGGACTTCCTTGGCGATGGCACGCCAAATCCCGATCTTCTCATGGGCGCGGACCTATGTGACACGTACAGGGAGGGAGAAATACCACGTTCAAGTTTGTCAGCATTTTCCTTTCCAGTGGCCCAACGCCCCCCATCCCCGCCAGGCCCCCCGCCATGCCCCCCGCCATGCCCCCCATCCCCGCCATGCCCCCCGCCATGCCCCCCATCCCCGCCAGGCCCCCTGCCATGCCCCCGCCATGCCCCCCATCCCCGCCATGCCCCCCGCCAGGCCCAACATGCCCCCCATCCCCGCCAGGCCCCCGCCATGCCCCCTGCCAGGCCCAACATGCCCCCCATCCCCGCCAGGCCCCCCGCCATGCCCCCCGCCAGGCCCAACATGCCCCCCATCCCCGCCAGGCCCCCCGCCATGCCCAACATGCCCCCCATCCCCGCCAGGCCCCCCGCCATGCCCAACATGCCCCCCATCCCCGCCAGGCCCCCCGCCATGCCCCCCGCCAGGCCCAACATGCCCCCCATCCCCGCCAGGCCCCCCGCCATGCCCAACATGCCCCCCATCCCCGCCAGGCCCCCCGCCATGCCCAAAATGCCCCCCATCCCCGCCAGGCCCCCCGCCATGCCCCCCGCCATGCCCAACATGCCCCCCATCCCCGCCAGGCCCCCCGCCATGCCCCCCGCCATGCCCAACATGCCCCCCATCCCCGCCAGGCCCCCCGCCATGCCCAACATGCCCCCCATCCCCGCCATGCCCCCCGCCATGCCCAACATGCCCCCCATCCCCGCCAGGCCCCCCGCCATGCCCCCCGCCATGCCCCCCATCCCCGCCATGCCCCCCGCCAGGCCCAACATGCCCCCCATCCCCGCCAGGCCCCCCGCCATGCCCCCTGCCAGGCCCAACATGCCCCCCATCCCCGCCAGGCCCCCCGCCATGCCCCCCGCCAGGCCCAACATGCCCCCCATCCCCGCCAGGCCCCCCGCCATGCCCAACATGCCCCCCATCCCCGCCAGGCCCCCCGCCATGCCCAACATGCCCCCCATCCCCGCCAGGCCCCCCGCCATGCCCCCCGCCATGCCCAACATGCCCCCCATCCCCGCCAGGCCCCCCGCCATGCCCCCCGCCATGCCCAACATGCCCCCCATCCCCGCCAGGCCCCCGCCATGCCCAACATGCCCCCCATCCCCGCCATGCCCCCCGCCATGCCCAACATGCCCCCCATCCCCGCCAGGCCCCCCGCCAGGCCCCCCGCCAGCCCCAACATGCCCCCCATCCCCGCCAGGCCCCCAAGCCAGCCAGTGGCCCCAAATCCATATTGAATTAAACTCACTTGTTGGTCTGGAGGACCGTAGAGTAGCGCATACTGGGGGAGGACCCCATCCACAAGTTTCTCCAACTCCTCTCCAGTGAAGGCAGGGGCCCTTTCCCCAGTCGCAGCAGCCATTGTCCCTTCCAGACCGAGGTCACAGCAACACTTGCAGTATAGGTCCTCTCCTGTGAAAGTTCAAGTCGCAAGTGGATAAGTAGATAGAAAATGGCGGTCACGTCCGCGGCGGTGCGTACCGCGGCGGTGCGTCCCGCCACCGCCGGCGCCCTTCGCCATTGGCTCCTGAAACCCATAGGCTTCAATGTTAACCAATGCGGCTTCGCGCCGCGGTCTTCGCCCGCCGCCCGCCGCGGTGTGCCACGCCAGCGCATTGACCTCACATCCCATTGTCACACTTCACAGGTCAGGCAGCCGCCATTTCCAGGGCCCACATGGCTCAATTTCAACTGCGTCACACAGGCCTAGGCCTTGCATAGCCACTCAGACACGCCATTCACTGCATAGAGAATCGTATACTGTGCTAGCTGTGAGTACGTACCTGTGGGTTGCTTGACTGTGTGCTCCATGTTGTCCTTCCTAGGCACCGTCCGCTGGGTTGGGCGAGGAGACGGATGAATCCTCCCGTGTACCGACCGCTGGTGGACCTGTCGACAATGGAAGAACGCCACATTATCCTGACCTACCGTCTTAACCGTGCCACTATCCATGAACTGTGTGCCCAGCTGGAGCCCGACCTGATGTCCCCCATCCGCCAACCCACAGGGATTCCCCCTCTGGTGCAGGTCATGTCAGTACTACATTTCTTGGCAAGTGGGTCATTTCAGACAACCGTGGGAATTGCTTCCGGAATGTCTCAGCCCATGTTTTCGAAGGTGTTATCCAGAGTGTTGTCTGCCCTGATGAAATCCGTGAGGAACTACATCATTTTCCCTGAGGTGGGCGAATTGGCTACAGTGAAGGGTGATTTCTACGCCCTTGGACATATTCCCAACGTAATTGGTGCCATTGATGGGACCCATGTGGCTTTGGTTCCCCCAAGAGACAGGGAGCAGGTGTACAGGAACAGAAAAAATTACCATTCAATGAACATCCAGGTGGTGTGTTTGGCTGACCAGTACATCTCGCATGTAAATGCCAAATTCCCAGGGTCAGTGCATGACGCCTACATCCTCAGGAATAGCAGCATCCCTTACGTGATGGAACAGCTACAGAGACACCGTGTATGGCTATTGGGGGACTCTGGGTACCCCAACCTGTCGTGGCTACTGACCCCAGTAAGGAATCCCCGGACCAGGGCAGAGAAACGGTACAATGAGGCCCATGGGCGTACTAGGAGGGTGATCGAACGCACCTTTGGCCTCCTAAAGGCCAGGTTTAGGTGCCTGCATATGACCGGTGGATCCCTAATGTACTCACCTAAGAAGGTGTGTCACATCATCGTGGCCTGCTGCATGCTTCACAACCTGGCTTTGCGCCGCCAGGTGCCTTTCCTGCAGGAGGATGGTCGAGACGGTGGTGTTGTGGCAGCGGTGGAACCTGAGGAGAGTGACGAGGAGGAAGACGACGGGGCTGAAACAGACAACAGGGACAGAATCATTGAACAGTACTTCCAATAGGACACAGGTAACATTTCAAAGATAATTTAGTAAATGTTAACTACTCTGCAGCATCTCTGCTGCCTGTCTATTTGCCCCAGTGTATGATGACTGAGTTTTGGCTTTTCCCTCCCTATTTCAGATCTGGGGTCCCCACTACGAGTCCTGTGCTTCGTTTCCCCATGGACTACAGCTTTGTGGCAGCTGTTTGTTGACTTCACCATGTACAAGGACATATTTGCACTGTCATGTCAATTACAATCTATTGAAATCACAGCCAGACTCCTGATATTTTGGTGCAAAATAGGTGTTTATTGAAGTGCTCAAAATGGGATGGGTGGTTTCAAGTGGGTGGGGGCTATGGTGAAGGAATGTCCATGGCAGAGTCCAGAGTAACAGTCACACAGGTGCATTGTCCAGAGGCCTGTGGAGAGATGGAGCATGGGCAGTTCAAGGATGGACAGGGTGACAATGTGGGACAGTGGGATGACATCAGGTGGTATCCTTTGCTGGCGGGGGTCTTGACATCCTACTCTGTCTTCTTGCGAGATCTCAGGGCCCTCTTGCGGGGTGGTTCTTCTCCTGCAGGAGGTGGGGGTCTGGTGGGCTGCTGCTGTGCGGGGGCCTCCTGTCCACTAGCGCCGGCGGAGGTGGATGGCTGTTCTTGGTCCAGGCTAGTGGCAGGGGCCCTTGGGTGTTGTTCAGTGTCCGCCCTGCTGTTTACGAGGTCCTGCAGCAGCCCTACCATGGTAACCAGGGTGGTGTTGATGGCTCTGATGTCCTCCCTGTACCCCCGATAGTGTTCCTCCTGCAGCACCTGGATCTCCTGGAACCGGGCCAGTACCGTCGCCATCGTCTCCTGGGAGCGGTTGTATGCTCCCATGATGGTGGTGAGGACCTCGTGGAGAGTGGGTTCCCTGGGCCTCTCCTCCCCCCCCTGTCGCACAGCTGCCCGCCGAGTTGCCCTGTTTCCCTGGGCCTCTGCCCCCTGGCCGGTGTGCCCACTACCACTGCCCCCAGGTCCCTGTTGTTGTTGGGGTGGTGGGTTATCCTGGGTGCCCTGTAGTGGTAGACACACCGCAGATTGACGCGCCCTGGAGACAGAGGCATGGGCCCGCTGGGTGGGAGCTGTGCTGGTGTTCCCAGAGGGGTTTGGGTCTGTAGTGGCCTGGGCCTGTGTGAGGGGAACCGACTGTCCAGAGGTCCCCGATGGTCCGGGCTGGTCATCGGTGTCCAGGTCGACAGAGCTGCTGTCATCGCTGACGGCCTCTTGGGTGGGGGGTGGGGATAATTCTGGCCCCTCCGCCGCGGTGTGTTGACGGTCGGGTCCTGCAGGGGTATAGAGGTATGGTTATAGTTTAAATGTGTGGCATATGGGTGTATCTGTGGGTTCTCGTGTCCCCAAGTGCTGGCATTCGTGTGTGGGGGCTTTGGTGAGGGTGGCTTGTGGGGGGGATGTGTATATGCATTGGGCATGCTTTGGTGATGGGTGTCCATGCTTAGTGGACGCATGCAGGCCTAGGTTTTGGGATGTGTGGGTTGTGATGGTGAGACATTGGCGGGGAATAGGTGTGCTGGGGGTGGGGGTGAGGATGGTGGTGGGGGTGAGGATGGTGGTGGGGGTGAGGATGGTGGTGGGGGTGAGGGTGGGGGTGAGGATGGGGGTGGGGGTGAGGGTGGGGTTCGAGGATGGGGGTGAGGGTTGGGGTCTGATTTGGCATGCAGGTGGGGGGGAAGCAGTATTGAAGCTTCAACTTACCAGTATCCATTCCTCCGCCGACTCCTGCGAGGCCGTCAGGATGCAGGATGTTCAAGACTTCCTCCTCCCATGATGTGAATTGTGGGGGTTGAGGTGGGGGTCCTCCGCCAGTCTTCTGCACGGCGATGTTGTGCCTGGATACCATGGAACGCACCTTCCCCCGTAGGTCGTTCCATCGCTTCCTGATGTCTTCCCGATTTCTGGGGTGCTGTCCCACTGCGTTCACCCTGTCGACAATCCTCTGCCATAGCTCCGTCCTCCGGGCAATGCTGGTGTATTGTATCTGTGTGCCGAACAGCTGGGGCTCTACCCGAACGATTTCCTCCACCATGACCCTGAGTTCTTCGTCTGTGAAGCGGGGTTGTCTTTGGGGTGCCATGGGGTGGTGTGTATGATGTGTGGGGTGGAGTATGTCTATTTAAGTGAGTTGAGTGTGGTGGTGTGTGTTGTTTTGTGTGTGGATAGTGTGTGGGTGATGGTGTTGAGTGGCTGTGGCTGTTATGTTTTGGATGCTGGTGTCTCGCTCTTGTCTTCTTTACGAATTTTTAAGCGTAGGGGTTTGTGGGTGATGTGGGTGGGTGTTTTATATTGTATTGTGTGTGTGGGAGTGGTGTGTGTATGTGTATCAGGTGTGTGGGATTCAAATCGTCCAATGTGGCTGAGTTTTGTTCGTTTGTGTGTATTCTGACCGCGCCGGTGTGTCCCGCCAATGGAATACCGCGTTTGAATGACCGCCGCGTGGATTCGTGGGTCGTAATGGCATGGGCGTATTTCTGTTGGCGTGGCGGTGGAGGTTTGGTCACCTCCACCTTTCCGCCGACCGCTGGTCTGGCGGTCTGTTGTGGCGGTCGGATTTTCGGAGGTTTGCCTTCTGCGGGTCAGAATGACCGTGGCGGGTTTCCGCGACCGCGGCGGGATTATGGAGGATTTCTGACCGGCGGTAGGCGCCTTTTACCGCCGAGGTCAGAATGACCACCTTTGTTTCCTGCAGCTTTGTTTGGAGGAGCACAATGGCTGGGAACTCGTGGACTTTTTTCCTCACGTGCCATCCCCTACCCCCCGCTCTAAAATCCGGAAGGATAAAGAATCCTTCCTTGCCCCTCCCCAGTTCTCCTGTTCCTGTCGCATTTCTGTTAGGAGGTATCCACTGTAGAATTTACCACATCCATGGGAGGACACACCCACACCGACCCCCACCTGTAGGGGTTCGCCAACACCATCAAATGAGACAAATCCAGTCCTCACTGCAGGGAAAGCAGGAAGACACCAAATCCATGAAAATAGATAAAAACAAGACTTGTATAGGGAAACCACCTCTGTCAGGGGCAATTACCTGTATTGGAAGAACAGAATAGTCTTTCTCAAAACGAACACCAACAGAAGCAGGGGCATAGCTTTTTTGGGAGGGGGTATTTGGGGTGTTACACCCCCACCTAAATGTATTCTTTAATAAATAGAAGTGTCTGTTGGATTTCAACTAGGATTTCTACAAGCACACACAGACAAAAAACAGACACACACTCTCTTGCTCTTTCCTCTCTCTTTTGGAGTTCTTAAAGCCATTTGTTATTTCACAACATATTGGGGGTCATTACAACATTGGCGGTAAAAGCCGCTTACCGCCATGCAGAAGACCGCCAATACACCGCCGCGGCCGCGGAATTCTGCCACAGCTATTATGACCCACATCTCGGATTCCGCCGAAATTCAGTCACCCACACAAGTCCGCCACACCAAAGGCCAGTATTAAACTGGCGAAAACAAAACCTCCACGCCAACAGAAACACACCCATGCTATTACGACCCACGAATCCACGCGGCGGTCTTTCAACCACGGTATTCCATTGGCGGTACACACCAAAATACACACACATCACCAAAACACCGCCACATTGGACAATTCCAAATACACACACCTGATACACATACAAACAACACTCCCACACACCCAACACAATATAAAACACACACCCACATCACCCACAAACCCCTACAACCAAAAATTAGTCACAAAGGCGACAGAGAGATAGCACAGACTAGACAATCCCACCACACAGAGGCACATAACACCATCACCCACACAACATCCACGCACAAAACACCATACACCACTACACATCACCACACACATCAACACTCACACCGTCCCACACATCACACACACCACCCCATGTCACGCCAAAGACACCCCCGCTTTTCCGAGGAGGAGCTCCGGGTCATGGTGGAGGAAATCCTACGGGTAGAGCCACAGCTATTTGGCTCACAGGTGCAGCACACATCCATAGCCAGGAAGATGGAGCTATGGTGCAGAATAGTTGACAGGGTCAACGCTGTGGGACAGCATCCAAGAAATCTGGAGGACATCAGGAAGAGGTGGAACGACCTATGAGGGAAGGTGCGTTCAGCGGTCTCTAGGCACAACATCGCGATTCAGCGGACTGGTGGCGGACCCCCACCTCCTCCCCCACAACTAACAACATGGGAGGAGCAAGTCTTGACCATCATGCATCCTGAGGGCCTCGTCGGAGTCGGTGGAGGAACGACCACTGGTAAGTCAAATCTTAACTATCAGATCCCCCACCCTACCTGCATGCTATCACACACCCCCACCCTCACCCCCTCCCCTATCACTCCAGCTCCTCACTAATGTACTCATAACACAAACCACACATCCCAACACCAAGCCCTGCATGACACAACTAAGCATGGTCACCCATCACTAAAGCATGCTCACTGCACATACCCATAACAACCCCCTAACCATCATGACACAAGCCCCCACACACAAATGTTTGCACTGGGGTACACGCACACCCACCCATTTCACACCATGACACACACATGCAATAATCATGCTCTTATGCCCCTGCAGGATCACGAAGGACCGTCACCACACCGGAGGGTCCAGACATCTCCACTCCACCCACAGAAGAGGCCCACAGTGACGACAGCAGCTCTGCCCTACTGGATCCAGATGACCAGCCCGGACCATCGTGGGCCTCAGGACAGTCGTTCCCCTTGCACAGGCACAGCCCAACACTGACCTTCCACCCTCTGGTAACACCAGCACACAGGGAACCCAGGATAACCCACCACCCCAACAACAACAGGGACCTGGGGGCAGTGGTAGTGGGCACACGGTCCAGGGGACGGAGGCACAGGAACACAGGGGAACTGGGAGGGCTGCTGTGCGACAGGGGGCGGACAGGCCAAGGGAACCCACTCTCCACTAGGCCCTCTCCTCCATCATGGGAGCATACCACCACTCCCAGGAGACGATGGCGACGGTCCTGGCCAAGTTTCAGGAGACCCAGCGCCTGCAGGAGAAACAGTATTTGGCGTTCAGGGAGGAGCTCAGGACCATCAGCTCCACCTTGGACACCATCGTAGGGGTGCTGAAGGACATACAGCAGACCATGAGGGACACTGTGGCACAACAAGGGGCCCCTGACACTAGCCAGGACGATGAACTGCCCACCACCTCCGCCGGCCCTAGTGGACAGGACACCCCGCCACCGGACCACCACACCAGCACCCCACCGCCTGCAGACGGACAACCACCACCCAAGCGGTCCCTGAGATCCAGGAACAAGACAGAGCAAGATGGCAAGACCCCCGCCAGGAAATGAGACCACCCTGATTGTCACCCCACTGTCCCACTTTGTTACCCTGTCCATACTTAAACTGCCCCAGCTCCACTTCCTATGCCCATATGGGCAGTGCACCTGTGAGACTAATAGACTGGTCGCTGCCATTGACATTCCTCCACCATCACCCATAACCATTTTACAACCCCCCTCCATTTTTGAGCACTTAAATAAACACCCTTAAACCACAAAACTATGTTGAGTCAGTCTATGATTTGGTAAAATGTATTATCAATGACAGTGTCAAAATGTGTTTCTAGTTGTAAAGGCAACATACCTATGTCACACATCACAAGTCCTTGAAGGATGCATGCAGATGACACACGTTGGTAAGCACACCTGTGAAACCGTAATGTAAAGGAACAACCGAGTTACCAAATAATGCAATGAAATTACACACAGGATAGAGGAAGACGTGTGACAGTGAATGTAATGGTAAAAATGAAAATGTTCTCACCTGTGTGTCACTGGAAATATTGCTGAATGACTGACTCCCTGTTGTCGTTGTCTTCTTCCTCAGCTTCCTCCTCATCACTGTCCACAGGCTCCACAGGTGCCATAACACCGTCATCTGGACCATCCTCCTGCAGAAAAGGCACCTGGCGTCGCAAAGCAAGATTGTGAAGCATCGAGCAGGCGATGATGATCTGGCACACCTTCTTCGGTGAGTAGAATAGGGAACCACCTGTCATATGGAGGCACCTGAACCTGGCCTTCAGGAGGCCGAAGGTGCGTTCGATCACCCTCCTAGTCCGCCCATGGGCCACATTGTAGCGTTCCTCTGCCCTGGTCCTGGGATTCCTCACTGGGGTCAATAGCCAGGACAGGTTGGGGTAACCAGAGTCCCCTAATAGCCACAGACGGTGCCTCTGGAGGTGACCCATCATATCAGGGATGCTGCTATTCCGCAGGATGTAGACGTCATGCACATGAGCCAGGGATCATAGCATTAACCTGGGAGATGTACTGGTCTGCCAAACATACCATCTGTACATTCATGGAATGATAACTCTTCCGGTTCCTGTACACATGTTCACTCCTGTTGGGGGGGACAAGAGCTACATGGGTCCCATCAATAGCACCTATGATGTTGGGGATATGTCCAAGGGCATAGAAGTCACCTTTCACTGTAGCCAAAGCTTCCACCTCAGGGAAAATGATGTGTCTCCTTACGTGTTTCAGCAGGGCAGACAACACTCTGGACAGCACGTTGGAAAACATGGGCTGGGACATCACCAATGCCATGGCCACTGTTTTCTGAAAAGATCCACTTGCAAGGAAATGGAGCACTGACAGCACCTGCACGTCAGGGGCGATTCCAGTGGGCTGGCGGATTGGTGACATCAGGTCTGGCTCCAACTGGGTACATAGTTCCTGGATAGTGGCACGGTCAAACCTGTAGGTGACGATTAAATGTCGCTCCTCCATTGTCAACAGGTCCACCAGCGGTCGGTACACCGGAGGATTCCGCCATCTTCTCAATTGTCCCAAATGGCGGTGCCTAGGAAGGACAACAGCGACCACAGACTCAACTTTTTTCCAGGTATGTACCCACAGTTACATAGAACACGACACCAAACACAAAACCCTTCCTGTATGTGTGTTGAGTGTAGGCCTAGCTATGTGTGATGCAGAAGTAAATGAAGCCATGTGGGCCCCTGAAATGGCAGCTGCCTGACCTCTAAACTGGGACAATGGGATTGTGGGGTAACTGCGTTGGCGTTGCACACCATCGCGGTAGGCGGTCGTAGAACGCAGCGCTATGCTGCAATGGTTAACATTGGACCCTATGGGTCCCAGGAGCCAATGCGGAAGTGCGTTGGCGGTGATGATACGCACCGCCGCGGACGTCACCACCACGGACGTCACCGCCATTTTCTATCAGTTCAATCACTAGATACCTGATCTTCGACAGGAGAGGACCTACACTGCAAGTGCTGCTGTGACCTCGGTCTGGAAGCGACGATGGCTGCTGCGTCTGGGGAAAGGGCCCCTGCCTTCACTGCTCAGGAGTTGGAGAAACTAGTAGACGGGGTCCTCCCCCAGTACACGCTATTCTACGGTCCTCCAGACCAACAGGTTAGTACACAGGTATGTTGTATGGGCTAGGCCTGGGTGGAGAGGGCTGGTTGTAAGAGGGAAGGGGGCAGAGTTCAGGGAACATTAATGCATGTGAATGAATGTGCCACATGGCTAGGGTAGGGAGGGGGGACACTCACATCGACGGTGCAGTTGGTAATGACTCCTCTTCTTCCCTTGTGCATGTCATGTAGGTCAGCGCCCACCAGAAGAAGGACATTTGGCGTGCCATCGCCAAGGATGTCCGGTCCCTGGGGGTCCACCAGAGACGGGGCACCCACTGCCGGAAAAGATGGGAGGACATTCGCCGCTGGAGCAAGAAGACGGCGGAGGCTCAGCTGGGGATGGCCTCCCAACGTGGGAGGGGTGCCCGTCGCACCATGACCCCCCTGATGTTCCGGATCCTGGCAGTGGCCTACCCTGAGTTGGATGGGCGCTTGAGGGCATCACAGCAGACACAAGGGGATGAGTGCACTCTCATTCTGCGGACTTTGCGCGCAGTGGAGGGGTCTGGTTGGGGTAGGAGGCCTGTGGGTGTACCTAGGCCAGGCAGAAATACGTAGGCTAGGCCCCTCCGTAATGCAGGCCATGTGGCACTCTACCCCACCGCAGTAGAGTGCCAAGTACAGGTATACATGCCCCTGTGGCATCCATGTGTGCAGATGTCCATCATAGCCATGTAGGCCAGATCCCAGGAATTGCATCTGTAGAAGCCAGGAGCACGGCGTAGTGCAGGGGGCTGCTGTGTCTGTATTGTCCGCCAACGGTAGCGGTATGCCATGCACTCAACCTGTCTTTCTTCTGTCTTGCCCCCCCCTTCTTGTGCTCTCCCTGTTCTTTTGTGCATCAGCATCATCAGGCGGAGGTACAGTGGCACCGGAGTACGAGGGAGCTGCCTCCCACATGGTCATGGAGGGCCACACCACGGACTCCGAATGCACCAGTGGGACGGAGGGCGAGGGGAGCTTCACGTCGGCTACCGGATCACCAACCAGCGACACGGACTCGTCCGCCGATGGGAGCTCCCTTGTGGTGGCGGCACCATCTGTGCGGCCCACTTCTACAGGTACAGCCGCCACCTCCCCTACCAGCACCGCCCTCCCAGCAGCCCCTCTGCCTTCGCCCCGTACCCACTCACCCAGGAGGGTGGGCATCACCTTCGCCCCAGGCACCTCAGGCCCTGCCCCAGTCACCCCTACTGCCCTCAGTGAGGAGGCCATTGACCTCCTCAGGTCACTCACTGTTGGGCAGTCTACCATTGTGAATGCCATCCAGGGTGTGGAAAGGGAGTTGCAACACGGTAATGCATTCCTGGAGGGCATTCATTCTGGTCAGGCTGTCCTTCAGCGAACCCTGCAATCTCTGACCTCAGCACTGATGGCAGCCATTGTCCCTGTGTCTAGCCTCCCCCCTCCAACCTCCTCCACCCAGACCCAATCCCCTGTACCCCAGCCTATCCCAAGCACACCATCAGACCAGCATGCACACACCTCAACACACAAAAGTAGTTCAGGCAAACATAGGCACCACACAACCCACAGGCACTCACGCAAGCATCACCCACATGCAGACACAGCAACATCCACTGCCTCCACTGTGTCCCCCTCCTCGTCGTCTCCCTCCTCCCTCCCAGTGTCGTCTACAGTCTCACCTGCATGCAACACATCTACATGCACCAAGACTCGCACCAGAACACCCAGCACCACACCCCGCTCACCTGCACTCACCACCTCCACTCCCATTTACACGTCCCCTGTGTCCTCTCCCAGTGTGTCTGTGACGCCCCCTCCCAAAGTACACAAACGCGGGCACCCACACACCCAACATCCATCCACCTCACGACAGCCTCCAGTACCTGCACCTGCACCCAAAACACCTAAAGTGACACCTCCTACAACCACCTCCTCTTCCTCCACTCCCAGACCCCCTCCAACTACCCATCCCAGTGTTCATCAGAAACTGTCCCTCTGCAAAGTTGACCTTTTTACCCCCTCCAATTCATCAGTCCCGTCGTAGCGCCTCAGCCAAAAAGCCTCCAGTACCAGTGGTGGCTGTTCAAGGTGTGTGGAGTGCACCGGCCACCAGGGCAGGCAGTGTGACACGGAGCCAAGGCACTGCCAGTCCACCCCCTGTAAAGGCTCTGAAGTTGGAAAGTGGCCGACGGGACCGTGTGAAGACTCCTGGAGGCAAAACAACTCACAGGGGTCCCAGGGGGATTGCAGAGTCAGCTGTGACTCCTCCAAAGGTGGTGAAGGGCCAGAAGAAGTCTGCACAGCCTGGTGTGAGCATCACGGCGGAGAAGGGCGGCATCCTTCCCGGCGGCCGGGACGCCACCGCCAGCACCGTCGTCCAGAGACCACCGCCAGAGTCAGTGCCCAGGAGGGCCCAAGTATCGTCACTGGTCAGGAGACCACCGCCGGAGTCATTGCCCAGGAGGGCCCAAGTATCGTCACTGGTCAGGAGACCACCGCCGGAGTCAGTGCCCAGGAGGGCCCAATTATCGTCACTGGTCAGGAGACCACCGCCGGAGTCATTGCCCAGGAGGGCCCAAGTATCGTCACTGGTCAGGAGACCACCGCCGGAGTCAGTGCCCAGGAGGGCCCAAGTATCGTCACTGGTCAGGAGACCACCGCCGGAGTCAGTGCCCAGGAGGGCCCAAGTATCGTCACTGGTCAGGAGACCACGGCCGGAGTGAGGGCCCCGTCAGCCACTGCCCGCTGGGCAATGAGGGACCGTCACGCCACACACCAATGCCCAGTCCAGAGACCGCCATGGCAAAGCACCGCTGAAGAGTCCAGAGACCGCCATGGCTAAGCACCGCTGAACAGTCCAGAGACCGCCATGGCAAAGCACCGCTGAACAGTCCAGAGACCGCCATGGCTTAGCACCGCTGAACAGTCCAGAGACCGCCATGGCTAAGCACCGCTGAACAGTCCAGAGACCGCCATGGCTAAGCACAGCTGAACAGGGCATGCGCCACTGAAGAAGGAAAAGACCGCCACATCAAGCATCGTTATCCCATGTGCAGCTGGGACAGTGACGGGACAGGAACTGTCACGCGGAGACTAATCCAGTCGGGGCACCAGTTCCCCTCCAGAACCAGTGGTGGCTGTTATCTACTTGAGAGACTGTGGCTTTGCACTCCCCAGGATGGTACAGTGGGCAGCCCACCCACTGTAGAGACTTGAGAGACTGTGGCTTTGCACTCCCCAGGATGGTACAGTGGGCAACCCACCCAATGTAGAGACTTGAGAGACTGTGGCTTTGCACTCCCCAGGATGGTACAGTGGGCAACCCACCCACTGTAGAGACTTGAGAGACTGTGGCTTTGCACTCCCCAGGATACATCAATGGGCATGGAGCCCCGTTGTGGATCTGGCTTTGCACTCATCCGGCTGAGGTGCCCCCCCCTTCCCTTCCCCCTGAGGTGCCTGTTGTATTTCTCTCTGATGCCTCGGCAGTGTTCTCTCCGTTTGTGGACAGGTATCTTGTGTGGGCCTCGCCCATGCATTTTTGGACTAGTGGTGCACGGACATTGATATGTGCTTATCTGCACTACTTCTCGTAATGTATATACTTTTGAATGATTTTATAATATATCTGTATATATTTGAGACATGTATATTGAAACATTACAATGTTTGAACTGATTTTGTTTTGTCTTTGCATTCTTCCGGGGGAGGTTGTGGGTTGTTACTGTGATGTTTGTGAATGCATTGGTGTGTGTGTTGTAATATGCGAGGGTGGGGGTGGGGGTGTTGCGTGTGTGTCCCCCTGACTTTTGCCTCCCCTATGTCGTAGGTGCAGTACTCACCGTTGTCTTCGCCGGCGCCGGCGTTGCTCTTCGTAGATGAGTAGGAATACAAGGGCCGGTAGGATTTGTAATTCCTGATCCATGGAGTCCTCCTTCCTCGTGGGATGTGTTCAGGTGAACGTTTTCCCATTGCAGAAACTGTTTCAGCTGTGTTTTTATCCACAGTGAATCTGCCCCGGAAAAGGTGGCGGATTGGCGGGTTGTGATACTATGGGCGGTACATTGTCTTCCGCCTGTCTGTTGGCGGCGACCGCCGCACTGCTTGTCTGTACCGCCGTGGCGGGCGGTGTGTTAAAGTGGCTGTCTTTGTTGGCGGTTTCCGCCACGGTCATAATTCCCTTTTTTTGTCCGCCGGCCTGTTTGCGGTATTACCGCACCTTTAACACCGTCCGCCAGGGCTATAATGACCCTCATTGTGCTTTAAGTAACCCTAACAATATGCACTGCTGTCCCTTTCCTTTGCCCCTTAAGCCTCCTAATGCCCTGCTTCTCAGATAATTTATTTTATCATGATATGCTATGATTTTCGGAAATATGAACCTCACACCCCACCCCCCGTCTTACTGACCAAGCTGCGCCCCTGAACAGAGGAGACAACCGCAAGGCACCTTATCAGCTGGTGGTCACGGCCTCCATCTGATGCAACAACAACTCCAGACCTTTCCTACAGTAGACACTATATTCATCAGAGGAGACATACAGCCATTCCTTACTTGTAGGAGCACAACATATCATAAGGGGGTATAAGGAGACAACTGCTGTAGACCTCAACTGTAGGATAACGCCACCTCCATGAGAAGCGATGACACCAGATTTCACATGAAAGAGGACACCACATGTATACCAGGATGCACCATCTCCAACTTTTGTGTGCACGAGGATACTCTCTCCAACAGAGGAGCCAACTCATTTAGCCCTGCCATGTGGACAGTATTTTATCTACTAGAAGAGAACACATTCCCAATCCCCACCTGTACATGGACAACACATCCACCCGGAGACAACCAATGCAACTCACCTGAAGAAAGACCACACTTCTTTGAGAGGTAATCTATGCTCTGTCCTTTACATGTTAAAGGGCTACACAACTGTTCCACTCTACCTACAGGTCTTTGTGATCACCAATGTCTACACCATATGGCCCCTATGGAATCATTCTGATGGATGTTTTCCTCACATCCCTTCTCCGCTATGACTCTGATAGGTTTCTAATAAACATGTATAGCAAAAGAAATAAAAGAAACATGATATGTGTTTTTATATGCATTCATTCACAATACTTAAGCTCTGCATCATGGGTTCTTCATTGCCAGTCATAAATGTTAAAACAATTGCTGCCTCTGTGTGGAAATCCCAGAAGACTTTTAATTTAAACTTGCAAAGATATTTAACATAAGTTTTGGGAAGTTTTAAACACTAATAGTTTTGAAAAACTTACACACAGTAACGCCTCCTGTTCCAAAAACTTTGCCTCCTCTACAAGCACAGTCTTCATCACCTCCCCAGACCATTCTTCATCCAACTCTCGTTATTCCTCTGGAGGATCTATTTCAAACTCCATTGAAGCCTGTGCAACTTTTGCCTGTACCACACAGGAAATGTCATGCCTCTGTCATTGTCTGTAAGACCATCTTCTCCTAGGCAACGTCAAGCAAAATCTAAGCCAGAAAAGGACACATACTTGATCTCCTTCAAGGAGAAAACTGGATTGTGATTTCTCAGACCCGGGTACCTCTTTCATGTATTACCTATGTAAATGCAATTTGTCTTATTAGAATGTCACCTATAAATGATATTATATTTCATATCTCTGGAGCAGGAAACATCCTTTATGCCGACTTTTTTAGAACGAAGTCCTGGTTACCGAAAGCAGAACAACGCTTTCTTTAACCACGACTTCGTTATTTTGTGCCTTAACCACGCATGTCCTGAACAACGAACATGCATGGTTAAGGTACAAACAAGGGAATTGGCTGAGGAGGACGATGCAGATGACGAGGCGACGACTCAGGTAAGTGGGGTTTTTAGGTTTTGGGGAGGGGGTGGGGGGTCGGGGTTTTAGGTTTTGGGGTGTGGTTGGGGGGTGGGGCGTTTTTGGTTTTGGGGAGTGGGTCGGGGGTCAGGGTTTTAGGTTTTGGGGTGGGGGTGGGGGGGTGGGGCGTTTTAGGTTTTGGGGAGGGGGTTGGGGTTGGGGGTCGGGGTTTTAGGTTTTGGGGTGGGGTTGGGGGGGTGGGGCGTTTTTGGTTTTGGGGAGGGGGTGGGGGGTCGGGGTTTTAGGTTTTGGGGTGGGGTTGGGGGGGTGGGGCGTTTTTGGTTTTGGGGAGGGGGTGGGGGGTTGGGGGTTTTAGGTTTTGGGGTGGGGTTGGGGGGGTGGGGCGTTTTTGGTTTTGGGGAGGGGGTGGGGGGTCGGGGGTTTTAGGTTTTGGGGTGGGGTTGGGGGGCTGGGGTGAGGCATGCAGGATCAATGGGTGCCTGTTACTAATGACTTTACCAGGAATGCCTTTACAACGAAATATCGTTGTTAAGGCATTCGTGGTAAAGGCATTAGTAGTAACAACGAGGTCGGTGTTCCGACCTCGTTGTTTAGGCACCCGTTGTTTTGTCAGTCGGCATTCCGTCGTATAACCCTCTGGAGCTCTCAGTCATTATGGAGACACTGAAGCGAACAGTCCCTACACATCCCTTTTTGCCTCTACTACATAGCTTTGAGAAATGGAATAAAAGATGTTTTGTCATCTGGAATAACAAAAGTAGAAGCCCCTAGACTGCTAAAGAAATATAAACCACCAGAACATGATGCATTCTTCCTACGCATACAAATCCATATTCTATAAGTGTTTCTGCCGTCATAAAACTACGCACCTCTGCTTCAGAAACCTTAATGTAACCAGATCGAGAGACTAGGGAGCTTAATCTGGTAGAAAGAAAGAATTGAAGTACGAGTGATACATCTCTTGAAGCTGCAAGTGCTTCTGCACTTCTTCCCAGGTAAAATCGTACCTTGTGAGAGAACATCCAATGCTTTCAAAATGACTTGCCAAGCAACAAAACAAGTCTTTACCGAAGTGCTAAATAAGACATTTCTTGTTTCTAACCAGATCATTAGTGCCTCCATACACTTGGTGAACCTGACTTTGACAGAGTATTGTCATAATATAAATCTAAGTGGATCTTCCGAGTTATGTCAGACCTCTTAAACGTGATGCCCTACTATAGATCACAAAGCAACCCTTGTCAGGGTCTGTGATCTATACACCTCACACCAACAATGAAAAGCATCATATGAAATCAGAGGCAGAGACTTTAAAAGCCTTTGATCTCGAAGACACCATACATTCTACAGCTACAAATACAAAAGGAATACAGCTTATCCATTCAGACAGAGTTTAGACCCCTCAGCGACCTTAAAGAGAACAACGTCAACATGTCAGCATCACAAGAGGAAATCATTTAAAGATAGAAGTTGTCAGTAGTTCCATTTTGGTGGGAAACCTCTACTTGGATCAAAGCAATGATTCCTTTTCTTCCTTATCTACTTCTGCGACTCCAGTGGAGAAAACATCTATCAGTTAAGAATAGCAGAGCATCACCAATGACAAACAGGATGTAGATGTTGGAGAGAAAGGTTATGCTCTTCGTTTGATGACACCAACTCTGTCTATACCACTGATAACTGCAACCAGATTTCGTCTCAAACTGCTGCAATCCATACTTTTGGAGAAAAGAAGAATCTGTTTCTTTAGCTCAAAAAGAAAATGAAATATATTCGACATGCATCCTGGTTCAGAAAAATGGCACAGGGAAAGAGTTTAGACTTGTCCTGAAGCTGGAAATAGCCATTTATTGGCCCAGGAGAGAACAATTCTGAATCCTAGCACTGCGTCAAGTACTGAAAGAAGTGAAGCATGTGGGGACTGGATATGTGTGGTAGACCGCCAGGATACATGCTTCCATATACCGATAACAAGGAATCAAATACAAATTTTAAGATTTGTGGTGGAGAGGTTTAATTACCAGACTATGATGCTATCTTTTGGCCTAATTTCAGCTCCCAAAAATGTTCACCAAGTGAATGAAAGCACAATACCTAAGAAAATAGCATTGTACAATCTTTATTGATAGTCATAAATCTTAGAATAATTGACCTGCTGCCTGCACGGACTCTTGAACACATCAATTTAATTTAAAGGAAATTGTGGAACGATTTTCCTTATGAGGCTTAGGGGTTTTATAAGTCCATATGAGGTACATCACCTCTTGGAAGCCTTTAATTTTTTTTTTAATGCAGACTATTAGAATCCAATACATTTATTTCAAGACTGTATTTCTGCATCCTAAACAATAAAGAATAAAAACCTATCTAACATGAAAGGAAAAATGCAGCAAATAGGCTTTCACTTAAAAACGGAATACAGTGTTCTGTTTTTTAAGACACCAGGAGTTCGCTCCCCATGATACACTGTGCTGGCAGTTGCCTCCCAGAGCCAGTTCTTTTTTTCAGCTCTGGAGCAACATACCACAGAACTGCTGAGATGCTTTACACCTGTTTTTCCTCTCAGATTTGTGTTAGGAAGTTCAGTCTACTCCTGTTGCTCAACGGGTTTAAGTCCCTGCTCTCTACTGCAGACCTGTCTTCCTGTTTCTGAACGTTTTTTTCTGTCAGAAATACCTTCTCTTTTCCCCAAATGTCCATCCCATGAAAGAAAGAAAGCAGTGTCAGACCTACACAGAGAAAGTGTGGGTGGACTGCTTCCCGTCTTCCCACTCTGTAAAAAACGGTGACATTTGTAAAAAAATGTCGAAATCAACCATGAAGGGAAAGGCTACGACTGAGAGGAATGCTGCAAGACATAAAGGTAAAACAGCAAAGAAATAAGAAGGAACAGCTGGAAAAATCTTTTTAGACGGTCTGTATAAAAAAAAAACACAGAAGGAGATCTAGAGAGAGAACATCTAGTGGTAACAAACCTCTAAGGCAACACGACTTGCAGCGTCATTCTAGATTGACATCCAACCCTATGACACTGCAATTGAGAGCATCAGCTCTGACGTGTTCACCTTCAAAAGAAGATCCTCAACATCAACACATCAATGTCATGAGAGACACTCCAGGTCTTCAATACAGGCACACTCGAAATCGATGGTGTATATTTCAGCTTCACCATCGTAGTCAAAGAAGGGTCTCACCGCTTACATATATACCACATTACCATCAACATTGAAGAAAATACCTTGCACTACATCAACAAACTCTCAGTCCTCATCAACATCAAGTTAAACACTCTATATAACATCAAAGCACTCTTTGTCCTCGTCAAAACGGTCCGGTTGGTGGCATCACCATACCCCACAACATCAATGGGCTTTGGAATGCCTCAGTCAGTCCATTTTGTGCACTTGACATATACGGTCCAATCAGCCAGAATGGTGTCTCCATTTTCTCTGTCCTCGCCTAAGGTCACAGCTCTTCTATATAGCCATCACCTAGGAAGAGACAGTATCACACTGTGGCAGACCTCCTAGAGGGGAACCTCGGCAGGACACTGCAATCCCTGCACTCCCAGATCTCCTTCTGGACTACCCTTTCCATAGTGGGTCTTGTGGACCTTTCTAAAATGATGATGCTACTGTGATTATTATATTATTTTACCAACCTAACTGTGACGATCCGGGGAACACCCTTCAATGCCTAGAATCCATGCTCACAGACCTGATCCAGGGCCCCAGACGGATAAGGGTATCATTGCATATGCTACAGCTTCCCCCTCAGGAGGAGGCCTGGGTGCCCCGAACTTCACGCACTACTAGCTGGCCACCCAACTTCAATGAGTGGCATGCTGGCTGGTGGGATACCACACGGATGAAACAAGGATCACACGGGCTGGAGCCTGAGGGGGCTTTTTATTACTAATGCTCCTCACGGGTTGCTGGACGGGCTGCCCCTACCCATTGCTTCTCTGCTCAGCCTGTGAGTCCTTGCGGAGGGGCTTTCCACGGGCCGACGTCCTGCGATCCTACACCCTACTGACCCTGATTGACAAGATACCAGAGCACACCAAGAGATAGTCCGAATAATAAATGGCAAAGTCCATGAAGCAATTCTTCTTCTTCTTTCAACGAATGATCTTTATTTCTGGTGAGCACAAAAAAACACAAAACAGCCAACACGTGTTTCGTCCAAGGGACTTTTTTAAGGCTGTAAATTAGAGACTAAAAACCAAGAGTAAAAGTATGGAAACAATACATGGCATGTGCATATAGGGCTATACAAACACTACACGAGTGTGTATATGATATACTGAGAATAGTGGAAGAAAATACAAAATGACTGAAGGTGGTGGGAAAAAATAGAGAAGAGAAAAGAAGAAAAAAGAAGAAAAAAAGGTAAGGCCAGCAGAATCCGCAACATGGATCAGAGGACCCTTTGAATAAAGATAAACGTCACCATCACATGAGTAAGATGCCCAAGAATAGAAAACAGCAGTTCAGTGCACAAAAGGAAATTGATACTAATAGAGTGTAGCATTACCAGAAAATCCCATATTATTAAATGTGTATGAAGTGAAAACAAAGTTACAATAGATCAAAAAGAAGGCCAACATACCGACGTATAATGCAAAAAGAATGTAGGTATGAATGTAGATTGAAACGTCAAGGTCCAACGAAGGAAAGGTGTCTATTCGCCAAAAGGAATCAAACAGAAAATCCCTGTGAAATGGTTTCATGAGAGTAGTCATGGGACATCAAAATAAGTTGTCAAGTGCTTAGAAATGATAGGCCATGATAAGCCCAATCAAGAATCTAGGGAATAAAAATAAAGAGAACATTCTGTAGCTAAAAAAAAATCCCATGCTAAATAAGACCGTATAGACAAAAATCAGCAAAATATAATTGGTACAATGCGGAAAAAACATTGGTATGAAACCAATGTACCATATTAGTTAGAAGAAAGAAAAAAGAAAAACACGTAAGTTGAAAGTGTAGTCTGTAGAAAAGAAAAAATTATTAATAGCCAAAAACATTTGTTAACAAAGAAAACCCATGATGAGTTAGAGCGGGAAAATACGCCAATAAGGCGACCCTACTGACCCTGCTCCTTTGAGGGAGGATTGAGTGACCAGTCAGCATCTGGAGATTTGGGAGGAGGCGGGTGTCAAAACACTCAGTAACTTGTTGATGGAAGGAGCATTGCTACCCTCCCAGGTGCTCCACAAACTCTGTGGCTTACCCAAGGGGGGATTCCTGATGTATTGGGCTCTCTGGATGACACTGAAACAACAATGGGGAGTCTGTGGCCCAGAACCTCCACAACATCCGCTACTCCATGCACTGTACTCACTGGGATACAGTGGACGTTTAGTAACATCGATATATTAAGCATATGATCTCCCTGGAGGCATTACCCTGGCTAAGGTCCATGTGAAAGACTCTTTGGGACAACCATTCTAAGACTTGAATGACTTAAAGCACTTGAGTATTCCAGCAAGCTCCCTTGCACTCCTTGATTCAAGTCCATACAGTTCTGCCTCCTACACAGGGCCTACCTGACTCCCCAATGGCTTCACCACATTTATCCCACGATCACTGACGACTGCACTAGGTGCCACACAAACTTTGCAAATGTAGTCCATATGTTTTGGACCTGCGGGCCCTTATGACCTTTCTGGGACACCATACTCTCTGACATACCGAGTGACAGGGGAAGGGAACAATTAGCTACAGTCGGACACTGCCTAATGGGCCTATATACCTGTTAACACGTCCCTTTATTATAAATTATTACACATTGGGACTCGTTTTAGGCCAATTAATCTTTTGACCCAGTTGAGAGACACCTTAGGACGAGATAACTAATCAACATGTCAATCAATATGTCAATAATATCATCAATATTTATTACAACAATGCATTTCACTTTAGTCAAATACATTAATCAACTCAAGACACCACCATGACCTTGCGGTCATGAATAACCACACCAGTTTAGTATGAATTTTAGTGATATTTATTCCCTATTTGTTACAATACTACTAGCAAGTTTATTAATCTCAAAACCAATAAGCACAATAACATAGTCACAATATGACAACTCTGATAAGATTTCATCAAAGCAAGAATCACAAACATCAGAACATAGCAAAGTGTGAACATAGGCTATCCTTAGCAGAGTATTGTCAACAAAGCATTGATTCAGTCATTTGTCTATTTGCGTCAGTTTAGTGAACCCCTCTCAACTAACCTATAATTAGCATTGGCATGTTGGACTTCATGCAAAACAATTTAGTAACAGAAATTTAGAAAATAGAAAATAGAAATAGTTACCCTCCAAGGTTTGTGTCAGCACTCAGGTTCAGTCTTCGTTTTCAGGACATCAGTTGATTCGCCATCAGTCAGGAACTCAGCTCTCAGGCTAAGGGGCACTTCCCTCATAAGGAGTTAAGTGTAAATAGGCAAGCTAAGGGCAAGGACGGTTCTAAATAAATCAGCAAGTCACCAATCAAAGTGACAAAGTCTCTGGATCATAATACATAGCATCAGCATCTCCCCCTCTCCTAGTCTCCTACTCCCTAATTCTAATTTACTTCCTGGTGACAGGGGTTTTTATCCCCTTTTCGTTGTACATTCCCCTAAAATCTGGTTGGACAAAGGCTGCACCCCACTATCTTTAACCAATTAAAAACACATTATGTCATTAAATCTTTTACCCCGCATCAGTTGTCAGGCCTTTTATTGGTCCATATGATTGCCGTCTTTAGATGTAGAATGTCCCGTATGATTTCATCCTTTTGTAATTCTTTGCGCATCTTCGGTCAGTAGCTCCATTGTCTGTACTGATGTGGGCAACCTTGTGTTTGACATTAGTCTACACTGTTGCATTTAGCTAGTACATTTCTACAAGCAATATGAATTTCATGAGAACAGATCTACTATAGTTACATTCAGCTTCTAGTTTGAAGAAACAAGAGTTCATGTCCTTTAGCAAGTCAGCACACTGCACGTTAGAAAAACACATTTAATATGAGAGCCAGGGAGCTAGGCCTCGACTCATGCTAACTAAGGCCTAAAAGGATTTATTAGCATACCTTTAATAACATAATCATTATTAATTAGTATAAAACCATTTAAATGCAATAACTCATCCACATTAGTCATTTTTATTAGTCCCCGTATACACTGACGGCCCTCCCCATGGGCAAATTTCAACGCACGTTTTCAGCAAAACATATTAATACAGCTTCTATGCGGCATTATTGTACATTAGTTCATAAACATTTCATGTTAATATAGATTATATAAGCTAAGCTCTCTCATACCCATCCCAGGACTGGCAAAGCCACAACATGTTCACTGACCTTACTGTCCTCTTGGCTAAGAGAGCAATAGCAATGCAGTGGAAATCGACCACTCCCCTTCGATCTCGCTTTGGCGCAGTGCAGTGATCAAGTGGGCATGGGCACAAGGCATGATGGAGGAGTTCCACGGGCTACAGAAATTCCCCCTAGCGAACTAATGCGACAAAATTCTCTGTGATTTTTTGCTTGGGCCCATGACCACTGCAAGTTCCCTTAAACAATCCTGCTGAGAACTACTCTCGAATGCAAGCTCCCTCATCCCTCCCTCCCATCCAACTTCAATGACCTTGACCTCTAATATCCCTGCCCTTAGATTTCATACCCGAGAATGAAACAAGGTGAGTTTCCGGAAGAGGGGGCAAAGGGTCTTTCTTTCTTTCTTTCTTTTTGATTACTAGTTTTTGGTACTATAAACAACACTGCAATGTGGACACTAAGCCACCCATGTATTATGGTGAGACTATGGGCACAATCTTGTTCTTATCGCTTACTGATTCACAAATTCCACCAACCACACTTGTATTCATGCATATATACTGTTCGACTGTGTTCTGTGTTATATGTGTCTATGAAAACCGATTTAAAAAAAACAAAAAACAGGAAAGGACAGAAAGCTGCAGAGGAGGAAAGCGCACCCAGCCACAGAAGACCAGTTTTCTTCACTGATGGGGGGGGAGGGTACTTCTCAATTCATAGGACTCATCATTCCACCGCAACATCCGGTGAAGATCTTGTGAAGATGCTGTTAAGACCTCTCTGTTTATCCCCTCAAAGGTTAGTATCCAGACCTACTTCGATGTCACTTTTAAGGAGGCCTAGATCAAACACACCATCACAAACATCACCAGTGTCCAACGGGAGTCGGTTGGAGGCATTCTCTGCATTCCTGAAATAAGAGAAGGGCATAGATCGTGTTCAAGGTTTACATGCAAAAAATCTGATGATACTCGCTTATCATATACACCTACTAGCTTACAGGGGGAATGTCAAGGTTTAATATTGAAATATGGACTCCTCAGCCTGTGGTGTCTGTTTTTAAAAATGACACACGGCATGTTGGGAGACCCAGAGTTTAGCTTGCAATTAATAAACAAATTCCAAGCAGCACTGCAAAATAATTTAAAGACAATTGTCATTTCAAGTGATCAGGGCTCTTGCTAGTAAAGGGCTAGTTGGACCAGATTGCTAAAATAGATAAATGTTAGGATAGTTTATTTAGTTTTCACTCAAAACAAACCCACGAAATCTAATCACATAACAGAAGCCTGTTACTTTTCAACAAAAACGTATCTAGTAGGCAGGTGGCAGAATCTTCTCCCAAAGAAAGAGCAAATGGTCCTTGAGAAGACAATATAATTTGTGATTACGATACTGAGGTCATTATCCTCCCATAATAACTATTTATTAACTAAGGCCGATTATGTACATGATTTGTTACATTAAAATAGTTCCTTACATGGTGGATCGTCTCCTATATTGTCTGTGGTGCCAACAAATAAATAATCCTATGTCAGATAAACCGTGGCCACATTCCATAGAATAAAAGCAGTTAGAATGACATGGATGAGAAACATGTCACTTAACCACACAAAGATAAAGGTTTGACAATTCTAGGAATGATTACATACATGCAATGGGAAATCATGTGCTCCAGCTACAGATTATTGCTTGGTTGCTGTACCACTTGACACCAAATGATGAACCTATGTCCTTAAACATGGTGGTGGTAAATTATGCGCGTATTCAGCAGCTGAGGAGAAAATTAAAAATGAATCTGAAATCTGAGTCAAAGATTTATGAATCAAAGAACGGCAGTGGTATATCATCCACAACCAGGAGTGCATGTGGTATACCAGGACGGTAGTGGTATATTATCCAAAACAAGGAGTTTACATGTGGAGATTCTGCTTGGTGATGAACACCTTGGACTTCTCACATATCAACTAATATTAGGAGAAGACACCTCACCCACAATTTCATACTGGTATACTTCATCATTGGTGCCTTCTCCTTATCTGCGGAACATAATAAGATAAGATAATACCACCATTTTTGGCAGTACATTATAAACTACTAGTATCTGAAAAATACAAAAATACCTCACAGGGTATCCAAATTGTTTCACTTTAACTCAGAGGGTACCCTGGGTATAGTTCAAATGACAAACTTGTGGATGTTTTCCTAAGAGACAATGTTACATGCAGCCATTTTATTTCTGCTGACATGTTTCAGCCAGGGAACTCGCCCATATGGGTTGCCAGCTTTCTTCAGGACTCAGCGGGGGTGGGGACCCCTATCTAATTAGTGTATCACTTCCTGCAAAATAGCAAAGGAGAACTAAGGCTCTCCTACCTGTCCCTGAATTTTAAGTTATGATCATTTGTGGGATTTTATTGTTACCACATATTCCCATTCAAACCTAATATTCTCCCAATTAGTGTGCTGATATTACAATGCTATGTCATAGTATTAAGAAAAATGACAATGTATATCAGTCAGTGACTGAATAAAATGGGAACAGAGGTGGATCTACAGACATAAACCTATCCAGTCACTTATGATGAGAGAGAGATGTTTGGCACAACCCCAAAACACCCCTCTGCTGTGTGTAGCCAGTCCTGATTTTGTTGCAACTCTAGGAGCAGAAGAGATAGTGGCACATGATGGATTGGAGCATAAAACAGGCTTTTAAAAGTGGATTAAAACAAGATGTGAATGAGCATATTTGTGTTACAAACATTACAATATAAGTTCTAGGTAAGCAAATTTGCTCATGAAAATGAAACACCAAAACACATGCACACTGGTATGGTCCAACAAACAAAACAGTATAAATCTTTATGGTGTGCTAGTTACATTAATAGCATAGTCACATATCTGTATGTGCTGTAGTGATGCATTTGGAGACAGACCCTATGTGTTATCCTGCTGCATTAGGGAGTACTTCCGCCCCAGCTGGAGCAACCAAATTACTTGTAATGGTTACAGTATGATAAGAAGGAAAAGTAAATTTTGATTAACATAACGATTGTTGTCTTTAAAGGATCTGTGTGTTAGAGACTGTGTGTGATGGATATGTGTGTGGTGTCTGAATAAGACTGTAAGGAGTGGAAGGACAGCATTGTGTGAGTGGTCGTAGGATAGGCTATATAGATGAAGAGGGGGTTTACATCTTACCTGGTCTTACATTAGGATTATCTGCAACAGGCAGGCCATTTAGCAGGGGAAACGGAGATGGGATCAAGGGCCACCTCTGGCAATAGCCTTAGCCACATGAGTCCTGGAGAACTTCTCCTTCACCCTCCTCATCTCATTCTATCATTTCTTTTTACTGTCCCCTATGGAGTGTGCCTGCTCCCCTTGCAGTTGTTGATGCGGTTTGACCACAAATGTAACTACAAGGGCTTTTTCATCCTCTGTGAAGTTGTCCTTCCTCTCAAATGTTGTAGTCTGCATTCTGGAGGCTGGATGTCATTCCTATGAATTTCATTCCTGTTGGCCATATGGTCACGGAGTCCAACGGGTAAAGAACAGAGCCTATGGTGTTAGTTGGATTTGTGTATTTTCTTAGTGATGGGCATCAGGGATGTTTGATTTGCGTCATGTGCGTAGTATTTGCCTATTCCCTTCTAGTCTGAGATATCTGCCCTGTTTTCAGCAATCTACACCTCATTGTAGGAGTTGTCCATCCCAGTGAAAGAATACCCCCACCCTGAACCCCCCCTGGCGGAGATCCCTGAAGGGAAATTATCCTCCAGGGTAATGCTAACTCGTCACCTAAATGAAACAACAGTTTATGAAAACGCTGCTGTTAAATCTGATGGCTTTCCATTAGACTGCCAGGCTGAGGATATGGGTTCGGGTGCTGCATTCCCCACTTTCCCCCACAAGAGTCAGGAGGGTCGGGGTTTCCACTGGGCCCCCTCAGATTATCTATAGCACACAAATTTACCCTGGTGAGCTTCACTGTAGAAGTGGACAATGGCCCAGACCCACCAGCTCTCGGTAAAGAGCAGACAGAGGAGGCTGGGGAAAGGGTTTGAAGCTAATTTGGCAGGCAGGGGTAGCGCGTCCCTGAGGACCCCACTATATTGCAGGCACCTTCTCTTGAGGGATCTCTTTTGGCCACAACTAACATGCCACGAATGCGACTGAGGCAAGATAGGAGTGTCCGAACTCCATCCCTATTCCTAGGCTCTAACCCCGAAAACAATTATTATTTTTTCTCACTATCTGAGGATGGCGAATTGTCAGAATTCCCCATGGGGTCTAGCACCAGCGACAGCAGTTGTGTTTCTGAGGATCCGATTGGGTCACCACCATTCCCTACAAATAGGATTGTGGCCAAACAAGCAGCATTGGTGCCCACTGGTATTAAGGAGTTAAATTGGGACTATACTCCCACTGAACAGTTGATGGGCAGCAGGACAGCTGGTGGACCAGAGGGACCTTCTGATGCTCCCACCCCACATCCTCCCATGCTTGAAACTATTTTCCAAAGTACTTTGGCACATCGGGAGGAGACGCGAGCTGGTGGCTGCCGGTTTCAGGTAGCTATCCGCAAACTGCAGGGAGTGGTTCTCTAGGTCGCCAGGGCCTGCAGTACAATTATTGAACGTGTCACTGACTTGGAGACAAGAACTGCTGCCTTAGAAGTAGATGTGGCAGGGGCTACGGGTCAGCTCAAAGTACAGGAGTCTCAATTATTTGATATGCAGTGGAAGTTGGAGGACCAAGAAAACTGGCAAAGATGTAACAACCCTACGCGTGCTTGGCGTCCACAGATATATGGTTTTACATGGTGGAACTGTTTCATCAAGGATTCCCAGATCTGGAATGGTGGAACTGGGCTCAAGAGGATAAAAGGGCACATTGTATATACCAATGGGATGATAGAAAACAGGGAGCTATCTTGGTTATCATGGGGAATTTCCTCCTGAGACAGGCAATGTTCGAAAAGGCCAGGCTGGAGGCTAAACGTACGGTGAAGGACTGTGTCATTTTTGTTAGACCAAACTTCTATCATGTAACAGTTGAAAGGCGTCGGCAGCTGCAACAGCTCATCAAACTCTTTCAGGAGAAAGGAGCCCAGGCATTTTTACTGCATCTGGCCCAGTTGAAAAGTGATATGAGAGAAGCGTACCCGCTTTTTCACTTCCGAGATCAAGTTAACGATTTTCTTCAAGAGATATGTAGCAATGTGTGATTATGCCACTTTGGCTTCACTGAATGCTGGTTTTGGGCCTTTTTGACCAGGTAGCGACAGACACTAAACTAGGGAGGTTCCTCCCTCATTAATACTGATTCTATAGTTTAATATTGTAGGGGGGGTCCAGCCTCTGGCTTTCAGGGTTCCTCAGGGATTTTTCTTTTTCTTTTCTACAGTGATTTCTTTTTTTCTGGGTTTAAAGGTTGGGTCAGAGGTTATGCTTCCATCACTGCAGACCAATGGTTGGTCTGGACGCCTCCCTAGAGTGGAAGGGGGGGTCCGGGTGGAGGTGGGTGGGTTCGAGGGTGAAAAGGAGGGGGTGATGCGGGGGCAGGGGCGGAGGTGGGGTTGGTTGGGGTTGGTGGGTGGTCAGGGAGTCGGAGGGGGTAAAAAAAGAAAAAACCCAAAGGGGGTATAATGGAGTGATGATGGCAGAAAGTTGGCATATGGCTTGTTTGGCATGTATTGAAACCTTATCACAAGAAGTTTGTTTATGGAAGGTAAGCTTGATGCTTAATGGGTAGTTTATCTATATGTCCAGTTAATGTGGGGGGGATTAAACTATAAAGTAAAGTGTTAGAAAGTGGCAGCAATCTTGGGATCTCTTGGTACTGATATAATATGCCAGCAGGATACACATATTCCAGGAAGAAGGAGGGATCCATTGTCCATTCGGGGGCACGTTAGCGGGTTGCACTGTTCAAGTGTCAACAATTTGGGGTGTTACAATTTTCACTAGTAACAACATGGGTCCGATTAAGTGGTCAAGGGTTGATAAATGGGGCAGGTGTGCATTCGTGGAACTGGGGACCGGGGTAGTGGTTTGCTCCATTTACGGTTCTAATCCAGTTGACCCCCAAGTATTCGAAGAACTTGAGCTAGAACTAGCAGGGTGGCCAACTCCATTGGTAATATTTGGAGACTTGAATATTCATTTGGGAGTAGAGAGTCAGCATAGATCTAAGTATAGTGGGAGAAAACGCCAAGTTTATCATGCTCTAGAATCAATTAAAGAGAGTCATGGATTCTTAGATGTTTAGGCCGCTAAGAATATCCCCGATCCAGGGTATACATATTTTTCGGCTCCACATAGGAAATTTGTTAGATTAGATTACTTTTTGGTAACCTCTAGTCTGATTAATAAAACAGCTATTATGAAATTGCCAAGCCTTCTTTCAGACCATAACCTGCTAATTATAGAAATCAGGGGTCAGTTAACCTCAAATCATTACAGAAGTGGATGTTTGACAAAAAACAGCTATTAAATGAGGGATTCTTGGAGCATATGAGAAAATTGGTGAGTGAATATTTTGAGCATAAAAGGTATAGTGCTGCTATTGGGATAGTCTGGGACTCCTGTAAGGCTGGACCTTAGTTAATTAGCCTCTCGGAGAAAACAGGTGTCTATTGAGAACAGGGGATTGGTTGACAAACTTGTGAGGCTGGACTGATCAAATAGTCAGGGGTGTGGGGGAAGGGCAGATCACAGCTCAAATTATGTCAGTTAAGGCAGAGATAAATAGTTACCATATGAAGAGGGAAGCAGAAAGGTTTCAGGCGTTTCATAATGAGAATTATGAGTATGGGAATTCTGTAGGGAAACAGCTTGCCTTACGGATCAAAGAGAAGTTAGAAGGTGTATTGAGAAAATCAAAAAGCCGGATGGGTCATTCGCTACCGATATCAAGGATATCGTTAAGATCATCGATAGTTTCTACAAAGCACTTTACCAGGAAGAAGCTGTGCATCTAGACCTGGGCTGCATTGCTGAAGGGCGAACTTTTATGGGGGTGGATTATCACCGGAGTTAAATAGAGATTTAGACGTGGATATTACCTTAGAGGAAGTTATAGATGCGTTTGCTTCCTTGGAATCTGGTTAAGCGTTGGGACCTGACAAAATTCCTTTAGATTTCTATAATGTCTTCATACCGAGCTGGTCCCAGTGCTAAGAGAGTTATTTTTGGGCGTGCAGCACAGTGGGGAACCTCCTATGCCTTGGCAGGGCACAGACATTATAATGTTTCCTAAAAATAATAATGTCCCGGATTAGCCCTCCTCGTACTGGCCCATAACCCTCATTAATGCTGACACTAAATTGTATTCTAAAATACTAGCAGTACGACTGGGGAGAGTTATTGCCGGGTTGGTGTCTCCATGGCAACATGGGTTTGTACCAGGCCGAGGCACTAATGATCATAACAGACTCGACATTTCACTCTTTGATATAATGGAAAACACCAAGGGGTGTATAGCCATGATACTTCTTGATGCAGAAAAAGCCTTCAATAGTGTCGTGGCAATATCTATGGTTCGTAATGAGACAGAAGGGTTTAGGAAAACACTTTATCACAGCCGTCAAGACGATGTACAGTGCCTCATTTGCCATGCTACAGCTTATGGGGGTAGACTCCGCAAAGATAATCATAACCAGAGGCACAAGGCAGGGCTGCCTTGCTCCCCTATCTTATTTGCCTTGTATATTGACCCATTCATAACAGTGTTGATGCAGAACGACGGGTATTAGGCCTATATGAGTTAATGGGTTTGATACAAAGGTATTAGCGTATGCCGATGACATAGCAGTGGTTACCCCAGACCCTCTGAATTCAATGGTGGCGATTGAGCGCTTAGCAGAAGAATACAGGAAAACATCAGGATATTTATTAAATTATGAAAAGACGGAGACTGCTTGTACAGAAAATGTATTTTTTTCTGATGTGAGGCGGACATATACTGCTACTTATTTGGGAATTAAAATCAATCCTAAAATGTCAACCTTTTGCGAAAAGAATCTAGAACCACTAATTAGCAAAATCAATATATATTTAAGGCGGATTAAGGGTTTACACTTGTTTATTATTGGTAGATGCAATGTTCTTAAAATGCTTATTCTGCCCTGAGTATTGGACCTGTTCCGTGCTGTCCACTTACTGGTTGATGCTTCGGAAATTAGATGCAATTTGCTGCAAATTCATTTGGCAGTACCAAAGGTCCATCGATCGCTTAAATAACTAATGCTTCCGCGAGAAAGAGGGGGGTGGGCTGCACCTATTTTTTTATTTTATCAGTGGGCAGCCCTTTTGCAACAAATGGGACTTTTGGTATTGGCTGTAGTGGTTCGTCCCATGTCTGATGTAGAAATCCCCTCCATTTTTTTAACTTGCGCTTAGTAAAGCAGCTCAAGGTTGCCTCCTTCAACAAATAGAGCCGAGTTACTACAAAAAGGTTTGGTTCAAGATCATGAGTTCAGTGTGGAAGGTGTGGAACGGAGTTAAAAAAATTGTTGAAGATTAAGTCATATAATAGGTACACCCCTTTGTGGCACTTGGTGCTCTTTCTGCTCAATTTCTATGATCTAATGGGTCGAGGTTGGGTGCGCGATGGTATCCATAAGCTTGGAGACCTTTATGATACTGACCAAATACACCCTTTTGAGGAACTACAGCTAAATTTCCATATAGACCCCTCAATCTTTTTTAAGTATCATCAGGCTCGGCCTGGTGAAAATATCTATGGATTGGGTGGAGCTGTTGGAAACAATGTGTTGGCCAGACTGTAGGATTGGGATGATCTACAGGCTTCTTACAGATACTATGCCTGACGATTTGGCAAAACAGAGGCTGCGTGGGCGAGACACTTAGGCAAGGGTGGTATGGACGTATATATGTCTAATTAATTATGCATTAAGGTTTTCCTGTCATCCAGTCTAAAAGCACACCACTATATAACTATCTTTCATTTATGTTATACGCCTGCTAAGCTATATGGTTGGGGTAAAAGGATGGATGAAAGATGCGGCAGGTTTTACGAGGGTCCAACGGATATGCTACATACGTTTTATGGATGTGAGATGCTAACCCCTTTGAAGGCAGGCATCAAGACTTTTTGGAATAAATTGTTTAGGGGTAGCTCTAGAATTAGCCTACTGATGATGCTTTTTGTCCATGATTACTGTAATTCTTATGGTCTGACCCAGACCTACTTCATATTTATCTCCATGGCTGTGATGACGCGGAAATGAAGGTTTTACATTTATTAGCGCATAAACGTAGTGCTGCAATAATCAAGTGTGACTTTAACCGAACTAATAAAGATTGTACGGGGACAAATGTGCCCTCAGAGTAGTTCGCCAACATTTATAAGCGTGCTTTATATAACGTGATGTATTAGAATTGTACTAATCTGACATAACCGTAAACGTGTGCCATGATTTGCTTGTTTGAAATGTTTTAACTTAGCATAACTTTAGTGGAGGCTTCGGCCTAGTTGCCTTGTCTCACGGTTTAGATGCTCGTGTTTTTCTAATGTGCTAATAAAACGTGTATTCTTGCTTGAAGCTGTACTTTTCCAGTGAGATCGGTTCACATGCTTATCTTTAAGGTTTCGTGCCAGCCTGGCATCTTCTTCTTTGCTCCAAGGTCAATCTGCAGGTGCAGACAATGGACGCTCTGAAAGTGAGTTAATTGGTAAAATATGTTGCAACTTACGTTCCCGACTCCAAGGATAATGTATGCCTAGGTAGAAGCTTGTGAACTGTAGTTTTTGATTGGACAATTTGAAGCCAACCTATGAACCCTCCAATGGAATACCCTACTGGACTTGAACTGTTGTCTATTTAAACCTGGTGCACAAGAGGAAAGCAGCCATTTTTTTAGCCTTTACGAGCCATTACCCGCCTTTTGCAGGACATTGCAGACATTATGGCCCATCTTGCCGACTTCGTCATTTTGCCATCTTCTACGATGCCAATTGATGTCCGACGCCATTTTGAATGAGACTTGATGCTTTCTCTAATCGAGAGAAAGAGACTTTAAGTAATTCTCGCACTAGAGACTTTAACTTTGATTCGTCCCTTTGCATGAAGTAGTAGTTTTGTCCTTTTATCTTGCCGCTGTGAGGCAATTGCCCCGTCCACCCTGCCCCTTTGCCCCGTTCCATGCTGATCGGAAACTGGTACCTGTGAGACGAAGACTTCCTTGAATGCTGATTGAATTTGGTAAATATGAAAGGAAAATGTACAATTGCATTGTGTTTCTTTTAGGTAACCAACTGCTGATTTTTGATAAGAGCCCTAGTTAGGAGTTTTCCAAATTAATGTTGCTAAATTGTTTTCGCATGAAGTCCCACATTCAGATGCTAATTTGAGGTTAGATGAGGATTCATTTGTTGCACGATGCAATTTGAGACCTTGTTATGCTGACTAATGTATGCAATTAGCTCATTACAGATTATAGTTTTAGTGGTTTGCATTGCTATTATCAAATGCATTGTTATTCAAATGCTGCATAGATTGCATCTTTTTCGCCGTTATGGACAGCTATTAATGTTCATTTACATATATCATTTGGTGTTGAGACACATTTATATTGTGCTAGCTTTGTTAATATAGGGAAATAAATTCATTAACCTTGAATAAACTGGTGTGGTTATTCATGGCCGAAAGGTCATGGTTCGCCGAAATGTTTTCTGGATTAATTGTGAAGTGTTATGTTGATCAGGGCATTGCTTATGTTCGTTATTGATTATTGATTGATTAAATTGACTAATCTCGGGTGAAGAGAGCCCCACTTGGTCAAAAGATTCATCGACCTAAGAGCGTCCAAATACAGGTAATTTATTAGGTCGGAACGCTCTATCAGCTGTCACCCATCTTTTAATTGTCACAGCTTGGAAAAACCCTGTGCCTCCAACTTATGGTCTTGGACAGGGCGATTAATGGGAATTTATAATATAGAAAGAGCAATGTTTAACTGTAAGGGCAAGAGGGCCAAAGAGAGGGGTAAAAAGATCTGGTCTCCGTTGTCACAGTGGTTAACTAGTTTTCTAGGCTGTGCTGACTGGCTAGCTCCCTCCATCTAGCTGGGTGGGTTTGCGATCCCTGGGTAGAATGGGTCTGGTGCGTATATCTGTTTGTACATATTTGATACTTACTTCTTGTTTATATATGATTTTTCTTATTCTGAGGTTTTCTTTTTGTTTTACTTTCCTATTGCTTTGTATCCTGTGTGGTGTCTAAATAAAAATTAAAAAAATGAATTTTATCCACTGTATAAGAACTTTCAAGTTTAGAAAATTCTAAGGTGTGAGAATTAATTAGCATATTTGGGACACAGGATCTGACAACAGTTAAATGATTAAAACATCGAAATAAAAGTAAAACTAATAGAATATCACCGCCATCTCACTAAGGTAGAAAGATGGCTGGCAAAAGTAGTGGGTTAGCAGTGTTATCTGTCACAAAACACTACTTCCATCCAATGAGAGAGCCTGTAGGAGGGCTCCTCCAGAGGTGATTGTTTCCAGAAGCCCCTTTATCTCCGAAGAGCTGCTCTGCATACAGGGAGGTCTAAAAACAGGTACATTTATAGTCCAGGTTATAACTTTCCCCCAATTTGTGATAGTTACCTTTCTAGTATTCAGAGTTTATCCTGACATTGTGCGTGAGAATCTCACTCGCAATTAGTGAGACCTGAGATTTCTGTAATAATCAGCCTAGGAGTGCAGTATAAGAGAGAGCCAGGGGAAATTTTGCTCAAACAGCTCAGCGACCGGGATGAGGACAAGACCCACATCTGCCATGTCATCATGGGTGCTTTAAGCATGTGTTTGTGAGTTCATTTCAGGTTTTCTGTTATGCTGACTTATTCGGCCTCGCCATCCCAAAGTAACATTCTGGTTACATCTTGTAACTGCATTCACATTTGCAAGACTTTCATTCAAACATTACTGTTATCATTGTTTAATCAACTTCTATTCTACACAGCCCCTTTATCACAGTATCTTGCATTATCATAGCAATTTTTACTGGTGTTGGCTTCAAATAAACTGCAATAGAAGAACAGGAGGCACTAATCAGGGCAGGTAAGCACTGTTCATAGTAGCATATTAGTAACAGTCCTGCAACTATTGCTGTCCATATAACTATTGCCCAGCCCACGACCTAAACCATCACTACTCGCCAAACAACCAGTCTGTTATTGTTTCCTTGTCATGATGCACTAAGTTTTCCAAGGAATGCAGATGTTGCAATACTTTCATAACGGTAAGATGAGTATCTGGTATGTACATGCAGAACTCTGACCCCACAATCTTGCACACGCTGCCCTTTTCTGCCCGCAGGATGTCTAGAACTATCCTATTTTGAAGAGATGCCAGTCTAATAGCTTGCATCTCTATGGACATGTTTGCTCTCATAACAGTAGTGCCATTAACCACTGCTTCCAGGACTCTGCCCAGTTTCCTAATCTCCCTGGAGTTTATTATTGGACCCCAGAAAGGCATTATACCCTATGCTGCATCCCCAGGCACTTGTCCTGGCATATCTCTTGGCAACTCTGCTGTCTCCACCTCTCATCTACCCCGCATATTATGTTGTTGCTCTTTGTGTTTGTTTTGAACTTACTCCTTATTCCTGAGCGAGACCTGTGGTACAAAAAATGGCCAAATACCAACTCCCACCCAAAACAAGTGGAAGTCAATAATATGCAGACCCCGCATGCTTACACAATCCCCCATCAACCCACTGCAATGTCCCTGCTGTAGGGGAATAATACTGACACTTACTATAACCCATGTTATAAGTGCCATTCCAGACCAAACACAATGGCCCTTCCTTAGGGTGTGTATACATTGGGGGTGGAAGGTTTTGTTTTGAGATCACGCTCCTCTTTATTGATGTAAATCTAATGTACTCTTTATAAAAACACAACATGTCTTCACAGGTTAGCTGTGCAGGCCATGGTAAACTTCTCAGATAATTTGCTGTGAAGTATGTGTAAAAAATTGCATCAGAGGTAATATCGTAGAGGTAGCTATAAAAGTACACAAGATGGAAATCACTCTCTTACATTGCAGTGCAGGAGTCCTGTCCTGTTAACAGTACATTAAGGAAAGCCTACTTGTACCTGGGGTACTGAAGGAAGGGGGGGGCTGAAGGAAGCTTTCCACAAATGTAGCGATCAGTCACATTGAAAACGTAGTGTGTTTTGAGTAATATTTGGACAAAAGCATTGTGTTCAAAGGACTGCTCATGATCATCATGATGTTCATTGACAATACTATTACTATCTCTTAATGCATCACTTGTATCATTAATACTCCCATATGTCTCTTGCTCCGCACCATTCACAAGCTTCTCTTCCCTTAATGTTATTTCTGCTATAAACAGTGCACAAAATGCTGATAAGCAAATCAAAAGTATGAATGCAGTAACAAAATACTATTAACCTCTTCTCTGCCAGGCCTTTTCCCCCACAGGTGCCAGGCCGTTTTTTGGCTATTTGAGGCAGTTTGTGCTTAGGCCCTCATAACTTTTTGTCCACATAGGTTACACATGCAAAATGTGTATCCTTTTTTTCCAACATCCTAGGGATTCTAGAGGTACCCAGAGTTTGTGAGTTCCCCTGCAGGAGACCAAGAAAGTAGCCAAAATACAGTGAAACCTTTTTTTTTTAAACAGGAAAAGGGGCTGCGGAAGAAAGCTTGTGTTTTTTAACCCTGAAAATGGCATCAACAAAGCGTTTGTGATGCTAAAATCACTATCTTCCCAGCTTTCAGGAACAGGCAGACTTCAATCAGAAGAAACCGCATTTTTCAACACAATTTTGGCATTTTACTGGGACATATCCCATTTTTACTATTTTGTGTGCTTTCAGCCTCCTTCCACAGTTAGTGACAGAAATGGGTGTGAATCCAATGTTGGATCCCAGACAGCTAAACATTTCTAAAAAGTAGACAACATTAAAAATCCAGCTAGGGTTCATTTGTGTAGATCCTTCAAGGTTTTCCTACAGAAAGTAACAGCTAAAATTTTTAAAAAACATTGAAATTGAGGTGAAAAAAGTATCATTTCTGTCCACGTTTTCTTCTATAACTTTTTCCAGCTATGGCAGATTTTTTAAAGCAATATACCGTTATGTCTGCTGGACTCTTCTGGTTGTGGGATATATAAGGCTTGTAGGTTCATCAAGAACCCTAGGTACCCAGAGCCAATAAATGAGCTACACCTTGCAATGGGTTTCTATTGCATACCGGGTATACAGCAATTCATTTGGTGAAATATAAAGAGTGAAAAATAGGTATCAAGGAAACCTTTGTATTTTCAAAACGGGCACAAGATAAGGTATTGAGAAGCAGTGGTTATTTGCACATCTCTGAATTCCGGCATCCCCATACTAGCATGTGAATTACAGGACATTTCTCAAATAGTAGTCTTTTTTACACACTCTCTTACATTTGGGAGGACAAAATGTAGTGAAAGACAAGGGGCAATAACACTGGTTCTTCTATTCTATGTTCTCCCAAGTCTCCTGATAAAAATGGTACCTTACTTGCGTGGGTGGGCCTATTACCCACGACAGGAAACACAACATGGACACATCACATTTTTACATTGAAATCTGATGTGTTTTTTGGAAAGTGCCTAGCTGTGGATTTTGACCTCTAGCACAGCCAGCACCTAGGGAAACCTACCAAACCATTTTTTTAAAGTAGATACCTAGGGTAATCTTGGATAGGGTGACTTGTGGAGCTCCCACCAGGTTCTGTTACCCAGAATCCTTTGCAAACCTCAAAATTTGGCAAAAAAACACTTTTTCCTCACATTTTATTGACAGAAAGGTCTGGAATCTGAGGGAAGCCACAAATTTCCTTCTACCCAGCATTCGCCTAATTCTCCCAACACAAATGGTACCTCTCTTGTGTGGGTAGGCCTAGTGCCCGCTACAGGAAATGCCTCAAAATACAACGTGGACACATCATATTTTCCCAAAGAAAACTGACCTGTTTTTTGCAAAGTGCCTAGCTGTGGATTTAGGCCTCTAGCTCAGCCGGCACTTAGGGAAACCTACCAAACCTACACATTTTTGAAAACTAGACACCTAGGGGAATCCAGGATGGGCTGACTTGTGGGCTCTGATCAGGTTCTGTTACCCAGAATCCTTTGCAAACCTCAAAATGTGGCCAAAAAAACACTTTTTCCTCACATTTTCGGTGACAGAAAGTTCTGGAATCTGAGAGGAGCCATAAATTTCCTTCCACCCAGCGTTCCCGCAAGCCTCCCGATAAAAATGATACCTCACTTGTGTGGGTAGGCCTAGTGCTCGCGACAGGAAATGCCCCAAAACACAACGTCGACATATCACATTTTCACAAAGAAAACATAGCTGTTTTTTGCAAAGTGCCTAGCTGTGGATTTTGGCCTCTAGCTCAGCTGTCACCTAGGGAAACCTAGCAAACCTGCACAGTTTTGAAAACTAGACACTTAGGGGAATCCAAGATGGGTTGACTTGTGGGGCTCTGATCAGGTTCTGTTACCAAGAATCCATTGTTAACCTCAATATTTGGAAAAACAAACTTTTTCTTCACATTTCGGTGATAGAAAGTTCTGGAATCCACAAATGTCCTTCCACCCAGCATTCCCCCAAGTCTCCCGATAAAAATGGTACCTCACTTGTGTGGGTAGGCCTAGTGCCCGCGACAGGAATAGATCACACAACGGTCAATGTTGGTACTTACATGAGTAAACTGTTGACCCTGGGGTGATCCATTCCTTACGCAGGCACTAGGTATAGGCACTCAAGTGGGGTAGTGTTTTTATCAGGACAGGTGAGGAATCACTGTGTGGTAGGAATTTTAAGGATCGCAGCATATTCCTGTAGTTTGTGTGACAGAAATGCAAGAAAAATAGAGTTTTTATTCAACATTTCAGCTTTGCAGGGTATTCTGGGTAAGGAAACTTTGGGGATCCACACAAGTCACACCTCTGTGGACTCCCCCGGATGTCTAGTTTCCAGAAATGTTTGGGTTTAGTATGTTTCCCTATATAGCCGCCGAACCCAGGACCAAAAACACAGGTGCCTGCCTTACAAAACCAGTTTGTTTTGTAATAGATAATTTTGATGTCTCCACAATACAATTTGGGCAGTGGGATTCAGGTCTGAACTAAATTGGGGCGCTCCCAAGAAAGCACCCTCTCTGTGCTTGCCCCCGCATTCACCTGCTCTCTGGGTTGGGCAAACCCACTATTGCCCTGTTGCACAGACTGTGCTTGCGAAGGGACAACAGGACTGCCCTCATCACCTCCCTCACAATTTACTGGAAGGAGTTATCCAATGGGCCTCCTCCAACTGAAAAATCACTCCCAGAGTCTGCGTCATTGTCCTATCCCTCAGATGCTGTCTCAGTATCTGCTGTCTCAGTCTCTGATCCTATGTCAGAGCTGTCCTCTATAACCAGAGTGACGTCAGCAGCAGTCATCCATCAAGATGCCATCTCTGCTATTGGCTAAACTGTTGCTCTAAAACACTAGCCTACATAGACAGTCACAAAATTGCTGGTGTGTGTGACACGTGCAACAGTAGAGGCCACCTTACCTGCGCTTCTTCCCTCAATCAGCACGTTCTTTCAAGACACTCAAACACCTTGTCACATACCATTCGTCACAGTCTTTAGCACTTCCTGTGCCCAGTCTAACAGTCATTATTGGTGCTCCCACTCCCATGTCCTCCTCCTCGGATTCTCTCATTACCACCCAGGAAACGTGCTCTTCATCTCTCCATAGCCACCCCGCACATACATTTCATTTGTATTATAGCGCAGGTAGTGGCTGACTTTACTAATGTACTCAGCTATTTACATAAAATACAGATTTGCTCTTTGCAGTAGTCATATAAACCTTCTGCGCTTCTCTGTGGCACTAAAACTGCCACTAGACAAAAGTCTGATCCTTTTGCAGCAGAAACATAATAACAAGACTTACTTGACTTCTTTATTGCTGCCTAAAAGCTACAGTTGAAATGTGTCAGTTGAAGTATGTGCACTGCTTTGAAGATGCAAGCTGCAACTGCAAGACAACTGGTGGCAAATATATATATATATACATATATATGATATATATATATATATATATATTTATATATATATATATATATATATATATATAGATCACTTTTATATGTGGGTCTGGTTTTCCCCAAGGGAAACCACACGTGCACTGACAAAAGTGATATATTTATATGTATACATATATATACATATATATATACACATATTCATATATATATATAGATCTATATATATATATATATATACATATATATATATATATATATATATATATATATATAGATCTATCTATAGATATATCCATGTAGATAGACATATCTATCTACATGGATTGATATATCTATATATATATATATATATATATATATATATACAGGGAGTGCAGAATTATTAGGCAAGTTGTATTTTTGAGGATTAATTTTATTATTGAACAACAACTATGTTCTCAATGAACCCAAAAAACTCATTAATATCAAAACTGAATATTTTTGGAAGTAGTTTTTAGTTTGTTTTTAGTTTTAGCTATGTTAGGGGGATATCTGTGTGTGCAGGTGACTATCACTGTGCATAATTATTAGGCAACTTAACAAAAAAAAATATATACCCATTTCAATTATTTATCATTACCAGTGAAACCAATATAACATCTCAACATTCACAAATATACATTTCTGACATTCAAAAACAAAACAAAAACAAATCAGTGACCAATATAGCCACCTTTCTTTGCAAGGACACTCAAAAGCCTGCCATCCATGGATTCTGTCAGTGTTTTGATCTGTTCACCATCAACATTGCGTGCAGCAGCAACCACAGCCTCCCAGACACTGTTCAGAGAGGTGTACTGTTTTCCCTCCTTGTAAATCTCACATTTGATGATGGACCACAGGTTCTCAATGGGGTTCAGATCAGGTGAACAAGGAGGCCATGTCATTAGATTTCCTTCTTTTATACCCTTTCTTGCCAGCCACGCTGTGGAGTACTTGGACGCGTGTGATGGAGCATTGTCCTGCATGAAAATCATGTTTTTCTTGAAGGATGCAGACTTCTTCCTGTACCACTGCTTGAAGAAGGTGTCTTCCAGGAACTGGCAGTAGGACTGGGAGTTGAGCTTGACTCCATCCTCAACCCGAAAAGGCCCCACAAGCTCATCTTTGATGATACCAGCCCAAACCAGTACTCCACCTCCACCTTGCTGGCGTCTGAGTCGGACTGGAGCTCTCTGCCCTTTACCAATCCAGCCACGGGCCCATCCATCTGGCCCATCAAGACTCACTCTCATTTCATCAGTCCATAAAACCTTAGAAAAATCAGTCTTGAGATATTTCTTGGCCCAGTCTTGACGTTTCAGCTTGTGTGTCTTGTTCAGTGGTGGTCGTCTTTCAGCCTTTCTTACCTTGGCCATGTCTCTGAGTATTGCACACCTTGTGCTTTTGGGCACTCCAGTGATGTTGCAGCTCTGAAATATGGCCAAACTGGTGGCAAGTGGCCTCGTGGCAGCTGCATGCTTGACTTTTCTCAGTTCATGGGCAGTTATTTTGCGCCTTGGTTTTTCCACACGCTTCTTGCGACCCTGTTGACTATTTTGAATGAAACGCTTGATTGTTCGATGATCACGCTTCAGAAGCTTTGCAATTTTAAGAGTGCTGCATCCCTCTGCAAGATATCTCACTATTTTTGACTTTTCTGAGCCTGTCAAGTCCTTCTTTTGAACCATTTTGCCAAAGGAAAGGAAGTTGCCTAATAATTATGCACACCTGATATAGGGTGTTGATGTCATTAGACCACACCCCTTCTCATTACAGAGATGCACATCACCTAATATGCTTAATTGGTAGTAGGCTTTCGAGCCTATACAGCTTGGAGTAAGACAACATGCATAAAGAGGATGATGTGGTCAAAATACTAATTTGCCTAATAATTCTGCACTCCCTGTATATATATATATATATAGAGAGAGAGAGAGAGAGAGAGATCTGTATTTTTTTTTTAGTTGTAGGGTTTCCTTGGGGACCCGTCAATTTTGTTATTTAAAAAAATAATAATAATTAGCCCCTGGGGTGGTGCGACCGTGCATGTTCGCGCCCCCCCAGGGGGCCCCAACATTGAAATTAAAAAATATGGCCCGGGGGGGGCGGCCCGTTTTCCTAGGGGGCCGACCCCCCCAAGTGAAAGCCCTGGTGTCTAGTGGCGTTTCCTGGCCCTCGATCGCAGCTGTGCTGCGATCGAGGGCCAGGAAACGAGTTCAGGAAGGCCTCGTATGAAAGGGGAGAGTCTCCCCTTTCATACGAGGCCTTCCCGAACGTGGGGAAGGCCGTTTGGGGCCGTTTTCCCTAAGGCCGCTTCCTGCTCTGATGGGGAAAACAACACTGTGACATCAGCGCGCCGAGACACAGAAGCTCTTCCGTGTCTCCCAGGGCTTAAAAAAAGAAAAAGAAAATCCTCGGGTGCGATGCACCGGAGGATTTTCGAACCCCCTCCCTGGTGTCGGCCACTGGTCATGACCTGCACCAGGGAGGTAGTGCAGGCGTTGGCCAGTGGCCGACGCCCGCATTAAAGGGGTTAATCGTTCTTCCTTTTCTGTGACCTCTGGTTAATTGGTGCTATCACGTTGCTGAGTGGTTCTGGGTGCAGCTGAAATCCTTCCGTTGCAGTTGTTACAGATGGTGGCAGTACTGCTTGCAGTGACGCCCTCTACAGATGGGATGTGTGAACCCAATTCTTGTTGTTGGCTAGCAGTGCGTGTGGCCACCAGGACTTGTTCTGGCCCTTCAACTGAGGCTGAAGACAGTTGGACCTCTGGAAGCTGTGTATCAGCACCCCATAACCAGGCTGAAAGCTATGCTCAGGAACTTGCAGAGGCTTCACAAGACCGTCTTCTCCTGCTGGTTATTAGAAGCAACACATTTATTCAGAGCAAATTATAGTCTCTCATTAGTTCATTTGACATCACAGTTGTCATTTCCTTCTCTAGACCCCCCATGCCGCCATGGGTCGCCCTGCTACTTCATGAGGGCTCAACTTAGTCTTTGCATCAGGGTTATCTCTTATGCTCATCAGTGCCATCGGCAAAGCGTCCAACCATGTCAGTTTCATCGCATCACATACTTTTAAAATTTCATCTTCAAACATCCCATTTGTCCTCTCCGCTGCACCCTCTGCTTCCGGATAAAAGGCACAGTGAAACTCTTGACTCACACTTAGAGCTTTGCACACCAATTCCATCACTTTGTTTGAGAAGTGTGACCCATTGTCTGTTCACATTTCTTTTGGGATACCAAACCTTGATATCAAATCTTTCACCAGGCATTTCACATTTGATAATGCATCATTCATTTTCACTGGATGTGCTTTGATTCATTTCAATAATATGCAGGCAATGAATGAGAATGTACCTGTACTTGTTTGTGGCTGGTATTTCTACATAGTCCAGTTGCAAGACCTCAAAGGGAACCATCAGCTGTACAAAGTGTTCCTTGAGCACTGGGGCTGTGTGCCCCACATTATGCTGAGAACATACCATACAACTCTACCATATTCCTGTTGAATATTTCCTGATGTGTTTTTTGACCCAAAACATAGTCACACAGTTCGCCAAGCTATCCCTACCAATGTGTGCAGGGTTTGCATCATTACTGTAATTGGGTAGAGATACTTGTCTGACAGCATGTACAGTGTACTTGTTTTTTTTTATTCAGCATCCTTTCCAATGTGTGCCAGTCACAGACCATCGCTTTTGTTCCTTCCAGTGTCACTTGTTCTATAGGTGTTTGTGTCATAAGCATAAGGCTTGCACTATCCTTGTAATGTAAATGTAAATGTAAATGTAATGTAATGTAAATGTAAATTAGCACTTGTATAGCGCACTACTCACCCGTTAGGGTCTCAAGGCGCTGTACTCATACCGCTATGGAACCCCTCCTGGCTTTTCCCTGTGAGGCACCCACTCCAGAGCACCCCCAGGGTGAAGCCAGGCATCCAAGCGCTGTTGGGGCCGTTGTGGAGATTAAGCAAGCTATTGCCCAGAGTTGCAGAGTGGGACCCATGAATTAGATTAGGCACCGAGGCGAGAATTATCTGGTCAAGGGGAATTGAGCCCAAGACCTGCCGAAGCTGGACTTGAACCCTGGTCTTGAGCCAGATCTCTGCTTCAGGGTCTGCCGCTCTAACCATTGAGCCACACTTCTCCACGACTTATCCTTGACTGTAGTTTTGGCTGTCAAACCTGTCAAACCTGCAAATGCATTTCCTTGACCCACTTCATCTGTAAGTCTCTTATGCACACTACGCTTTATTATTTCCACTCTCCTGAGGCGGGCCAGTGAATTCAACAGCCTTGTTATTAACACACTAGGGGGGTGATTCTAATCTTGGCGGGCGGCGGAAGCCGCCCGCCAAGCGGGAACCGCCAGAATACCGCAGCGCGGTCAAAAGACCGCCGCTGTAATTCTGAGTTTCCCGCTGGGCGGGCGGGCGACCGCCAGAAGGCCGCCCGCCCGCCCAGCGGGAAACCCCCTTCCACGAGGATGCCGGCTCCGAATGGAGCCGGCGGAGTGGAAAGGGTGCGACGGGTGCAGTTGCACCCGTCGCGATTTTCAGTGTCTGCTATGCAGACACTGAAAATCTGTGTGGGGCCCTGTAAGGGGGCCCCTGCAGTGCCCATGCCATTGGCATGGGCACTGCAGGGGCCCCCAGGGGCCCCACAACACCCGTTCCCGCCAGCCAGGTTCTGGCGGTCAAAACCGCCAGAACCAGGCTGGCGGGAAGGGGGTCGGAATCCCCATGGCGGCGCTGCCTGCAGCGCCGCCATGGAGGATTCTTCAGGCCAGGGGAAACCGGCGGGAAACCGCTGGTTTCCCTTTTCTGACCGCGGCTTTACCGCCGCGGTCAGAATTGGCCTGGATGCACCGCCAGCCTGTTGGCGGTGCATCTGCGGTCCCCGGCCCTGGCGGTCCATGACCGCCAGGGTCGGAATCAGGCCCTATGTTGTATTTTTGCTCCTTTGGACATAATGAAACCTCTTTCTTTCCAAAATCTGCCAAAATTATGTGAAACACTAAATCCATACTGGGTGTCCTTATAAATGTTACCCCTGTTGCTATTTCACATGCTCTAGTCAGCGCAATTATTTTGTCAGCTTGTGCTGATTGTTCCATTACTCTACAACTTTCAACCTCATTATGTAACATTGCAACTAGATATGCCATAGATGGTGTGCTGTCATCTGTTCTAAGGCATGAAGCATCCACCCATAATTCCCCTTCAGCAACGTCAAGTGGCATGTCCTGCGTATCTATTTTGTCCTCTGTCTGTTCCTCTGTTCTGTTAATGCAGTCATGATCATCAAACAGCTTTATGTCATCCCCCTTGTGCGGTAGTAATGTTGCAGGGTTCAAGACATTGCATCTGTGTATTTGTACATATGGGCTGAACAGACACACATCATAGTGTGCCAGGCATGAATTTGTCAGGTGTTGTGTTCAAAACCAGATCCGCTGAATGTGGATCAAGTGCATCATGTATGGCAAAGCAATATGTGCATGGGCTTTTAGAATCACCCAGCTGCTGTGGGACTACCGCAAGAGCACGACCGTCTGACTCATGAACAAAAAGGTGGAAGTCTTTAGAATAGTGAGGCAGTCTCAAAGCAGGAGATACACAGAGAGCTTGCCAAATGACAAGGAAGCTATGTTCATGGTCTGCTGTCCAAGGCAATGGCTTAGGTTTGTCCTTGTGGATAAGAGCTAGTAATGGCTTAGCCAATAAAGAAAAATTTGGGATCTAATGGCGACATTAGCCTGCCATGCCCAAAAATAGCATGCACCTCTTTCTGAGTTTTAAGTGGTGGTATCTGTAGAATTGTTTTAATGCGCTCTGTATCCAAATGTCTCTGCCCCTTTTGACAAGAGGTGTCCTAGGCAGGAAACCTCTTGTTAAACAAGCTGCATTTTATCTGAAGACTCGTTGTGCCCACATGCAGCTAGGAAGTATAAGTGAAGCATTAATATTTGCTCCATCAAAGGGTCTTCCTGCTCAGATGTATGGGTGTTTCTGTTTCTTTATTAGTAAAGCATTTCTCACACTCATAGCTGCCTATCTGCACTGCTCAGTATATTTCTCTTTTCATTTTTCTCTCTCATATTTCACCATTTTTGCTTTACTAGTCATTGGGTCCGTCCATTGTCTACCTTGTGCATAGTCTAGCCATGCATGATAGGTATCCCACTCTAACAACCTCACCTTCTTGCCTTTTCACTTTTTCTCAAACATTCTTATAGATAAATCAGTCTTTGAATTTCAAATGAGATCCATTTTGGCCATTGTCTAAAAGTGTTTTAAGTGTTCATTGTTGCCATTTCCCTAAAAACAATGCCATGTGATAACCTAGTGCAGGCAGCTATGTAATTAAAACTTTAAAGAAGCAAAACCGTGATTTCAACTCTTGAGCATTTTGGCACGAACTCAATAACTTTCAGATAGTTACTTATCTCAGTTTCAAGGCCCTCAGTCGAAGCAATCAACATTCCTTTGTGGAAACGGCCTAGCCATCCCCAAGGCAACATTCTGGCTATATCTTATACCGGTGTTCTTACACTTGCAAGCACGAAAATTTTAAATTACAATTTTCAGTCACAGCAAGCACTTTTGCAAGAGCAGCTTGATAATATGTGAAATGGAGGGTCTTTCACAAATAATTGAACAATGGTTCACTTATGTATGTTTCTTTTTTTCACTTTCACACTATACCCTATGTGATCACCAGAAAAATCTTTAAGAAGCAGTACTGAGAGAGAGTCGTAGGTCCCGCTCATTTGTTGATGTTTCTCTCTACACTCATTTGTTTGTGCTAAAGGTGTGTGATTAAACTGAGTGCTTATTCTGCCTTTTAGGAAAGTGTATGCTCAGTGCAGTTGGACTGAGATGCCTATTGTGACAAGCCAATAATCACGTCTATGCTCTAGATTGACTCATTGAGAAAAACTGTGTCAGATGCCACAGACCTGATGTGCTTATTATGATAAACTGCGATGAAAGCAGTAGGCCTTTGACTTGTTATTTTGAAAAGCAGTGATAATTTGTTAAAACCAATAAACATTTAAGAGTGCATTTTTATTACATTTTGTTAAAGTTAGTAGACATGTAGTTTGTTATATGAAATGTTGTAAATTCCCACAGTAGGCAAGGATTGGTGTTGCTTACCTCCTAAGACAAACTCTGGGCTCAGATTTACGCTGCAATAATCCTTGTTAGCCCCTTTTATAAGGGGTTTTATGTTGTTTTGCCAACTGTAATTTTGTAAACGTTTGTAATGTTATAACTATAAGCTCATGGCCTCTTCGTGGGAAAGCTTATACTCAGTATAGTAGGCCTGAGATAGTTATAGTGACAGGCCAGCAATAAAGGGTATAGGCCTGATTGGTTCACTGAGAAATGTTACGTCAGATACCATAGATCTGTTCTGTTTATTATGAAAAGTTATGAGAAAGGAAGTAGGCCTGACTTATTTATTGTGAAAAGTACATGTTAAAGCCAATAGCATTTAAGGATGGATTGTTACTACACTGTAGTAGATGCCCTAGGCATGTAATGTTTTGCCTGGAAGCTTACAGATTACCTTAGTAGGCAAGAGTTTAATTGTTGGTTACCCCTCTAACACACTCTGGGTATAGAAGATTGTGCAGAGGACAAAGGGTCAGAGCACTTCACCTGTTGGCATTATCGTCAGGTAAATGATGGCATTTCACCTGTTCACAAATGTACATCTATATAAAAATAAGTGTGCGTCAGTGCCATAGTTGATGGATCAGTCCCTTAATTGACAATTGTATCCTTTTATAGCTCACCTTACATTTCTTTGATCCTCCTTTTGCTAAAATGTTTTTTTTCTGGGAGTTGAGCAGCTGCCCAGGCACTGGTACCAGGTCTTCCACTTGCGGCCTATTTCATCTGCTGCCTTATCCATGGGGTCTTATTGGTTACCATTTCAAGCTGGCCACCATGTTTAGAAGCTACCTGACTGCCATCTTGGATCAGCACAATAGTGATACATCATTCATAATGTTGGAAATGGCCCTTTTTGCAGCAAACTTTTTGTCTTCTTCCTCCTATTTTTTTCAGATCTGTTTTGTTGGCTTTAGGACTCTGGGCACTTTACCACTTCTGACCATTGCTCAACTGCAAGTGCACCCTGCGTAAATTGTATTGATGATTGGTTTATCCAAGATTAGCACATCTGATTTAGTATCCCTAGTAAAGTGCACTATGTGTGCCCAGGGCCTATAAATCAAATGCTACTAGTGGGCCTGCAGCACTGATTGTGCCACCCACATGACTAGCCCTGTAAACATGTCTCAGATATTCCACTGCAGTGCCTGTGTGTGCAATTTTAAACTCCCATTAAGACCTGGCAAGTGCATCCACTTGCCAGGCCCAAGCCTTCCCTTTTGCTACATGTACATCACCCCTGAAGTAGGTCCAATGCAGCCCCATGGGCAGGGTGGGGTGTATTTCAAAGGTAGGACATGTACTGGTGTGTTACACATATCTTGATAGTGAAATACTTCTACATTTGTTTTTCCCCATTGCAAGGACTATCTCTTCCATAGGGTAACATGGGAATTACCTTGAGATATCTTTTAAGTGTTGTTTCCCATTGGGAGCATATAGAGATATAGCGTTTGGGGGTCTCTGAACAAACAATTAAAAAATACATCTTTTCGTGAAGTTGTTTTTTGAACTGTAAGTTTGAAAATTCCACTTTTAGAAAGTGGACATTTTCTTGCTTAACCATTCTGTGCCTCTACCTGTCTGCTGAATACAAGTCTGGGTCAGGATGACAGTTGGGCTGTTTGTGCATTCACTCTAGACAGTCACACAAAGGGAGCTGAGGTGTGGCCTGGTTATCCTAATGGCCCATCACCAGGCTGATGGGTTTTCCTGAGCTACAGTGCTGGGTGGAATTGACACTTGAGCTTGAATAATGCTGCACCTGCCCTCACACAAAGCAGTCGCCAAACCCCCGAAGTGTGTCTGGGGCCAGGGCAGGGAAAGGCAGGGTCTTGAGCACTAGAAATACTTCTCTTTGAAGTTTACCTACTTCAAAGACAGAAATGGGTATAAGTACTGGACCTCTGACACCACATAGTTAGCATCCTTCTAGACTGAGGATATTCTGCCAGAAAGAAGAGCACAATGCTGTAGGAGGGACTGCCCCTCTGCCTGTTGCTTTGTTGTGCTGGACTGCTGCTTGCTGCTTCTGTCCTGGGAGTTAAAGGACTGAACTTGGCTTTCTACATCCTGCTTCCAAAGGTTCTCCAAGGGCTTGGACTGAGCTTGCCTCCTATTAAGAAGTCCAAGGGACATCAAAGACTTTGCCTGCCAGCACTTGGGCTCTCTTGCTGAGAGTCCTGAATTAACAAGTGGTGCCAAATCCAGTTCCTGGGCCTTTGTGTGTGAGTTCTGGTGCATAAAAGAAGAAACTAGTACATTGACATTCAGAACGACTCAGTCAGTCAAAAGAACTTTATTTCGGCTACAAGAGCCACAAAAGCACAGCAATAATAAATAATTACACAGAATTAAATAAAATATATACAGTACATGTGATTAGATAAAATAAAAAAAATTAATAAAATTAAATACACTCCCAAAGTAAGTTTATACATTCTTGCTAAAACCATTATACAGATAGAAGTTTCCCTCTGACAATCCAACTTGCCCCAAGGAATTTGGCAACAGCAATCACTAGCATAGGGCGAGTGTCTGATCTAAGAATTTGGAGAGCTAAGTCGGACCTGCGAACTCCCAGCAGTCTAGAAGCTAGGGCCAGCCATTTCCTGTGTGAGGCAGTGTATGAAGGGCAGACAAATGGGACGTGGGGGAGGTTTTCGATGGGTGCTTTACAAGCTGGGCAGATGGTTGTTTCGTCATGTGACCAGCGACTAGTAAATAGTCTAAATGGCAGGGTGCCAATATGGAACTGGAAGTACAACTTCCTTTCTCTTGTCACCGTGATTATGTCGCAGAAAGCCTCATATTTGCACGTCTCTTTTAGGTTGGTGAAGTCACATGATAGTGTAGAATGAAGAGCAACCCTCATGTCTTCAGAGTCTACCATATGTCAGTACAATTTCTTAAGATCACGGTTTGAAGGGAAGGAAGTAGTCGTCGGGGAATCCCAAAGTTCTCTAAGCCCAAGAGAGTAAATTAGCCCCTTGATGTGTCTGAACCAGGGGATACTATGAGAGTGGTCAGCTTCTAAGATGACATGCAGGGCTATAGTAAAGGAGGCAAGTTCTGGGGTGATCCACAGACGTCGCCAATACAAGAGAAGACGTAGGCAGGCTTTGTGGTCAATGCGTTTCATGCCTAGGTCTTTAAAAAGGGGAAACAGTGGAGTACTTGGTGGGAGGGACACTAGATTTCTTAAGAAATTATTTTCAGAAACCTTTATTTCTTGGGCTTTGGCATAGCCACAAAGTTCAGCCCCGTAGAGAGCTGAACTTACTGCCTTGGTTTCATATATCCGGATTGCAGGCGTATTGGTTTAGTATGTGAGAGGTTAAAGTCCTTTATTAAGACCCCCGTTGTTTGCTTTAACTTCAGTGCTTGCTTTGCAATATGTGATTTCCAAGACACTTTTTCAGTTAACATTATGCCCGGGTAACTAAAAGTGCCAACCTTTTCAAGTGGAGTTCCCTCAAGAGTGAACTTTCCTCTAAATGATCTGTGTGGATTAAGTTTCATCAATTTCGTTTTAGAGGCATTGATTTCAAGTCCCCGTGTGGAGCAAAATTCTTCAAAACACACGAGGAGTTTACGTAATCCACTTGGGGTCTTGGATATCAGGAGTGTATCATCTGCAAAGAGCAGGACCGGAATTTTCTGTGTGCCTAGCGATGGTGCGTCAGCCTCCAGTCTGAGTAAAGAGGGGATGATATAATTTATGTACAGGGAGAACAGGGTGGGTGCAAGGACACACCCTTGCCGCACACCTCTTGACACCTGAATTCTGTCAGTTAGCTGCCCCCTATCGTCCCACCTGACACGTGCCTAGTTACCCTCATGGAGCCGAGTTAGTATTACAGTAATGTGCTCGGGAATTCCCATTAGGGAAACAACTTCCCACAGCTTGTTACGGGGTACTAAATCGAATGCAGATTTCAAGTCCACAAAAGCAACATACAGGTTCTCTTTACCAATAAAAACGGTTTTCCAGTATAAGAGCAGAAACCTAAAGGCTTGCTCAATGGTAGATTAAGGATGTTGCGTTCCGTCATCCAGTCTTGAATCTTGCCCAGAAGGCAATGACAGAACACTTTCTGCACACAGTCTATTAAGCTAATTGGCCTATAATTACTGTGGAGGCTTTTGTCGCCCTTTTTGAAAATTGGGACAACAATGGCCCCCTTCCTAGACTCAGGGATTGGCGCCCCAGATGCTATTGCATTCACTATGATGGTGATATCTTGACCAGATTGCTATATCGGTTAAAAATAGGTCTGCTGGAACACCATCCACACCAGGTGCCCTACCACGCTTTAGAGAGCCTAAAGAGTATGCTATGTCCGCTTGGGAAAATAGTTGCAACACTGGAGGGGTGAGTGTTAGGGTAATATTTGGGAAAGTGTCCTTATGTCGAGAGGTAGAACTATCATGGTTGTAAGAATACAACCCACTAAAGTGGTCTACCCAGTTCTTTGGTGCAATATTAGTTGTAATGTTCAATTCGCTGTTTGCAGGGCCGCGCGCTGCCAGGGACCAAAATGTGCTGCAATTCCTCTCTTGTGCAGCATCACTAAGTGCAGCTCAACACTTGACGTCTTATTCACGTTTAGCTTTGTTGATAGCTGATTTGTAAGACTTTCTGGCTGAGCTAATTGCATTTACATCCTTAGATTTGATAGCTTAGATTAAATGCTTGCTTGAGGAGCGGCACACTTTGTTAAACCAGCGATGCCTACCCTTGAGCCTCTTACTATCAGAGGCTATGTCAGCAGAGAAGAGGGCCGCAATACCCTTGAAACATGAGGTGTGAGTTAAGCTTATTTCCTCATTGGGGATTGCGCAGCCCACCTCTAAGCCCGTCAATGTGGTCCTCAAGGTGTTGTTAGCAGCGTCGATGAGTGTAGGTCGAGTCAGAACCTGATTCCACTTTAGGTGGCGTTTGTCATTAACCACAATGATCCCCTTGGTGCTTAAACTGAGGTGTTGATCATGGACAGGTGGTTGCTCAAAGCTGACAAGTGGACTGAGAGAGGATTATGGTCACTTTCAGATCTCTCAATAATCATCATGTCAATGACTAAAGGCCATAATCTTATGTCGACTAGACAGTAATCAATTCTACTGTTGTGGTTAACTTTATTATACGTGTGACAACCCTTTACGTCTGATTTGGCCCTGCCATTGAGTGCCCTAAATCCAAATTCCATAGTCAATGATTTTACTTGAACAGCAACTTGTGACCACCTTTTAATGGGAGGGATATCCAGGGCAGGGCTAGACCATACCTGATTATCCTCGTGGGTGGACCCAAGATCATCCCAGTCAAGAGGTTCAAATGTGACGTTAAAGTCACCAGCCACAATCATTTTGTAATGCCAGGGACAATTTTGCAAAAAAGCCTACAGAATACAGAGGGTTTTATAAACCCGACCCCCCCCCAACCCCTCTGTTAAAAAAAATCACAACTGCATCAGCCCCAAATGATAGGCGAAGACCTAGAAGGTTGGGGGAATCAATGGATAGCTGTGATATACAGCAGTTTAGTGATGTTCTAGTCCAAATGGCTAGACCCCCAGAGGGCCTGCCCCTGGTAGTAGGCAGAGCAGGAATATAAAAGTTGGAATAGCCAGTTCGAAAGAGTGGGTCGGTCGACCATGTCTCTTGAAGAAGACATATGTTGTGTTCCTCAATAAAGGAGGTAAAGGACGGGAGGGGAGGATAGATCTCAGACCTGCCACATTCAATGAGACAAGTCGTACCCCGGTGGTTGAATGGACAGCCCTGTCCACTGACATATTTGAGAGTTTGGTTACCAGAGGGTGGTTTAACAGGTGAGGTTGGTTGGGAGGAGAGAGGTCATCATCACTATTGTCCAGCGAATCCAGTATTGAGTAATGATACCCATCTGGGGGACCTGACCTAGTCCTAGGTGCGGTATTCTCATGCTTTGCTATCTGTAATAAGTGAGAATCACGGGGGAAAGAATGTACAGTGTTATCACGGCTATGCAATGGATCACGGGTGGTCTGGTGGGATCTGTAAGGAGAAGAAACGTGAGTGCTTGCGGAGGCAATATTTGGGGCTACAGCCAGACAAGAGACAGTTGTTTCATGTAAGTCCGGGGGAAGTTCAACCTGTATTTCAGATGATGCTTTAAGTCAATCATTCTCGCTAAGAGCAGATGGATTATCTGTTGGGTAGCAGATGGGACGAGCCCTACAGTATACAGGTGGACAAGGATATTTGAACTGGATACAGGATTGCCCTGGAGCACTTGTCCTTGCGTCTAGGGCCACCGTGTTGTCCACCATACTCCTATCCCTAAATGTCAACTGTAGAATGTCAGAGTGTGTGCCTACGTCGGCCTTCTTACTGCATCAATTAAATCCTCACGTATTACAGAGTAACAGCCTCTTACGTGGCGAATCCAATGAATTGCCTTATTTCTAATGGAATCTCCCCCTTCTCTTTGTGCCAGTGGGTGTAGCTTAGGAACATTGACCATTAGAACAGTCCTTGTAGATTGGAGTCGGTCAAGGATGGGTTGTGCAGTGTATTTAGGGACAGTATTGCTTGTGGATTTTGTAGTTTGATAGCAGGCATCAAATGCCTTCCCTGCGCCTAATCTATTGGGTGGAGGGGGCTGATCGGATTTCTTGATCTTAGCATCAGCTAGAGATTGGTCAGCACAACTATTTGCTAGAGTTGTGGGCAATTTTGTCATGGTACCTGAATGGTTTGGCATTAGATTGCAGTAATGTTTTTTGGAAGTAGTTGTGTCTGGAGAAATTAGCTGCTTGACTATTCCAATTAAGGAATTAACCATAGACTTAAGTTCTGACATCTCCCTCTTTAAATCTTTTATGCATAACATATGCTGTGCATTTGACTGGGCTGAGTGCTCATGTACAACTACATCTACTGACCCACCCACCCTGATGAATGGGTCAGGGTCGTCCTGTCAGTCTGAGATATTTATTAAAGGGGTAAAGCGGTTGATACACTGAATGGGGTCGCTGGGATCAGTTGGAAGCTTATCCGCTGATATTGAGGGAGCGTGGGTGATGACATCCCTACCCTACCCCTGCCCTGAGGAGGCTATAGCCTGTTGGCCGCGTTTTACAAATATGTCAGCAATTTTCTTGTGACCAGCGCACTTCCTGGCAGGGAAGCACTCTCCCCCAGTTCCGTTGGAGCCGCTGTCCGGGGAGGAAGTTAAGAATTCTTCACATTTGTCAAGAAGGTTGTCGATTCTGTCATAACACTGTTATTGGCTACATGCTTATGTCTCTTCCGCTTAGTTTTTTAACTCCGCCTCTGCCCCGCCCTCTATTACTTTCCTTTTGCCCATTGAACTATAATTGATGGATAAGCATTCTATAAAAAGTTAGTTCAAAGATACACCTACAAGAAGATACAATAGTGGCAAGAGTCAACGATGCCTACTTAGAAAAAATGTTAGGGGGGGTGGCCCAGCCTCCTCTGGGCTACGACGGGCTTGGACGGGCCCGCCATTGGCCCAGGCGCAGCCCGCGTGCGTCCCGTGCCGCGAAGTGCCCCCATGCGCTATATAGCGCTCGTTGGTCTGGTCAAGTGGATGCAGGTGCTGGTAAGATGGCCGCCTCCTGGGGCCACAAAGCAGTCTGGGATATATATAGTCCCTTTCAAAGTTCCAGGCGGGTCCCGCGAAGTGCCCCCACGCGCTATATAGCGCTCGTTGGTCTGGTCAAGTGGATGCAGGTGCTGGTAAGATGACCGCCTCCTGGGGCCACAAAGCAGTCTGGGATATGTAGTCCCTTTCAAAGTTCCAGGCGCATCCTGTGCCATGAAGTGCCCCCACGCGCTATATAGCGCTCGTTGGTCTGGTCAATGTGGATGCAGGTGCTGTTAAGATGGCCGCCTCCTGGGCCATAAAGCAGTCTGGGATATGTAGTCCCTTTCAAGTACCAGGTGCGTCCCATGCCGCAAAGTACCCCCACGCGCTATATAGCACTCATTGGTCTGGTCAAGTGGATGCAGGTGCTGGTAAGATGGCCGCCTCCTGGGGCCACAAAGCAGTGGGGATATTTGGTCCCTTTCAAAGTTCCAGGCGCGTCCCACGCCATGAAGAGCCACCACACGCTATATAGCGCTCATTGGTCTGGTCAAGTGGATGCAGGTGCTAGTAAGATGGCCGTCTCCTGGGGCCACAAAGCAGTCTGGGATATGTAGTCCCTTTCAAAGTTCCAGGCGCGTCCCGTGCTGCGAAGTGCCCCCGGGCGCTATATAGCGCTCGTTGGTCTGGTCAAATGGATGCAGGTACTGGTAAGATGGCCGCCTCCTGGGGCCACAAAGCAGTCTGGGATATGTAGTCCCTTTCAAAGTTCCAAGCGCGTCCCGTGCTGCGAAGTGCCCCCGGGCGCTATATAGCGCTCGTTGGTCTGGTCAAATGGATGCAGGTACTGGTAAGATGGCCGCCTCCTGGGGCCACAAAGCAGTCTGGGATATGTAGTCCCTTTCAAAGTTCCAGGGGCATCCCGCGCCGTGAAGTGCTCCCACGCGCTATACAGTGCTCGTTGGTCTGGTCAAATGGATGCAGGTGCTGGTAAGATGGCCGCCTCCTGGGGCCACAAAGCAGTCTGGGATATGTAGTCCCTTTCAAAGTACTAGGCGCGTCCCGCGCTGCGAAGTGCCCCCACGCACTATATAGCGCTCGTTGGTCTGGTCAAGTGGATGCAGGTGCTGGTAAGATGGCCGCCTCCTGGGGCCACAAACTAGTCTGGGATATGTAGTCCCTTTCAAAGTTCCAGGCGCGTCCCAAGAACGACTCAGAACTGGTGACTCTCTATGACCTCGCGCCGCTGCCTGCACCAGTACTGTGGCCTGTGGTCCCCACTGAATGCAACGACCGAGACCTACAACGCAGCCCCGATGCTGCTGCAGCGCCTCTGTAGTCCCACCACAGCATGTGTCCAGAGTGCTATGTCAGCGACGTCCGTGGCACCTGGCTTCGCTGCTGCACCTGTGGCCCCGTGGTGTGATCACTACACTGTGAAGTCGTCTTGACCTGCTGGATTCATCGCCCCGACTTGTCGTAAGGAACCTACGCCTCGCTGCCAAGGCCGCATCACCTCCTCTGCAACCGTAAGGAACCGATGCCTCACCTCCCCTGCCGCCATGGTCGTAATGTGGAGGCCGGACCGGTGCTTTGGCAGTGGTCCAACCTCCACCACAGCCCTGGAAGTCTCACAACCGCTATGGTCATAATGAGGCCCTGTATCTTTGTTTTACTGCTCCAAGATGGCTGACGCATCGTTTGTAAATATGGCAATCTTGTTGGAACTTGAAAACAGTAATACACTAGGCACAGTAGCATCCCAAGATGGTTGTAGCCTGCTATGTTTATTTTAGTTTTTACTTTTTTTTGTATTTCAAGTATTAGCATTTATTTACGAAAATGTAGGCTGGGTAAAGTGGTACACAAAAGCCAAGTGTTCAATAGTAATAACAGAAAACAGCAATACAGTTAAACTAAATTAGATATAAAGGATCAGGGTGCTTCAGAGCAAAGAAAACCCACCAACATTCCTTCAAAGGGACAATGACCATATAGGAGCTTAATTCCTGAGCACTCCACCTCAAAACAGTTCAATCTTTTAAGAAAAGTCTTAGGTGTACTTTATTGGCAAGATAGCATGAACATATCCTTGATCCAACACTTGTTTTGTTGCTGGATGGGTATGTTGCATCCGACTTCCTAATAGCTGTCAAAAATGACAAAGTAAAACTTTAGTTTCAAAGTAAGATCCAAAAGCACTCAACTAATGGTCAGAGTAGCCGAAGAGTCCAAAAGATAAGAAAGTGATCAGGTAGAGTACTCCTTAGACAAACAGCTATAGTAGTCAGTGTTCTTCTCTTTGAAATATGCCACAACTGAATAGAAGAGTGCTCTACATCCTGACCACTATGAGTATTGGATGATTGTCCACTGCTATGTTTATTGTTACTTTTTTTTTACTGCAAATACTTGCCAGTTATGGTTTGATGCTGTTTTTTTTTCTGTGTTTATGTTTTTTAAATATATCTTGCGTGTGCTTTTCACTTTGTGTATGTACTTTTGTTTTAGGTGGGTGAGGGGATGAAAGCATGAATGAGTCAGTGACTCGATTAATGAATGCATCAATGCAAGGTTGAGTGATATAATGCATGTGTGAATAGTGCATAAACTCCCCAGTCACTGAAGAATGACTTTCAGTCATAAGCCAGATCTATTGCCATTGCCAGTGCTTGTTTATGTGCTATCACCAGGTTCCCCTCACTTAACAAAACGGTGATTGCAGGAGAGCTGCAACATCTGTCATGATCTGTGGTCTTAAGTCAGCTCCATATGCTCTGCTAGCGTGGAAGCGCACTACTGCAAGTATTCTTAAGAATCCATTTGTGCTAGTGGACATAAACTATCACTAAATACTGTTTCAAACGCTATTCTTTAATGATTACGAATTCGTATTATTGCACACCTTGTTATGCAATGTGATGAATGTAAAGGATCCTCATTCCTTCAAATGCTTTGTTATTTTGTTTAATACATGTATAGTACCAAGGTAGAGAAATAAACTGGGAGGGTAGTTGCTCGTTGTCAGATTGTGTGTTTGTTACTTTGCAGATTGTAAAATCATAACATTGAGGCTATTTTGTATTAGAGAACATGTTCTTTTAGTTCTGGAGGCAGATATCTGTAGTGATAATAACATAATTGCTCTGAATATTTTTTTCATAGATTTCCTAGATAATATTTGTGTTGCGGCTTTGACATGCATGTCTTAGAGAATATTTGTGTTTTGACTCAAAGTTTCATCGGACTTAGAGAGTTGGGAACATAGACATGTTCTGAAGGACTAGCTTATGCAATAGATATTAAACTCTGTATTAACACTGATAAACAATAAAGGTCTCTTTTTATTTTATTTTATCAGTGCTCCACCATTTGAAGGCGGTGCCCAGATGAATGTCCACTGCTAACTAACAAATTACTCCATGTTTGTTGGGTAGTGATTTCGATCAGGTGTGGAAACATATATTGATACCATAGAATCTGGATTACAAAGTTAGTGCTTTACTTTCAATGAGGGCAATTTTCATGTGTGATTAAGACAAAGGTCTTGTAAACCTCGTGAGCTTACAGGTCTTCACTTAGACAAAGTGAAGTGTCAAGCTTGGCTGCACATGTATGGCAATTCAGATAAGCTGAAAGGGCTTTTTATGTTTTTTACTACTCCCTGGAGGTGGGTCCAGCAATTCAGCTGATGGTGAGGAAACTGTGGAATGCTGTGGAAATGACTGGAAATGGATATAATGCTAGTGATTTTCAAATTGGTCAATCACGCACAGATTGTTTTGAAAAAATCACTGGCATAGTGACCCTTTCTGATCACTCCACAGTGTCCTCACTATTTGCCTATCTGAAGCCACCTGGAGGTAATTAAAAATGCCAAAAAGCAGCCCCTCACAGTCCAGCACCTCCTCAGTTCTGAGGACAGGGAGGGTTAGTGGGGGAGCGAGGACACTTAGGGAGTGAGATTAAACCTCAGGTCAAGAGCAGTGGCGGCTCCTCTGTTTGCGCGGAGGAGTGTTGCCCCCCGCCTGCAGCGGCAGCTGCAAAACCTTTTAAATAAAATGATAATAAACATATTTATGTTCATTATCATTTTATTTGTAAGGGGCGGGACCACGGGGGTGACGTGCACTTAGGGGAAGTGCTCAGCACTCCCCCTTCACAGCGCATGTGTGTTTGGCCGGCCATCTCAGGCCGGCCAAACACACATGCGCTGTAGGCTCTCTCCAGCCCAGCAACACAGTTCCTGGGCTGGAGAGAGCCTGAACAGGCTCCCAGGCCAAAGGCTATCTCCAGCCCAGCAACACAGTTGCTGGGCTGGAGAGAGCCAGAACAGCGTCAGGATTGGCGCAGTGCAGGCTGGGAGCCTGTGCCTGCAGAAGCAGAGGAGCGTTGAGGGACAGAGGAGCGGCGGAGCAGGAAAGTGTTATTTTTTTTTTTATTAAATTTAATGTATATTCCCTCCTGCCTCCCTCTGCCATGACCCCGGCCCACCCCTTCCGTGGCCCGCAAGCCGCTGCTGGTCAAGACATCCTCCCTGGAGATAACAGTTTGTCGAACTTGTAATTGGGCCCTATCAAGTGTAAACATTGAAATGTTCTAAATACATACAGAAAAGTGGGTTATTTGTGAAAATGTGATGTTTGAAGGTTAAAGGTGTTTGTAGGGGGATTTTTTTTTATAGCTTGATTATTTTTCTTATTGAATGTCTAGTGTATCTGACCAGGGCCAGGTATTTTGTTAAAATACTTTCTGTTAAGCATAACCAAGGTGGAAATGTAATCTAGTTATTAAAGTGAGGGCAGTTGTCTTGGGCTGACCAGGGTTGTGCACAAATTGGAACGTGTTAGGCAAGTAATAAAGTGTGCAATGTGCAGACCTCTGCCTGTTTCCCTCCAGGAGTTAACAGAAAATAAGGAATGCCTGTAACAGCAAGCTAAACGTCTCCAGTAATTGGGCCACAAAGTGATTCACAAACACACAGATGTATAAATGCACACATACTTTAACTTATCTTATGTACCTGCTATTCCCCGACTGCTAATATTCTCCAAAACCTATCTCTATTTCATTGTAGTAATGGCATGTGAGACATCTGAAGCGATATGAGCAGTGCCAGCCAGAGTAGGACTGACTCAGGTTTCTACTTTTAAGGTCGGACCTAGAGACAGCTTTAATTGTTTTGCCAGCCTCATGTTTAGTAGAAATACATACATTTATTTAAATACGGGGATTTTGGCCAGCCATCTTCTTCCATGGTTTGTTCAAGTGTCATTCACATTTAACTTGTGCCCACCACATCCTACAGATTGGGACAATAAGTCTGTCAACTTAAGCGATTGGCTCTCTTCATTGTGAGTGATGGCATATTGCTCTTGCACATGAGTGCATTAGCCCTAAATTTAGTCCCTTCAGTGCCTGGACTGGTAGGTTTTATGGGCTGATTTAAAGTGCGGCAGACAGGGTTCTTTGTTGCTAATGCCACGAGTACCTTGTCTGCCAAAAAGACGGTCAGTCAACTCTATGTAGGGTTGGAAGGACTGCCAACGTTCCAGGGAGGAAGGCCCTGTTGGTTCTGTTGATGAAAAGCTTTGTTTGAGGGCCCAACAGAATAGGGGACATTGGAGGAAGGACATTACACTACCAGCCCTAACTAATGTGTACCTCCTGATATCCTGACGGTGAAGAACAGAAAAAAACATATAATGACCCCTCCCACACCCAGGGAAAAAAACACCCTGTTTGTGGGGGACATTTGTTTTTCATGACAAAATACCACTTTGATATACAAAAACATTAGAAAAATAAAAACTCTGTTAAAGTTTGGTGAACAGTTGTCAAACGTGACGCCAGGCAGCCAGTCACAAAACAATTTGTACCTTGAATGGAACCACCATAACAATGGTTCCTGTCAAGGTACAGGGAACACCGCTAGACCAGGTCTGTATCCCTGCACCAACTCTAGATCAGACCCTTAGGGGCATATTTAAGAGCCCCTAGCACCACCTTAGCGCCGGCAAAGCGTGATTTTATTGACGCTAACTTGGCGCTAAAATGGCACTTTCCACACGCCATATTTACAAAGTGGCGCAACGCGTTCATTGTGCCACTTTGTAAACTCTTGCACCACATTATGCCTGCACCAGGTATATTGTATGCAAGTGGGTGTTCCCCCATGAGGGGGCCCGAAAAAATGGCGCAAGGAAATCTACAAGATTTCCTTGCACTATTTTTTTCAGCACTTTAAATGCCTGCTCAAAGCTGGCGTTAAAAGTGGGCATACCATTATTTATAATGGGTCCCTATGTACTCTGCAGTAGTGCCAAAATGTTGGCGCTTCTCCTGCAGAGTACATCAATAATGTCTAAATAAATTACGCTATTGCCCTCTACCATGCGCCATGGTGTGTCGTATCTTAAATACAGCACACACATGGTGTTGGTAGAGGGGCACAAAGGGGTGCAAGGAAAGTGGCACTGCACTGGGTGCAGCACCACTTTCCTTAAATCTGCCTCTTAGTGTCTATTGCAAAAAAAACAAAAAGATCTGGCTTGCCAGCACCAGACATATTGGCTTTGCCAATGTTTGCTTTTTTCATTTGTTCAGAATCACTTCTTCAGTTACGATAATGGATCGGAAGGGACAAACTACATTCCAAAGGAGAGGTGGAGACTAAGGGCCATATTTAAGAGCCCCTAGCGCCTCCTTGCGCAACATTAGCATCATTTGTTTTAAAGCTAATGTGGCCCAACGAGGCCATAATCCCTATGCCATATTTACAAAGTGGAGCAATGCATGCATTGCTCCACTTTGTAACCCTTTGCTCTACATTATTCCTGCGCCAGGCATAATGTATGCAAAGGGGGTGTTCCCCCGTTAGGAGGGGGGCAAAAAAATGGTGCAAAGAAATCTAAGAGATTTCTTTACTTCATTGTTTTCGGCACTTTCAACGCCTGCTCAGAGCAGGTGTTAAAAGGAGGGAGACCATTGATTACAATGGGCCTCAATGGGCCTTGCAGGAGTAGCGTCAACATTTTTACGCTAATCCTGCAAAGCTCTGAACTAGCGTCAAAAATTACGCCGCTAGTCCACTAACTACCGCCATGGTGCCCCGTATTTTAAATACAGTGCTGCCATGGTGGCATTAGCGGGGCGCTAAGGGGTGCAAGAAAAGTGGCGCTACACGGTGTTTTCTTAAATAAGCCCCTAAGTGTTCTTCTTTGGACCCATCTACTTTGAGAATGTTCTTCCCAATTGATGCCTCACAGGACATGATGCCCTTGCAAATGGTTGTGAAATTATTCTGCTTGAGAGGGTTACATTTGTATTTTATGTGAAATTGTGTACTGTGCGCTTTTCGTCGCTTTCTCACCTGCAGTCACTGCCTGAAGATAGAAATAGAGTCATCAGTTATGATCACAGCAGGGACCGGGGCAGGATGCTGTAAATACAAAGTGGAGTTCTAATTAATAGCGCCCTGGAGAAATGTCTGAAATTCATAGGAGGGTGCCGCTGCGTCTCGGTGCCTACCTATACTGAAATCAGGGTTTTATACACGAGCAGGTGTCTCTGTAAGACATGATTTATTGCTGACTCGTCCTCAGCCCTACGCCCTCGCAGAAGCGCTGGCATGAATGGCTGCCCGGCTGCATCTGACTTCCAGTGGCGTAAATTAACATTTCACTGACCGGGCCTATGGCCTCTTCAAGGTCACAACCTGACAAGTGATCGACCCGGGTGGTCTTTCAGAGGTACATTGCTAGCCTGTCTTTGCCTTGTGGGACTGACTCTACCCTACCATCCTTTAAGAGGCACCGACTTACCCAGGCCCTGACTGCATTTAGAGGCGCCGACATACCCCAGCCAGACTTGTGACAGATTCTATCCCCAGCCTTGCAGGTCTCCGTGAGTCACCAGCCTATCCCAGCCTAAACAAGGCAACGGGACTCCATCAGCCCTACCGGCCTACTAGAGGCGCGAGCTGACACGTGAATAACCCTGCTGTATCCCTAATAGCCGTTTAGAGGCATCGGCCTTTCATTGACTGAGTTATGAGTGGCCCCATCCGGGCCCTACGGCCTTACCTGTTCCCTACCTGCGCTCATGTCTGGATTCCGAGACGCATTTCTCCCTCTTTTACAAAACATTTGTTTGTAGGAGATGCTGGGAAGGCCGGCGCAGGCTGGGTGTGGCTGGTGGTGATGATGACTAGACTTCACGAGGTGTGTCATCAGGACCTGAAAGTCAGGCGGTGAGGAGTGTGAGTCACCCAAATAACACGCCGCCCATGATGCAGGCCGCACAGAGCCTGGCAGGAAGTTCAGAACAACGGGAATAGACACAGTGCCTGCGAAGAGAGCCACTCCGTGGTCTCAATAAGTGATGCCTTCGGTACGCCAGGAGGATAGGAATTCGATGGCCTAGGCAGGCCTTTAGAAACGTATAGGGGCCCAGAACCCAATGAAAGTAGGGCCCTTGAGACAGTGACATTCTAAGGATTTTGGGGGCCCTGGGCAAAGCGTATTTGGGGGCCCCTGTTGAGAACCGCTTTAAATTTATGATCCAATTTCATCTCAGTCATCCAACTCTCTCGTTGACAGTGCACAACAAGGGAGTAGCCAGAAAATGAAAATACCCCTCACTTTGAACTAAAGCTCTGATGACACCAAGCAAGTGCAGCAAGTGATCTCAACCCTCCCTAGAAGAGCTCCCTTGTCTCTCCAGTGCAATCATCTATCCATTCATCCTTTCCCATTCCATCTGACCACTGATATCCATTAATTTACTTTTACATTCTGTCACCCATTTATTCTTTCATCATCAATATTTCCCCATCGCATCCCTTTATCCACTCTGCCATCCATCTATCCATCTGCTCTGCCACTTTTCCACTCTGCCATCCATTCATCAACTCTGCCGTCCAGTTGTCAACTCAGACAGCCATCCGTCTAACCCTCCATCCATCCTGCCATATTTAATCTGTACATCCACTCTACTATCCATTCATCCATCAATCCACTCTGCCATCCATTCACTCATTTTCCACTCTGCCATCCATCCTCCCACGCAACCATCCATCCATCCTTTACTCTGCCATCCTTTCACCTGTCCATCCACCTACCCATCCCTTTACGGTGCCATCCTTTCTTCTGTCCATCTATCCACCTATCCATCATTTCCTTTACTCTGCCATCTTTTCACATATCCATCCACCTATCCGTGCACTCACCCTTTCACCCACTCATTCACTCACTCACTCACACACTCAACCACCCATCATCCATCCTTCTTGCGTTCTTTCGCTCAGTATTCCTTCCCATTTTCCATTGCATATTTACCAAGCCTTCGTTCTTCCTTGCCCCTAGTTGCTTTTCTGTTAGTGCAGTATTCATTTATACCATTAATTATGAGTCTTGTCCCTGCTGTAGCTGCTAATGCGGGGTGTTCGCAATGCCCCTGGTGCACAGGCACACTTGTCTAAATGTGTTTACATCTAATATTCATGGACAGTGATGCATGTTTGTGAGAAATGGGGTTTCTGGTTGGATAGGCTATGCACCTAAGCCAGGCAGATCCCACCACTCTAGTCAGGGCAAATAAGTTACACACCAAAGATGACCTGTGCTCACCCCGTGGTAGCTGGCACAGAGCATTCAGGCTTATCCCTAGATGTCACGTGTAAAGCATTTGCGCAACACACTCACACCAATGAAAAAAAAATACTCCACAAAAGAGACTCCACACGGGGTTATATAAAAATAGGTTTCTTATATTGTAAATATATCATAAACCAACAACAACATGAATCATAGATCATAAAAACGGCGCATGAGATCCCAATCCTGTGCATAACATAGGCCAAAACGCCATGAATCATAACTATTGCACCTACAAGGCAGACCACGAACCAGCACTCTTTAGCTTGAAAGAAACAAGAGCCAAACCGATAGACATCATAGTATCCGGACATGAAATGTAGTAGACCATGAAAACAAACAAACATGAATCATTACATTATTGTGAGTAACGCAGCCTGGTATGGAGGCCAGAACACATGAAGCACCACACATCAACATAAATACCTAGATCGCCCAGTATCCCCAGAAAAACATAGGTTATACCTCATCTGCCCTCCTATTATATGATGTACGATAATACTGGGGTCCCCATAGGGCACAGAAGTACCTGTGCATCTATTAATGGCAGTAAGGTAGTATAGTGCATTCCTGGTTCAGGCCGATCCCTCTTGGCAGCCAGTGGCCTCCCCCAAGCTTCACCCTGTCCTGTGACAAGCACCCCACAGTAAGGCCCATGCACGGGGCTACACATTGTCAATGAGGGCAGGGACTCCCCTGTGTGCTAGAGGTAAAGTGTCAACTGCAGGGCAGTACTTTCCTTAATGCGGTCCCTCCACAGAGGGGCCGACGATGACACCGGTGGTGGTCCTTCTCTCATCCCGGACAGCCAACATGAGCACAGGGAATCCCTCGCTGACTGGGCAACACGCCAAGCAGAGAAGAGGCTTGGTGCACACTTTGTGTGCAGCTTGAAACCAGCGAAGTTGGTTGCCTGGGGGTTGCGGAGCAACGTGGTCTTGGCTCAGGGCTTCCCAGAAAAGGAGGTGGTAACGTGCTTCTTGTGGCACATCCCCACAGGCAAGAGGAGGCTCAAGCCTCACACCTGCACTGGTGCAAGTCACTTCCAGGATGTGCTGATCCCAGCAGCACAATGTCATGCTGATCCCAGGTGCACCATGTGCTGCAGTATTAGTGGCACCTTCCAGGACTCCCAGTCCTGACTCAAAACCCCCACCTCGGTGCTCTTTGTAACCTGCTAGCATTATAAAGCGCTCAACACGATCTTGCATCACGCAACAAAGTAGACAACTAAACAAAGAAGCACTCACCTCACGCTTGAACACAGGATAGTGCCACAAGGCATGCTCTCCATTAGCAGGGGCCCTAAGTAACCAAAATGAAGTCCTCTCCAGGTGCAGATTGCAGGGGCAGAAGGCACACGGGGAACCAGAGAGTTGTAAATCAACATTAACCCTGCGCTGCTCCCTGGGAGAACACTGGTAGGGCAAACACAAGGCAGGCAGCAGTAGGCAGGGAGGCCAGTCACTAAAGGCAATGAATGGCATTCTAGCTGTGCCTATGTAGTCCAGAGTCAGGGAGCAGCTGGCAGCAGGGCAACCAGCAGAAAAACAAACCAGTGAGTCCTTTATGCCACCAAGCAGTAGTAGGTAGCAGAGCAACAACAGAAGAGCAGTCCAGATGAGTCCTTTGTTGCAGTACAGCTGTCCTTCTGACAGAGGTTCAGTCCCAGTTCCAAAACTGCTTTAAAAATCATGGGGTAAGAGCCCCTGTACTTATACTAAAAAATGTCTTTGTTCAGGGGGTGACTTCAAAGGAACCCTTTCAAGTGAAACATAACACCTTTCCAACCCAGTCCTGTCTTAGGACATCAGTTGGGGGTAATCAGCCCATTGTGTGAGGGCAGGATACAGTCTATTGACATGTAAGGTGTGAACGACCCTCCCTCTCCCCAGCCCAGGATTACTTATCAGTATGAAAGTACCTCTTCTGTCACACCCAGGTCCTCCTTTGTTGTGGCTGTCTGGAAAGTATGCACAAAGTGTAGCTGTCACTCTGCCCTGGATGTGGATTGGAGTAAGGCTGCAAATCACTAGAGTAATAAGCACAGAAAAATGCCAACTTTCTCAAAGTGGGATTTCTAAAATAGTCATGTAAAATCCAACTATATCAGCAATCAGGAGTTCCCACTACTATTCCAGATATACTAAACATGTCCACAGTACTCACAAATCAGAAACTACCCACTGGACATACATAAGGGAATTCCCAATGCTAACCTATAAAAGGAGCAGGCCTCACAGTAGTGACATACAAAATAGGCTGTTTGTCACTGCTAGGACATGTAAAACATATAAGTACGTGTCCTACGTTTTACATACACAGCACCCTGCCCATATGGCTATCTAAGGCCTACTCTAGGGGTGACTTAGGTGTAGTAAAAAGGGAACTTAGGCCTTGGTAATTAGTTTGAAATGCCAAGTCAGTTTTTGCAGTAAGCTGCACTCGCAGGCACTGCAGTGGTAGGTCTAAGACAAGCTTGAAAGGATACTTCTGTGGGTGGTGCAATCAGCACTGCAGGCCCACTACTAGCACTTAATTTACAGGCCCTGGGTATATGATATACCGCTTTACAAGGAACTTAAAGATAAATTAAATATGTCAAACAGGTGTAAGCCAATCATACCAAGTCTTAGGGGAGAGAGCACATGCATGTTAGCACTGATTGGCAGTGGTGAGGTGCCCAGAGTCCTAAAGGCAACAAAACAAGGGTCAGAAAATTAGGAGGAGAAAGGCAAAATGTTTGGGGATAACCCTGCTGAAAGGGCCATTGAAATCACATATTTCAATTTGTAACACAGCAGCAGCTCACCAATAATACTGCAAATATTCTCTGTGACACCCTCCCAGTTCTCATATGTGAGGTCCTGGTTTGTTCTAAAAGAAACTTTTGTTTGGATGTTGCATGACACAACCACAACATTTCTCTGCAAACTACATGTAATAGACTCTCACACATCACCCACATTCTAAATAAATTAAAGGAAAAGGATATTTAAACAATTCCTTTAAGAATTATGAAAGGTCATCAAGGCAAGACTCTGCAGAACAGAGCTGTCTCTACCAAGGGGCCACCTAAAAAGCTGGGGCCTTGGGCCAGAGCCCTCTTTGTCCAAGCCTTAAGAAGTCTCTGCATTAGGATAATGTACTCCAGTTCCCATGAAGATACAGGGATTATAAACCCAGGAGAACAGCGATCTCAGGGTGGAGTTTCCTAACATTATTAGATTAAGGAGCCTATGATATGATAAGGCTGGGGGCCCTGGACCTAAGGAAAGTCACATGTCAGTTTTCAGATGGCTTCACACCAATAGGCACTCAATCCGTGCATCCATGGAAGTATAGGCTGTATGGTGTCTAAAGAGGGTAAGGACGATAGGACTAAAAGGCTTTTTACACATGGGGACCTGAGAAGAACATGGTCTGAAGATCCCATGGCCTTATGAGGATAAGGAGCCCCAGGGCCTCATAGCATAGGGGGTCCTAAAATCCCACAATGTTTCTGAGGATATCAACCCAAGACGAATAGGATCACAGGTGCTTCTGACAGGTCACTGGGGTTTTATGAGGATGCAGACCCCAGGAGAATAGGGATTCCGCAATCCAGGACTCCTTTGCCATTTTCACATTGATAAAAATGATAAACCACTGCGTCTCAACCACTATACATGGACATTCGTCCTAACATTCTGCATAAGGCTAACCATCACAGTACAGGGCCTCAACAATTGTATAAATAAGGGTGTCTGTTGTGGCAGAGGACGTTAGCCCTCTTCTGCAAGCCCCCACTCCCAGCAAAAGGCAGCCATCCTTAACCTGGGTTTTTGTGCATGTTTGTAAATGTCTGATGTTTTCACAATACTTAGGAGTACTAGTAAGCATATCTGACAACTTCATGGAATGTGGTCACTTGACCTTCGACACCAAAGAACACCGCTGTGATATCAATGCAATGATCAAAATGTGCAAAACCTCTCTAAAATAGACATACAAATTAAAATGAAACTAAATGGATAATAATATGCAGAGGTGGATCGTTTAAATATACTAAAAATATTATAGCCACTGTGGAGCATCAGTATGCTGTTTGCATCCGCTCAGCCTAAACAGACGAAAATGGTCCTTTGGATGGATGAAAAGATAAAGAAGCTAAAAATGGAACTTGCCGCATTATTACACAATGGAAATAATTTCACATGCGAAAAAAATCTTCCCGTAACACCACAACAGGATATACAGAAACATATAGACTCCGTTACTTCACACGCACCACGAATGCAGGATGTACTTTGACAGAATTACGTAAGATCCTTTTGAGGTCCTGCGATGCACAATGCACCACCAGTCGCCAGCCTCTTGCGATATCATTGCCAACATGCTTATCGCCAAAATATAACAAAGACTATTGTAGAAAGAAAACAGCCAATATCAAACTAAGACGGAATGTGAATAACTGACTAAATGATGCAAACAGTCACTAACCCATTTCAGACATGCATATGACAATGGCTTCAGTCAACAGATCAAAGCAAGCATATCCAACAGACCTTTGAAAACATGCTACAGAGTACTTCTTTTAGGTTGGCAGCAGGCTGCTTTTCCCCAATAACTCAAAACCTCCTTCAACTGATTACTCATCAAAAAAAGAACCGTGACCCTATTAACAGCAAACCAACCCATCTATAGGTCAATCTCCAATAGTTAATTCCCAGAAAAGCTCATTTAAAGAGATTCTGCCTTCAAGATTTCCAACTTTGTTGAAGACAGTAATCCACTCTCATATCAGCAATCCGAGTTCCTTCAAGGAAGAGGCAGGGAATCTACCTTGATTTCTCTTTGGAATTAACTCAAATTAACATTGTAAATAAAGGACTGTAAGCCCTACTTGTCTTGGGCCTGTCAGCAGCCTTCCACCGTCCATTACCAGACTCTACTAATAAAAGTAGAAAAACGCAGAAGACAAGAAAATGTCCTAAACTGGTTCTTCTCCTGTCTCACAACCTTCATTTACATTTTCTCTCCATTCCTCACATGGTTGTGTCCCACATGGCTCACTCATCCCTCCACTCATGTCCAACGTCGATATCAACTCCCTACCAGAGCTGATGAATTAACTTAACTGTTACAACCATGACAATGACACACATATTATCTTAAAACTGTAAAACTACTAGAACCTAGACTAGTCTAGGCTGGATGAGTATCTCTATGCTATTGCTGAATAGGTGATGAAACTAACCTTAAACTTAAGTCGTCTAAAACCAAGATCATTACCTACAGAATGGAGTACCTATCAAACTGCAACATTTTTGATCAACAAACTAGAGAATCCACCAGCAACATCAAAGGATTTAAGAAACACTGAAGTGATCATGAAGTGTAATCTATCCCTAATCCCACATGTGAATGAAGACACAAGATGCATTCTATACAAAGGAAACACTGCAATACCTCTTTCCACACCTAGGATAATCACATAAATTATAAGCCTTACTCATCCTGGAGATGTTGCAGGTATACTATTGAAAATACCTGCATATAGGAGTCCCCTTCTTCTTAATTATCAAACTGCAAAGGAGTCAAAACTTTGCTGTAAAACTGCTACTACACCTTTATCCAAGGGAATATATCACACTGAGAGTCCGTGCACTCCACTGGCAGAAAGGCACTCTACATTGTTTACAGATCTACCCAAGGGAAATATCCTTTATTTCTTCATACTTCCAAGACAGGGCACTCTCCTGGAGACCAGCACCTTGGTTAGCTATTCCTACCTACAAGAAGTACTCAACGCAGGCAATACATTTTTGAAACTCCTCACCAATCCAGATCAAAAGCGTACAAGACCACCTAAGGCTCAGGAAGGAAGTACAGACCTAGCTTTTCCCGATTTAGCGATGCAGACTTAAACTAGTGTACAGGCACCACATATAAATCTGAACTGCTGATGAGATTAAATGCTCTGCTCCAAAATGTCCCAGTACGGACAGGACTAAAATCAGTTCCAAGAAAAGATGCAAGACCAACTGAAATAGTGCACTATATAAAATTGGATACAGTGTTCTACCACCGCTGGCTGTAAACAGTATATGCCATGGACCAGGCTTATATTCTCCTGCTTGTCCTGATAAGGTATTTATCCCAGCGGTTTGTACCCAGCTTAGACCAAGGTCTTGGCACTCCCCCCCCCCCCCCTTCTCGGTTGGACATTGCAGTTCTTAGCTTGGCAACCCTCAACAAGGATAAACCAGAGTGTATGTCTAGACACTTGTGTAGTCACAATCAACCCACTTAACAAACCCAGTCATCACAATAAGGACATGCAACATATGCACAAAGAGACAGGCAAGCCAATACAACAATCGGATATTCTAAAGCACTATAAAGCTTCCATAAAACAGTTCATACCTGGGATGATTTTAATATAGTTGCCCTTGCGGGTCCTTGTCTTGTCCACCTGCAGTTTCCCAACTGGGCTTTTTGAACCACCATAAACTCTTACACTACAGTAATGGGGCCACAGTAATAGGTGGGATCAGGGGAGACTCTAATACAGTCTGTGCCTGCTGAAAACCAGCCCTTCCAAGATTACAAGGTTCTCCTGTTGTGCCTGCAGTTTCCAGTACAAGATGCTGGTTAGTGGTCCGCTGTCAATAAAGAATTCTATAAGGGACCTGCAGAATGATTTACAGCATCAAATTAATGTAAACTACGCTCACTCGGTCTCTCACACTTCTTCCCACCACTATTATAAAGTGCTGCGACCCCTCTAGTCATTCACACATAACACCAATACATGTTCCACATAAAGTTCACTGCACTACAAAACATTGGCAACGAAGCACTCCCCTATTGAGTAGCATGCTACATGTGGGGTGATGTGCTCCAGGGCTATAAAGTGCTATGCAAATGTAATTTTAACAAGCATTGGCAAAGCTTATAGGTCTCGCCTATAGAAGAGCTATTGGCTTTGGCAATGTGTTTTGCCATGGTGTACCCCAGTGTGGATGCAGTCCAGCATGGCTAAAAGTTAGTGGTGTGGAGTCTCAAAGTGGAGGGGGGAGTAGAGTGTTGTAGAGTGGATTTGTTGGAATGTCATGGAGGGTTAGAGTACAGTATCATAGAGTTGAGTAGAGGGGAGCAGAGTTTAGTGGTTCAGTGGCAGAGAGTGTCGGGGAGTGGAGTGGGGTGGAATAGGGTGGAGTGGGTTAGAGTGGATTGAGGTAGTGGGGTTGACTGGATTGGAGCAGAGTGGGGTGGATTGGATTGGGGTAGAGTGGGGTGGATTGAGTGGAGTGGGGTGGATTTGTGTGGGGTGGATTGGAATCGGGTGGACTGAAATCGAGTCTGGTGGATTGGATTTAGGTGTAGGCTGAATTGGATTGGATAGGTGGTTTGAATTTGAATGACAGGGCTGGGATGGACTGAAGTTGGGTGAATTGGATTGGAGGGGGAGGAGTGGGGTGGATTGGATTCACTGGGTTGGAGTGGGGTTGTGTTAGACTGGGGTGGGGTGGATTGCATTGGAGTGGGGTAGACTGGATTGGGGTGAGGTGGATTGGGGTGGGGTGGGCTGAATGGATTGGAGAGGAGTGGACTGAATTGGGATGAGGTGGACTGGATTGGACTGGGGTAGAGTAGGGTGGGTAGAGTGTGATGGGTTGGAGTGAGTGGGTGGATTGTGGTAGGGTGGGGTGGATTGGAGTGGCGTAAATTGAAATAGGGTGGGGTGGATGGGATTGGGATGGTTTGTGCTGCAGTGGGGTGGATTGAATTGGATTGCAGTGGGGTGGGGTGCATTGGATTGGAGTGTGCTGGACTGGATTGGGATGGATTGGATTGGGGTGGTTTCAAGCAGATTGGATTGGAGTGGGTTGATTGGAGTGGTGTGGATTGCATTAAGGTGGGGTGGATTGGAGTGGGGCGGGGTGGATGGATTGCATTGGGGTGGAATGGATTAAACTGGGATGGGGTGTGGTGAATTGGACTGAGGTGAGGCGGGTGAGGTGGATTGGAGTGGATTGGCATGGGGTGGGGTGCAGTTGATTGGGTTGGTTTGGATCGGAGTAGAGTAGATTGGAGTGGAGTGGACTGGATAGGTGTGTGGTGGATTGGAGTGTGGTGGACTGAACTGGGATGGGGTGGATTCAATTTAGGTAGAGTGGCGTGGATTGGGGTAGAGCAGGGAGGAATGGAATAGCATGGGATGCACTGGAGTGGGAAAGAGTGGGTTGGAATTGGTTGGGGTGGATTGTTGTGATGTGGACTGGAGGGGGTGGATTAGATGAGAGTGGGGTGGGGTGGATCGGACTGGGGTGTGGGGGATCAGATTGGGGTGGATCAGATTGGGGTGGATCAGACTTGGGTGGATCAGACTGAGGTGGATCGGATTGGGGTGGATCAGACTGGGGTGGATCGGATTTACATGGATCGGATTGGGGTGGATCACATTGGAGTGAGTGGAGTGGATTGAGTGGGGTGGATTAGGGTCAATGGGGTGGATTAGGTTGGGGTGGATTGGATTGGGTGTGGTAAACTGGATTGAATGTGGAGGACTGGATTTGGGTGGATTGGATAGGGGTGGGGTTTGCAAAGTTTTATATAGAGTTCTGGTACTAGCCCTCAGTAACCAAGGGTCAGATTCAGCCTCGAGTGAGTGAGAGTTCTACCTGACACCTACATGTGTGATCCTCACACTTGATGTGTAAGCCTTGAGCTATCACACATATCGCTTCTGCTCTAAATCCTTGATCTCCCTAAGTGCATTTAGAAACATACATTACAGAGAACAACTCCTTAATTTATCTGCAAAGTCTTCAAACTTTTCAACAAAGCAGTTTCTATTCCAATGCATTTAGAGTACAAGCTCTTAGTGTCAACTTTGTATAAGATCGTTCATTTGGCATTGGACCTCAACTCTTGTTTAAAGCAATCCATCATGCTTAGAGGTGCTTGAGTCAACAAATTAATAGGGACAGCCAAGCCAAGGGGTTGGCTTGGCACTAACAGACTGTGCACAAGCCTAGCTATGACAATGTTGGGCAGGACAGGTAAATCATGCAATAAACATCATGCAAAAAGAAGTCGCTACAAAACGCAAAAGCTTTTCACTTTAGGACATCAGATTATATCACTGCTTTGAGAAGTATTTATGAAAATGCAACAGATTTTAAACATGAACTTAGAAACAGTCCTGCCTCCCCGACTTGACAACAGTCAATGTGTAACCTATAAACAGGGCCACTGGAATTATGCAGCATGAAAGGGTCGAATTATGCAGCAGCGTTTAGTAAATTACGTGGCAGAAAAAGACAAATTATGCAGCACATTTTGTAATAAGATTACTTCATTATTTCAACATTTATAAACTTCATGACACTGGGCATTGGTTGCACTTCTTTAGTACCATTTTAATACCCAAACATAGCAGTAGGCAACAAAAAGGTGCCCAGTCCAGTTTTGCAAAGAGCCTTTCACTGCGCAGCAATACGTGTTGCTGAACTTTTAGTAGCTTTTTAACTGTTTGAGCTAGAAACATTTTTCGTTAAAATCTGGGCCAGATAATGAATTATGTAGCAAATGTGGCAAACCTGTAACTATACGAAAATCGTAGCGGCCACACAAACACATAATTCCAGTGGTCATGCCTATTTATGATCTACATTTATATTATAGGCGGCGCAACATTATAGTTTATTAAATCAAACACAAGAGGTTTTTGTACAGCATACTTCCTGAACTCACATATTTAAAGGTGCTGTCATATGTGATAATGAAGAAAAAAAGAGTCTTGAAGAAATAAAATATTCGCCCAGGATCAAACAGTTTGGTCAAGGGGGAAGCTGGGATTGACCCTAGATATTCTGGTTTCACATTGTGCAATTCATACTCAAGGAGGTATCTCTTTCTACTTCTCACCTTTTACATTACAGGTAAATGCCTTAGCTTCAAGTCTTGGCGCATGCGGTTAGAGCATGAGTGGCTGGCAGAAGCCACATAAAAGCTGGGCCCAAGAGTTCCTCGAACTGTGCTAGAGCCGGGCATCTATCTGGCTCGAGCATTCCGTGGCCCACATGTTGGTGTTAGGTGGGTCAGATCTGTAAGAATCCCACTCAATTGATACCGAACCTCTCCCCCCATGATAATGCCTCCCTAAACAACGTCCTTTGCCGGAAAGGCGTGCGTTATGCTAAGCTTCGGGGCATCGAAAATTAAGAAGCAACGCTTGTACACCAGTGGCCCGGGAAGGTTTGGAAAGGCGCGGCGCATGCGCGTATATCTGCCAAACTAGGCTCGAAGCGGGGAGGACTTTGAGACTAAGCTCAAACAGGCCCGGTTCTGTTGAATATCGCTGTGTCTGGCCTAATTATATCACCCCCTTCGAAAAATACCAAAATAAGAAACAAGTCCAAATCTCTGTACAGAGGGCTGGGTGTGAAGTCAGTGACCGCAGGCCGGGGCTCTGCGAGTTTCATGAGCCTCTGACTCACACTTTTAAATAGGGCCGGAACAACAAGAAGTGGACATGGAAGCAATTTTTACAGCTCGATTTGATACTCTATGTGTCAGACTGCGGCAAAAAAAATAGGCCCAGGCACCACATTTAAAGTTGCCGCGATTAGCGAATCAAATAGCTAGAAAAAGTGGCTGACATTTACAAACGGGCCAAGAATTTTGACACACTATATAGGTGATTTCCATGCTTTTGTGCTTGCTGCAGGGATTGTTTGTGGTAATATCTGAGAAATCAACATTAAAAATCAGAGCACAGACCAGGCCCACACAGCAAAAAAAAAAACAGCCGACAAATTAACTGCTAGACCAACCCTTCTGGCACTGCCCGATTGCCTTATGGGCCAGTCTGACCCTGGACCCGGGGTCATCAGTGCTTCGCTAACAGTGGTAGCACAGAAGGGGAACAATCATGGTTTCTAAGTTGTACGTGCTGAGGCATTGGTATCATGGTAAAGCCGTTGCCGAGACAATCCCTTGTCACACTGGTGCCCCCGATAGGCAGGAGCTGGGTAGACTGAAAGGTTGCAGATCTTGACTCCTAAGCATCCACGGCTCACGCCCAAGTAGGAAGGGTGATGGGGTTGTGGCATGAGAGACGTACAGGGAGCTGTTCTCCACAGTATGATGTTGTGTATGGGTACAATGGACTGCTATTCGACAGTCCATCAACCCAGAGTCCCCATTCGAGATTTTCCTTTCTTTTTCTTATTCTGGACTTCCGAGAGCAACCTGCTAACCATTGTACCTGTACGCCATACCAAATGTAACTTGAGGCTGTGGTATTTTTGTAAAAAAAATAATCAATAACATATAGTTTAAAAAATCAGTAATGGTATGTCTGGATAACAGGTGTACTGTTCACGCATATTTTGCTGTTGAAGCCCAGAGGAAGTGTAGGAGTACTCTAAGTGGGATGGAAAACGTGGGGGGGGGGGGTCTCTAAAAGGGACAAAGTATGAGGAGTGTCCTTTCTAACTAATTGCAGGGCCTAATATATGTGATCTTGTACTTAAAAAATCCGTGAAGGCAGTGTTATTCAACAAACAATAACAAAAACAAGATATTTCACTGTTTATTTTGCAGCATTATCCTGGACCACAAGCAAGAAAACACTCGACGACCTACATTTAAATGTTAGCTAGCGTTTGAATGCTTCCTGTCACATAAATTGGAGAGTGCAGTGTACAAAGGGAATAACGTGGTTATTCATGTGGAAAGAAATAGTGCTGTAGACTCGGGGATACTAGTGATGGGTTGCAGTACACACCAAGGAAGGGTGTCCAGTAACCACCTTCTGCCACTTGATATTGGAGTGCTCAGAAACATCCTCTGTTTTTTTGGTGAGTGTCAGGACAGGACCATGTTTACCAATAGATGAGCTCCAGTAGATTTGACATCTACTCCTTTTACCAAGCCAAAATATGGTGGTGAGAAAACGTGTTCGGTTCGCCAACACGGTGTAATTTACCTCTCACCTTGCAGCAACACACCTTATGTTTCAATCTCAGTTCTCTTACTAGTCTAAGGTGTTTGATTTTGGTTAAACAACTTTTTTCTGTTAAATAATGTTTTCACTACTCCTCGGCCCTGTTATTTGCCGTTCTGTGATATCTTCGAAACAAACTCAAAACAGGAAATTGTTTCCAAGCATGTATTCCCACGCCCAGCCACATATATTAATACAATATTTATGGCTAAATGGGTATAGTTCACACCTGACCTTCATTTAATGAAACACAGTAATCCACTATTCAGTTTTAAGTCTTTTCTTTGCTCTTATGATTGTGTTTAAAATGCAAGATAATATAAAGGTAGCAAAATATTAATATTCCAGAGTGGTATAAAATGGATTCCAGGTTCATGGATTCAGAAGGTTGTACATGATGACAGTGTGCAGAGGCTCGAGGCTCATCACCTCTACTCACAAGGCATTCAACCTTCTCACTAAGGGCCCTGGCACACAACTTGATCCTCCAGGGCCGAGGCTTCTGTCCCTATCCCTCCTACCTCAGACACTGACAAATTATCAACCACAAATAGCTTGCTTAAGAACCCAGACAGCAGCCCCAGCAATAGAGCCAGGTGATATGATCAGTGGTGGGCGGATAGTGGGAGTGTAGAGGGGCAGGAAGGGCGCATCTTGTGAAGCTTCAAATGATTATCACCACAGGCAGTGGGGGTCTAAGAGATGTCTTCAGGACAAAGAGGCTTAATCCCAAAATCTTCATAGGAGCATCCATTCCACAGGCATGCCCCATTGGCCCATTGCTAACCAGAAATCTGCCTCTAACAGCGATATCTTAAAGACTTGCAGGCCCCGGGCAAGATATACGTCAGAATCCCATGTTTGGAGCAACTTTGAATTTATCTATTTTTAGCACAATCAAGCTCCTGTGATGCCAAACAATATAGAATTAGAAGTTAGACCTTCAGAAATGGAGGCATGCAAAAACAGCCGAAAGATCAAGTGGTGTTCACCAGCTAACTAGTATCAAAGAAAAGCTTTAAAAAGCATTGATAAAGCCTTCTTTTTGAGCTAGAGTTTTTTATACTTGAAACAACATTTTATTCGGAGTTCAGTGTCTAACTACCTTCTAATTCCCTTTGTAGGTAAAACATGGTAAGGGCGACTTGGTAGATGTTTAGAGGACTGGTGCATAAAATTAAAATAAGACGGGGCTGGCGGTGCAGAGGGCAGAAGGGCAGGAGTCACCGGCAAGTCCGAACTCGCTAAACTTATACAAGGCTAATGACACACTCTGTAGTGGCAGGAATGGGACTTTGCAATTACTGTATGTGGAAGGCCATTGTGGGGGTCCAGAAGCTCGCCAGTGCTGCCTGAAAGGTGAGTTCAGAAGCAACAGCGGGGTGAGCTGGCCCGTCGAGAGGACCACAGGGACCACAGTTTCTGCTGCCAGGCCTGCTCGCATCTCTCCTCTCCTCGTGCCCGAAGGAGCTTAATTAAAGCATGGGGGAGCTCCCACTGCATGGGCGTCGACAAAAAGCAGGGGGGGGGGGTGATTTAGCCCATCAAGAGGACCACAGGGACCACAATTCCTGCCTCCAGGCCCACAAGCATCACTCTTCATGCCTGAAGGCCTTTGATTAAAGCATGGGAGAGCTCCTGCTGCAGGACGCACCCGTGCACGTGCCCGGGCGAACACCAGGCCAAGAGCGGGGGCCGTCTTCCCCTGTCATCACCCAGAGGAGGCTAAACAGGGCCACATCTCTTTCTTCCCAACGTTGGACTCAGGAGGTACTCTATTTTCTTTGTTTTGTTTGTTTGGTTTTTGTACTGGTTGAGCCCCTGTGTCACTTACTTGGCCGCCCGGGCTTGATGAGCTTGGTTTAACACTGACACGACTCCCACAACCCTAGATGATTTTCTACAAAGATCTGGGAGTTATAGGCAAAGAACTGGCTGAACGTTGGCTAACCCTTTCGTCTCCTTATTTAGCTTGTTCAACTCTCCCTGCTAACAGTGACTGTATCCATTGTGCGGGAGAATTGGGACTGGAGGAGTTGCCTGGGGGAAGTGAAGTCTTGAGTTGTTTCCCCTCCACCAGTGTTCCTGGTTGTTGTTCAGGGGTCCAACGTCTGTAGTCCCACAGCTCAGTGAAGAGGTGGCACTGGATAAGGGTGACGTTGGTGGAAGGAAGAGATAAAAACGGACCCCAATAGTAAGTCCAGACTTATCCGTGGGAATGCCTCTGAGTTCTCATCTGGCGTTGCTATGGCTCGACAGAGTCTGAAATAATTGACATTTTATTTGAAGCCTTTTTCAACAATCTGATTGCCGCTTTGAAAGATGAACTGGTACCGCTACTTACTAGGCTCTGTGCCATCGAACAGAAACTAACTGGCCACCATTGGTTATCCCACAGGGGCCATTCGTGTCCATCTCTGCACCTCCCTCTTCTGCTCAGTCTGCAGTTGCATCATTGTCAGCATCAGTGCTTAGGGGGAGTGATCAGGTCGCTCATGCCCAATGCCTTCCTGCCCTATGTGGTGGCATTCGAAACTGCTCTTCATTACACCCAAGTCCAGGATCCCAAGAATCGTTACGTTCTGTGAACCATAGTGAGGTGGATAGGACTCAAACTGTGGCTCTGGGGGGCCTGGGTAGGCAGGAGTATCAGGGGACCACTGGTGTCCAATGATACAGTTAACTCAGGGGGCATAGCAGCTGCAGCGCCGAGACGGGCCCATATCAACTTGCCTCAGGAAGCAGCACCCTACATTGTCATCTTGGGAAACGTGTCTCCATTAAAAGTGGGGGTACTGGAAGATCATGATCAGTTGAGGAATAAGGTCATGCATAGGCTGCAATTGTATTTTTCGCAAGGGAGGGAGGTTGTTGGGTGGATCAACATGATCAGGAGGGTGAACTGGGATGGAAAGGCACCAAAATCTTTTGAAGGGGGCTGTGTAAAAATTGTAATCGTCCTCTGGTTGCTGGCAGCCATTTGGCTTTGGTTCATGGCCCTGGATTTGTCCTCCCCCCAACTTCCATTGTGGCTGTTTCACTTGGCTTTTTCTATAGGCACACCAGGGACGGTTTGGCACTATTACCACAAGGGTCAGATGAGTTAATGGATGCTAGGGGGGTGGGGGAGAGGCAGTTTGTGTCCCTTGGACTTGGTAGTGTGGTTACTGCAAATAGATTTGCTCCGCTAGCCTCCTTGGACAAACCAGTCTTCCACTTTGCAGACAGCCCTCAGAACGGCCTCCAGGGTGCAGAAAGAAAACCGTGGCCCATCCTTTCATGGAATTTATCTGGGATTAAGGCAAAATTACTGGATCCTGGTTGTAGGCTATCCATAGACGAGCATGATATGTGTGCCTTTCAAGAAACCTGGTCCCCCAATCCCTGCTGTCCATGTGGATATTCAAGCTTTTTTTGGCCTACCCTAGTCCAAGAAAGAGGTCATCCGGTAAGGGGATTGTTGATTTGGGTTAGAAATGCACTGGGCTGTAACATTACTGTATTGAGGGGTTCAACACTTGACCTGTTAGGCCTCCTAGTGTGTAAAGTTGGCGAAAGTATCTACCTTTATAATGTTTACAACAGATCCTTGGGAACAAACAGGGAATCACCCATTTTTGCTGCTCTATATAATTATTTGAGCACTCTGCCCCACAATGCCTCAACAATAGTGGCTGTGGATTTTAACATGGCCCTGGAGCCACTGGATTCTTATATGTTGTCCATTTCTGAGGTGGAGGATGCTTTGTCGATATACCAAATTAGGTATTCAGAAAGGAAAGAAATGCTGTGCCCTGGCATTACAGTTGTTGGGTATCACTTTGAGAGTTGTCTTAAGGGCCTACAGTGGGAGGTCCTTGTCTGATCAAGATGGTACCATGACCTATAATCGCTTGAACAGCCAAAGTAGGATTGATTATATATTTTTATCATTGAACCTCTGGGCCTATTTGAACGATATGTCTGTAATACAGAGGGGGAACAGCAACCACAATGCTCTGAAGCTAGAAATGATAGGCTTGTTTGAGCCCAATGCAGTAGTTGGAAAGTTTAGCCTCTTGGGGGATGCTGTCCTTTCAGATAATAAGAAGGCCTTAAAATGGGAGTACATGCAGGCCAAATCCAAGATTTTAGAACAGGTTTATGAAAATGTGGGCATTGCTATGGTTCATATGAAAAAAATGTTTGATGAAGGTGCAGCCCCTAGCCTCATTGTATATATTCACAAGGTCCTATTTGCTGGCATGAGAGATTTATTTTCTAGGGAAGTTCGGAATCCACCAAGGTTTGGCCTGAAACAGCTTTCATAGTATAATGACAAATGTATGGCAGCAAAAGCTCTGCTTTTGGGTCATATCAAAGCTGGAAACCAGAGTAGAATCACAGAAGCTGAGAAAACATATAAGAATGAGCTTAAATTAGCTAAAAGCACCTGGGAGATGGGTGTTTGGGCAAATTTAATGCATGCTGCAAGGAAGGGGGATTCAAAAGCACTTTGGGCCATTGTCGCACATGGTAGCTGGTTTCCGACAACCACCGTAGCTTTCCAAGTTGAACTACGTAACTGGGTTGAACACCGTAGAGCTGTACTCAGCTAAAACTAGTATGCTAACAGGCAAAGGAAGTATTGGGCACCCTGTAATTAATCCACTAGGGCAATCAGAGGTTCTTGCAATTACTTATGCTGACTCCCGGGAGGCATTTAAGCAAAATGTTCCCAATAAAGCTCCAGGCCCGGATTGTGTTTCTTCTGACCATTTTGCCTCTGAACCCGACATCTGGGCTACATACCTAAATTTACTATCGAAGGCAATTACAAGTTGGGTCCAATACTCGAATCTTGGCACCAAGCAGAGATCATCCCGATATATAAGAAAGGCCAGCGGGACGATCCTGGGACCTATAGGCCAATTAGTTTACTAGATGGGCTTCCGAAGATCTTTTGCTGGCAGGTCTTGGGGAAATTAACAGATTGGGGCCAGCAGAATAGAATATTTAGAGATCTACAAGCAGATTTTCGATCAAAAGTAAGCACCCTTGATCAAATATTTATACTTATCCTGATTCGTTGGAAAATGGTTTAGCTGGGGAAAGGGCACCTGTATGTCATCTTTGTTGACCTTAAGTCAGCTTTTGATTCAGTTCCTAGGTGTAAGCTGCGGGAACTATTAGAGAATACAGGAGTACCAACAAACATCTTAGATGTAATAATAAGAATTCACAAGAATAGTCAAGCTCGAGTGAGGTTTGGGAGGAATGGAGACCAAACAGATAAGTTTAGTATTGAGAGGGGAGTATGGCAGGGCTGAGTCTTAGCTCTGACCCTTTTCTCCCTTTTATTGATGACCTTGCAGAAACCCTAAACTTCCCAAATAACGACACCCCCAGTATTGATGATATGAGAATCCCAATGTTGTTATTCGAGGATGACACCCTTCTCACTTCAAAAACTCCAATTGGCTTGCAAGCAATTCTGGACCATTTTCTAATGTTTTGTGCTGATCGCAGTCTAGAGTTGAATGAAAGCAAGACTAAGTATATGGTGTTTAACCCTTACAAATCTTCACAATCAAGGATATGTGCTTATAATTCGCCACTTGAGCAAGATTCAAACTGTGTGAATTTGAGGATGACTCTTTCAGATAACCTTAGCTGGAAGGCTGAAATAGCCAGAAGTGGGCTGAAATTGAAGCAGGAGACTGCGGCTTAACTAAAGCTAGCAAAGAAAATGAAGTCTGCCTGTGTTAGAGTTATATAGGGTTAAGGCAAAAAGTACAGCTATGTACGGGCTGAGCTCTGGGGGTACTCTGCTATAAATGAGATATTAGTGGTTGGGAAAAAAGTTATTAAGCACTCAACCAATCTTCCATCTAGTACCCCAACTCTCCCCTTGTTACAAGATCTGGGCCTGTACCCAATTTCTTTAACAATACAGTTGAGACCTTTACTATTCTGGCATAGATTGTGGACAAAGCCAGAGCTTGAAACTTATAGATTCCCCCTTAGAGAAGTACTGAGCAATGTCTGAATCACTTGTGCTTGAGAGCCTGCGGGATAGCCTGGAAGATTCCCATTTGATTTCAAGACAGTCAATTAAGGGTCGATGCAAGGACTATCTCTAGGGTGAAACAATCAAGAATTGTAAACCGGGGAGCCTATCCGATCAACTTCTCGCCCATGAGATTGTTCCAGCATCTGAGCCTGCTTTAGATGCCATTCAGGGTTTTTTCGCAAGACAGTTGTATCTGAAGTTTAGATACGGGATTCTTCCCGCGCTTTACAGCAAGGTGGGGTGGAAATAGAGCTCTTGGTACTGTCTGTCCAGCCAGTGGCAGTGCTGCTAAAACAGCTTTGCACTTTGTTTTCTTATGTGTGGCGTATAGGCTTCCAATGACGAAGTGGATTGTTCCAATGTGTAAGCTTTTGGGTATGAGAACCCTTGGATCAGTTCTTAGGGTGCTAAAAGCAGATACATGTGAGGTGGTTGTTATTAGCTTAGCTACATATCTGCACACAGCCTGGATTATTCACAAAAAGCTGAAAATGTGTATTGTGACAGCTATATTTTAATGTGTCTGTGTTGTCCCAGATGAGACATGCAAGGGCTGTATCATACTGATGTGCTGTTTGGTGAGCGTCGTGATCTTTGTATTATTATAATGAATATCGATTTTATTGGGTTAAAGGAACTTATTCCTTTGTATTCTTTTTATGGCTTGTATTCTATGTGTTGCTTTTAAATGCACGTTTATTGTATATTTGTAAATGCGCTTTTATGGTTTTGAACCGAAATAAAGCTAATTAATAAATAATAATAAATAAGACATTTGTACATAGCACTTGAAATTGTAAGTTTAGTTGCTGGATATTTGTATCCATAGATATACCCCCCCTTCATTATTGGCGTTCTTACTGTAAACATTAAAATTCAAAGTGCTTCTCTGAGAATTTCACCACTCCATTGGTTAAAATCTCCTAGTTTCTGTTACCCTGCCTCTGGCGAGACAGTTACATATGACTCTGATGACTAAGAGAAATTGGCCAGACCCCAGAGAAGGACAAAGAGATGTGTTCGTGTGAGACAGAGGAGTTGATGATGGTCGTAGAGGAAAGGAATACGCTAGTTAAGGAGGTGAAGGTAAGGGAACAGGGGTTGAAAGTGAAAAAACAAAGGTCAGGTAAATTGAAAGATTTGGGAGTCAGAAAGAGAGAGTTGTGGGGTACAGAAAGCTAAGGTAGAAAATGAAATTTAAGGTAGAGGGAAAAATACAATAGACATGTGAGGGGGTGTGTTAGAGTGAAGAAAGGGCTTAGAGACAAGTAAGGTTGTAGAGACGTGGGGAGAGACAGAGGGATGAGCTAAGAACAGAGATGGGGTTGTGTAAGAAATGAAGTAGGCGGAGGAGAAAAACAAGAATGTCAGATGCTAAAAGAGCAGATTGGTGCAGGGTGAAGTATGAGCTACAGAGAAAGTTGAGGTAGAGATAGGGGATTGAATGATAGATATAGAGGTAGGGACAGAGACAGTCATAGAGACAAAGTCATGAGAGAGTATTAGAGAGTGCGAGAGATGAAGTGCAGGGAGGTATATTGAGAGTAGGAAGTGGTGTAAACAAAAGAGAGTTAAAGAGAGCTGAGCTCCAGAGAGAGGATGTACGCACACAGAGATATAGAGAAAGAGAGAGCACCTAAAAGTGAGGGGTTTGGTAGAAACGAAGACATGAAGTAAGGAGAAAGAAATAACACAAATATTAGTTTTCAATTCAGTTTCTACCCACTGCCTGAGAGTGCAAGGGTTAAGGCTGGGCTGGCTCGGTATGCATGCTAAGGGCCAGATTTATCAACACTCTGAGATGGTACAAAGTCACCAAAAGTAAATCAAACTACTTCAAAATTTTGATTTGTAATTTATATTCCAGCTCAAAACTTGTTTTGCACTGGAACGTTTCCTAAAAGTAATGCAAAGTAGTACTATGTACTGCTTTGTGTTTCTTTGCCTCAAGGGGGCATCCCTTGAGTGATATATGGGCTTTCCCACTCTACCTCCCATTTGTTTCTGACACAAAGCCTTAGCTGCGAGAATTTGTTGGCATGGTGTAGTGAATCCTAGTTTTTTTTATGGGATTACAGGAGTTAGCTTAGCCTTTGGCTTGCAGACTCATGCCCCCGTCACCTAGTGACTTTTAACCTACTTAGCTTGCTCTGTCTTAGCCCATTTAATTATTTAATACATCTAAGATGGCTGCCTTGTTTATAGTTAGGCCGCTTGTTATGCTTTGCATTATCAGTGCCACCGCGCTAAGGCGTCAAGATCAAGCAACAAAGACAAACAACCAGTAGGTGTTCACACTTAGGGATTTTCCCTCTCTATACTTTCGAGTGATTTGTTTATAATAATTGCCGTCCCAAGCATGTCTGTTATCTATTGTTTGGAAACACACCTACGTCAGGGGTCCTGGTAGATCTGTATAAATACGTCGCACTTTAGACAGATAATCAGAGGGATTCTGACCAGAGGGCATCGCCACCATCGCTGATATCGATGCTGCACATCGTCTTGACGCTGACCCAGTCTTCGCGTCCCTGCGGAGTCTGAGATAGAGACCTCATTCCAAGGTAACGAGGGTCGGGGGCTCCTCTCATGGACATGGCATTGGCAGATTAGGTTTAACAAACCCATCTCTCCTTTAGGTAGGAGGTTAGGCCTATCACATTAGGGTATTAGGGCATATTACACCTTTTATGTCTTTTACATGCATTGCAAGATGGTGGGGATCTTTGTAATAATGACTCTCATCTTCACAATTCTGTTTCCTGCACTATTCATTATCCTAATCATGGCAGCCCATGCAACATATCGCAAATTGCAGTTGTGTTAAATAAAAACTATTGAAACTTTACTGCATCTTTGTCATTGCCTTTGTTTGTCTGAGACATGATATATCTGTGTGAAAGGGGTAATCTCCGTTTAACCACGACACTCCCTGAGATGTCTTATTCTCGAGTCCATGCGTAAAGGCTGCCACAAATCACCTTTTACTATTGTGTTTCTGGTGAGGTGCTGCTAGTGAGCCGTTAAGGTTGGGACAACAGTTGCGACTTGTTGTAGAATAGGCATAGTCACCTACAAACAAAAGTACTGTTATCCTTAAACCAGCAGTCTTGCCCAGAGCAAGAGTCCAAACTACGACAATGGCTTTATTTCAAATCATATGCCTCCTTGAGGCACGTGCAAAGTAAGAGAACAGTTTTCCTTTCTCCCAGTTTGCATGTATGCTGCACGGTTCAGCACACATACCAAGCAGGAAAAGCTTTGGAGTCGAAGCATAGTGTTTTTTACTGAAAACCTATTCTAGACTTGTGCAATCAATTTTGCAATATGATACTAAGGTGTGTGCATGTCAAACGGCAGTCAAATTGTGTTCCAGTATTTGAGAAGAAAGCTCCAGTGCCATATTTTAGTAGATGTGGTGCTATCCTCTTCTCTTGCTTTTGGAGCAGTGTAGATTTTACTGTAACCCCTGATGTGTCAATCATGACTAAGGCTCTCATTACAACCCTAGCAGTCGGTGTTAAAGTGGCGGTAATACCGCCAACAGGCCAGCGGTAAAAAAAATAGGATCACGACCACGGCGGAAACCTCCAACAGCCACTTTATCACTCCGACCACCACGGCGGTAGCAACAAACACCGCAGCGGTAACCGCCAACAGACAGGCGGAAGTCAATGTACCTCCCACCCCATCACAACACGCCCATCCGCCAGCTTTTCCGGGGCGGTATCAATGCCATCAAAAGCACGGCGGAAACAGTACACAGAAGGGGAACCACTCACCTCTCGACACTCAACGAAGAACCAGGATGCCATGGAGCCCGAGCTGCAGGTCTTCCCCATGCTGGTCTACCTCCTCATCTACCAAGAGTACGAACGGCGGCGGCAACAACCACGGTGAGTACTGCACCTAGTACATAGGGGAGGGGGGAGGAAAAAGAGAATCACACACACACGCAACACGCAATACGCAACACGCAACACCCCCATCCGCACCCTCACCCACAACACCATACACACAAACACATGCATCAACATTACATTTACACCCAGTAACCCCCTGGAAGAATGCAAGGACAAAAGGAATAGAGTCAAATCAGTGATATTTTAGAAACAGTCAGATATACATAATAATTTTTAAAACAGTGTTTACAAAAATATACAATATGTACGTAAGGCGGTACACTGGGCCAAAACTCATAGTCCAAGCCCACACTTGACTCCTGCCTCAATACGGAGAGAACACTGCAGGGGCATCAGGTCGAAAACACACAGGCACCACAGCCGGAAAATGGAATAACGCCACTGCTCCTGGAGGGGGCTCCATGCCCACAGCGATGTCCTGGGGAGTGCAAGGCCACAGTCTCTCAAGTGGGTGGGTTGCCCACTGCTTGGTCCTGGGGAGTACAAAGCCACAGTCTCTCTAGTGGGTGGTTTGCCCACTGCTTGGTCCTGGGGAGTGCAAGGCCAGTCTCTCTAGTGGGTGGTTTGCCCACTGCTTGGTCCAGGGGAGTGCAAAGCCACAGTCTCTCTAGTGGGTGGTTTGTCCACTGCTTGGTCCTGGGGAGTGCAAGGCCACAGTCTCTCAAGTGGGTGGTTTGCCCACAGCCTGGCCCTGGGGAGTGCAAGGCCACAGTCTCTCAAGTGGGTGGTTTGCCCACTGCTTGGTCCTGGTGAGTGCAAGGCCACAGTCTCTCAAGTGGGTGGTTTACCCACTGCTTGGTCCTGGGGCGTGCAAGGTCACAGTCTCTGTAGTGGGTGGTTTGCCCACTGCTTGGTCCTGGGGAGTGCAAGGCCACAGTCTCTCAACCGGATGGCTTCTCCACTGGTTCTGGAGGGGGCTTTGTGCCCAGTGTGCTTCATCCTGCCAAGGATAGGGTGAGTGGATGGCTTCTTCCACTGGTTCTAGAGGGGGCTTTGTGCCCAGTGTGCTTCATTCTGCCAAGGATAGGGTAAGTGGATGGCTTCTTCCACTGGTTCTGGAGGGGGCTTTATGCCCAGTGTGCTTCATCCGGCCAAGGATAGGGTGAGTGGATGCCTTTCTCCACTGGTTCTGGAGGAGGCTTTGTGCCCAGTCTGCTTTATTCTGCTAAGGATAGGGTGAGTGGATGCCTTTCTCCACTTGTTCTGGAGGGGTCTTTCTGTCCAGTGTGCTTCATCCTGACAAGGATAGGGTGAGTGGATGGCTTCTTCCACTGGTTCTGGAGGGGGCTTTGTGCCCAGTGTGCTTCATCCGGACAAGGATAGGGTGAGTGGATGCCTTTCTCCACAGGTTCTGGAGGGGGCTTTGTGCCCAGTCTGCTTTATTCTGCCAAGGATAGGGTGAGTGGATGCCTTTCTCCACTTGTTCTGGAGGGGACTTTCTGCCCAGTGCTTCATCCTGCCAAGGATAGGGTGAGTGGATGGCTTCTTCCACTGGTTCTGGAGGGGGCTTTGTGCCCAGTGTACTTCATCCTGCCAAGGATAGGGTGAGTGGATGCCTTTCTCCACAGGTTCTGGAGGGGGCTTTGTGCCCAGTGTGCTTCATCCTGCCAAGGATAGAGGGAGTGGATGCCTTTCTCCACTGGTTCTGGAGGGGGCTTTGTGCCCAGTGATGCAACACTTGGGGTGTGGCAGTTCACAGTACCTCACCTGGGTGTCTGAGACACGGGATTTGCAGGGACCAGGTTGCATGATAGTCCATGGAGGCAGGGCTAGACTCCATCCGGCGGCGGCTATGGCTGCAAACTGGTGGTAGTGCCGGTGCTGGTGGGGGTGCTGCCAGTGGTGGAGGGAGGCTCCAGCCCTTCTCCTGCAGCCTCAGACGGCTGCCCACTGGGGCTGCTGCTGCTGCTGGTAGTGGTGATACTGTCAGCGGTGCAGGTGGTGGTGCTTGCGGCGGTGCTAGCTGTGGTGCAGGTGGCAGTGCTGGCTGTGGTGCAGGTGCCGGTGCTGCCAGTGGTGGAGGGAGGCTCCAGCCCTTCTGCAGCCTCGGACGGCTGCCCACTGAAGCTGCTGCTGCTGACAGTAGTGGTGCTTGCGGCAGTGCAGGTGGCGGTGCAGGAGGCAGTGCTAGCGGCGGGGCTGCTGGCAGTGCTGGCCGTGGTGCAAGTGGCGGTGCTGGCAGTTGTGCTGGTAGCCTCCAGGCCTTCACCTGCAGCCTCGGACGGCTGAAGTGCCTTGGCTGGTGCTTTCTGCCCCTTCCTCACCTTGGCAGATGGTGGTGTGACCTTGGGTCTGGCAGCTGGAGTCTTTGAGGTGGCCTTGCTTGATGGTTGTGGCTCCTTCCCCTTGCTGGATGCTGTCCCCCTCTTCACCTTGCCAGGTGGCGGAATGGCTTTGGCCTTGGCAGGGGTTGGTAGCACACTGGCTAGCTGAGGGGTGCCCCCTTTGAGCCGCTAATAGCTGCAGGAACCACAGCGGATGTCGACTTGGTGGCTGAGGTGCTGGGCTGGGTTCTGGCCACCCTGGACCGAGGGGATGGACGGGGGAGGGGAGGGGTAGGGAACAGGTCAGTGTTTGCCAGGAAAAGCTTCTTAGGGACACTGGGGTGGGAAGAGGGAGAGGGTTTGGGAGTGGAGGAAGAGCGAGTGGTTATAGGAGGTGTCTGTCTGCTGAGTTTGGGTAAAGGTGCATGGGCTGGATACTGTTGTGAGGTGGATGGCTGGTGGGTGGGTGGGTGGATGGGTACTTGCATTTGTGTACTTTGGGAAGAGGGGTCACAGACACACTGGGAGAGGACACAGGGGACGTGTGCATGGATGTGGGGGTGGTGACTGCCAGTGAGGGCTGTGTTGTGATGGGCGTGCTGGTGATGGAGGTAGTGGATGAGGATGTACTGCATGCAGGTGTGAGTGGAGACGATACTGCGAGGGAGGTGGATGATGAGGAGGAGGGGGACACAGTGGAGGCAGTGGATGTTGGTGTGTCTGCATGGGGATGGTGCTTGTGTGAGTGCCTGTGAGATGAAGTGTGGTGCTTGTGTTTGCCTGAGCCACTTTTGTGTGGTGATTTAGGTGAATGCTGAAGGTGTGCTTGGGATAGGCTGGGGTTGAGGGGATTGGGACTGGAGAGAGGAAGTTAGAGGGGGGAGGCTGGAGACAGAGACAATGGCTGCCATCAGTGCGGAGGACAGAGCCTGAAATGCTCTCTGTTGGGCCGCGACGCCAGAGTGAATGCCCTCCAGGTATGGATTTGTTTGTTGCAAATGCCTTTCGACACCCTGGATGGCATTCAGAATGGTTGACTGCCCAAAAGTGAGGGATCTCAGGAGGTCAATAGCCAACTCATTGAGGGCAGCAGGGCTGACTGGGGCAGGGCCTGAGGTGCCTGAGGCAAAGGAGATGCCCACCCTCCTGGGTGAGCGGGCACGGGAAACACGCTGAGGGGCTTCTGGGAGGGTGGTGACGGCTGTACCTGTTGTTGGGGTGGGGACAGAGGTGTTCGCCTCCGCCAGAGAGCTTCCATCAGAGGAGGAGTCGCTGTCTGTGGTGTCCCCTCCTATCCCCGTCGTGGTGCTCCCCTCGCCCTCCATCCCGCTGGTGCCCTCACCGTCGGTGGATTCGGCCTCCAGGCCCATGTGGGATGCAGCTCCCTCCATCGCTGGTGCCTCTGCTCCTCTGCCAGATGATGCTATGCACACAAGGACAGGGTGACAAAACAAAAAGGGGGGGTAGAGCAGAGGATACACTTGGTCAGTGCCAGCAACACCACTCCCATTGACGTACACCACACACAGGGAGCAGCCCTATGCACTAGGCCATGCACTACCAGTTACTAAGATAGTCACCAGCCCATGGGGTACAATGCCTAACGCCATTAGCTGCACACCTGAAACCCACAGGACCCTGCCCAGTAGTAGATGCCCACTAACACTATTGGGATTGGAGTGCTTCAAAGCCTGCCCAACAAGGGACCTACCCTGCCATGTTCTCCCTGGCCTAGGGGCACTCACAGCCCACATCCCCCACCCATGTAAACCGTAACGCGCGCACAGTCATGATTCAGAATCTGTACTCACCCCCATGTGGCTGCTGTGATGTCTTCAAGCGCCCATCCAACTCCGGATAGGCCACCACCAGGATGCGGAACATCAGGGGGATCAGGGTACGACGGCCACCCCTTCCTCGTTGGGAGGCCAGCCCCAGCTGGGCCTCCACCGTCTTCCTTGCCCAGCGGTGCAGGTCCTCCCACCGTTTGCGGCAGTGGGTGCTTTGCCTGTCAAAGACCCCCAGGGTCCGCACCTCCTTGGCGATGGCACGCCAAATACCCTTTTTCTGATGGGTGCTGACCTGCATGGATAAGACAGCAGAAAAGGGAATTAGTTGACCGTCCAGACCATCACACTCATGGCCCACAAGATCCCTCCCATCCCCTGACGCACATACACTGCACTGACCACCATACATGCAGCACTCTGGCCAGGATGCCTCAGCCCCTCCCTACATGTGGCTTACACACACAGCAATCCATACATTCGTGGCCCAAGCATCATGCTCATAGTGTACTCACCTGTTTGTCTGGAGGACCGTAGAGTAACGTGTACTGGGGTAGGACCCCATCCAGTTTCTCCAAATCCTCTGCAGTGAAGGCAGGGGCCCTTTCCCAGACACATGAGCCATTGTCGCTTCCAGACACAGGTCACAACAGCACTTGTAGTGAAGGTCCTCTCCTGTTGAAGGTCAGGTAGCAAGTGAGTGAATAGATAGAAAATGGTGGTTACGTCTGCGGCGGTGCGTACCGTCACCGCCGGCATACTTCGTCATTGGCTCCTGGAACCCATAGGGCCCAATGAAAACCAATGCGAAGTTGCGTGGTGGTCGTCGACCGCCTACCACAACGGCGCACAACGCCAGCGGAATTACTGCATTTCCACTTGTCCTTCCTCACAGGTCAGGCAGCTGCCATTTCAAGGGGGCACAGGCCATGGCACCTAACTGCGTCACAGCAGACATTGCCACAGTAACTGACTCTTGGATTCACATACAGGTTCTGTAAAGGAAAAGATGAAACATTATTTCAGTTGATGTGTGAATATGACCCTCTGCTCACCGTTTTCCTCCATAGGCTTCAACCGCTGAGGATGAATATGAGATGGCTACATCCTCCGGTGTACAGACCCCCGGTGGACCTTGCGACAATGGAGGACAGACACACTATCCTACCATACAGACTTGATCAGGCCACAATCCAAGAACTGTGTGCCTAATTGGAGCCAGACCTGATGTCAGCTATCTGCCAGCCCACAGGTATCCCCCCTCTAGTGCAAGTCCTGTCAGTGCTCCATTTCCTGGCAAGTGGTTCCTTCCAAACAACAGTGGCCATGGCATCAGGTATGTCTCAGCCAATGTTCTCCAACGTGTTGACCAGAGTGTTGTCAGCCCTACTGAAACACATGCGCAGCTACATCGTATTCCCCCAGGTGGAGGATTTGGCCACAGTGAAAGCTGACTTTTATGCCCTGGGACATATCCCCAACATCATTGGTGCCATTAATGGTACACATGTGGCATTTGTCCCCTCCCCCCGGAGAAATGAACACGTGTTCAGGAATAGAAAATGCTATCACTCTATGAATGTGCAGATGGTGTGTTTGGCGGACCAGTACATCTCCCATGTGAATGCCAAGTATCCTGGCTCTGTGCATGACGCCTATATCTTGAGGAATAGCAGCATCCCATATGTGATGGGCCAACTCCAGAGGCACCGGGTGTGGCTAATAGGTGAGCCCAAGGTCCCCATCCAGTATAAGTTGGTGTGTGGGTATTGGGTTGTCCCTAAGGGCTAGTGTGTGTCTAACAGGTATCCCTCGATATTTGCAGGTGACTCTCGTTACCCCAACCTCTCATGGCTACTGACCCCAGTGAGGAATGCCAGGACAAGGACAGAGGAACGTTACAATGAGGCACATGGGTGAACAAGGAGGATAATTGAATGAACCTCTGGCCTCCTGAAGGCCAGGTTCCGGTGCCTCCATCTGACAGGTGGATCCCTGTACTACTCACCCAAGAAGGTGTGCCAGATCATCGTTGCATGTTGCATGTTGCACTGCCTGGCCTTGAGACACCAGGTGCCTTTTCTGCAGGAGGATGAGCCTGGAGATGGTCTTGTGGCAGTGGTGCAGCCTGTGGACAGTGAAGAAGAGGAGGCAGAGGAAAAAGATGTGGACAACAGAAGTAATATCATATAGCAGTACTTCCAGTGACACATAGGTAAGACACTGTAACTTAACTTTACATTTCAACTTTCTGTTGGACATTGTCCATGGCAGCCTGATTTCCCTATGTCTATGGCCACGTACTGTACCCTTTGGCATCTCTATTTTCAGATCTCTGTGGCCCCCTCTGGTTCCTGGTATGTTTACTGCTGCCCACTAAAGGTCATACCAATGTATATATAACTGTACATATGACTTGCAATGTTTTCAGAATGTTGTACTAATGCATATTTCAATCATTTGACAGGCTCCAGATTTGCATTTGTTCCAAGGGTGTTTATTTAAGTTCTCATACATAGAGGGTGATGTGCAATGGGCTGGGGTGATGGTGGAGGAATGTCCAGTTAGAGTCCAGTCTCTTTGTATCACAGGTGCATTGTCCAATGATGCATAGGAAGGGGAGTAATGGCAGTTCAAGGTGGACAGGGTGACAGATTGGGACAGAAGGGTGACCATCAGGAGAGTCCTATTTCCTGTCGGGGTTCTTGGCAATGTTCTCTGGCTTCTGCCTGGATTGCAGGGACCGTTTGCAAGGTGGTTCTCCTTCTGCAGGGGGTGAGGTGCTAGTGGCCTGTTGTTCCTGTGGCGGGGTCTCCTGTCCACTAGCGCCGGCGGAGGTGGAGGGCTGTTCTTCGGTGTGGCTAGTGTCAGGGGCCCATTGGTGTGCCACTGCCTCCCTCATGGTGTTGCCCATGTCAGCCAGCACCCCTGCAATGGTGATCAGGATGGTGTAGATGTTTTTTAGGTCCTCCCTGATCCCCAGGTACTGTCCCTCCTGCAGCCGCTGGGTCTCCTGCAACTTGTACAGTATCTGGCCCATGGTCTCCTAGGAATGGTGGTATGCTCCCAGGATGTTGGTGAGTGCCTCCTGGAGAGTCGGTTCCCTGGGCCTGTCCTCCCCCTGTCGCACAGCAGTCCTCCCAGTTTCCCTGTTGTCCTGTGCCTCTGTCCCCTGAACCGTGTGCTCACTACCACTGACCCCAGGTCCCTGATCATCCTGTGTTTGTGGGGTTGCCTGGGGCGCCTGTAGTGGTGAACACACTGCTGATTGACGTGTCCTGGTGGGTGCTGTGCTGGTGTTTCCTGAGGAGGGAGGCTCTGTGGTGGGTTGAGACTGTGGCAGTGTAACCGACTATCCAGAGGTCCCTGATGGGCCAGGTTGGTCATCGTGATCCAGGCGTGCAGAGCTGCTGTCATCACTGTGGGCCTCCTCTGTGGGGGGGACTGGATGTTGCTGGCAACTCCTCTCTGGTGACGTTGAGTAGGGGTCCTGTGGGGATGAAAATGTAGTGTTATTGTATCTTGTGCATGGGTGTGTTTCCCTGTATGGTTGGGATTGCCCTTTCACCTTAGCCTTGTGTGTGTGGTGATTTTGTGGGCTAGGTGATTCTCTCTAATGGGAATGCTGTGGTGATGGGTGTCCATGCAGGTCTGTGATGGGGGTCCATGGATTGGTATTACATGTAGGGCTTGGTTTTGGGATGGGTGGGTTGTGATAGTGGGGTATATGTGAGGTGGCGGAGTGATGTGGGTGAGGGTAGGGTTAGGAGTTTGTGATGACACGCAGGTAGGGTGGGGGATATAGTGGTAAAGATTTGACTTACCACAGTCCAGTCCTCCTGCTACTCCTGCGAGGCCCTCAGGATGCATTATTGTCAAGACTTGCTCCTCCCATGTTGTTAGTTGTGGGGGAGGAGGTGGGGGTCCACCGCCAGTTCTCTGTACAGCTACCTGGTATCTTGCAACCACGGAATGCACCTTCCTCCGTAGGTTGTTCCACCTCTTCCTGATGTCATCCCTTGTTCTTTGGTGCTGTCCGACCGCATTGACCCTGGCCACGACTCTCCTCCATAGCTCCATCTTCCTAGCAATGGACGTCTGCTGCACCTGTGATCCGAATACCTGTGGCTCTACCCGGATGATTTCCTCCAACATGACTCTTAGCTTCTCCTCTGAAAACCTAAGGTGTCTTTGGGGTGCCATGGATGTGGTGTGAGTGATGTGTGTGAGGATGTGTGGGGTGATGTGTTGTGGTGTGTGCTGTGAGGTGCGTGGATGGTGTATGGGTGATGGTGTTCTGTGGCGCAGATTGAGTGGGTGCTCCTGGCTTGTCTCTCTCTCTCTGTTGGCAATTTGTTTTTTCGTTGAAAGGGTTGTGGGTAATGTGGGTGTGTGTTTTATAGTGGTCTGAGTGTGTGGGTGTGGTGTGTGTATGTGTGTCAGGTGTGTGTAGTTTGAATTGTCCAATGTGGTGTAGTTTTGTAAGTGTGTGTGTATTTTGAGCGCCGCGGTGTGTACCGCCAATGGTTTACCGTAGTTGAAAGACCGCCACGGTGATTCGTGGGTCCTGATACTGTGGGCGTATTCCTGTTGGCGTAACAGTGTGGGTTTTTCTTCCGCCAATTTATCACTGACCTTTGGTCTGGCGGACTTGGGTGGGTGTCTGTATAGTGGCAGATTTCTCAGTGTGGGTCATAATACCCGTAGCGGAATCCCGCCTGCGGTCACGGTATGTTGGCGGCCGTCAGCACGGCGGAAAGTGCCATTTACCGCCAGGGTTGTAATGAGGGCCTATATGTACACATAACTCATATTGTGTGTTTTAATGTTAAACTAATGCAAAGTGGTGCACTCGAGTTCAGTAATGAAGTGCATTCACTGTAGTGTTAGGAACAATGTCCACTGTGTGCCTTAACATTATTAAATGAAATGTAATAATTGAATTAGATTTTATAACCATCCTCATGTTAATGCACTTGAGAAACGAAAACAGTGTATGTGATGTGTACTGTAATGTTTGTAGTCCAACATTGAGAAATGCAGTTCTCAACCACATTTAGATTCATATAATAACTGTATTTCATTTATATAAACTGTAGCATGAAGCTTAATTTGAGAAAATGTGATCAACATGATATGAATGTTGAAATGAATATGTGCACAATATAGCCTGAAATGAAATGTGTGATTAGTGGGTATTATTCTTAACTTGAATAAACTAGGCCTGTATTTCCTTTAATGTTAGAAACTGTTTTTCATCTTTGCTAACATGTCTTTTCATTGCAGGTGCATTCACACAAAATGCTAGTTTGGAAATAGATATATTTTTGTTTTACAAATAGAAAGTGTGAGGAAAGGTCCTTGAGAAAAGAACATTGAGCAATCCAGTGTGAGATGACTGTCCAGTATTCATACATGTTGCAAACGATGTCTAGATGACCAAGATAGCAACGTTCTCAGGACTGCTCTTGGAGAAAAAGAAAATGTTGCAAGTTACACAGTAGGACAGGAGAATACAATAGAGCTCATGATGGCATGATTGGGAGTGTTACCTAACAGAACTGTGTGGTGTTAACTAGGGTTTTCACTGAATAATTTTAGGTCATTTTCCCTTGGACCACAGACCGCTGACATTCTCCTTTATCCCCATGCTTTGCTGAATGTGGCTTAGGCTTACACTTAACTCTGTAAGAAAAATCTTGACCGAGCTTCTGAAATGCTGATAACTTCCTCTTCACTTTCCCATTCATTTTTAACCTTATTTCCATTTTCACATTTTCATGCTAATGTCTTTTTTTATACAGATTTTTCCTTTTTGAAATAGTTTAGACTCTTTGACATTTCCCCTATTGACCCATAGATTAATTTAATCAGATGATTTTTTAATTTATACTCCTGTGTAGGAGAAATAACCAGACTTTATTTCTGAACATCAAATTTTGCTATTGATATTCTGTAACACTGTTACTGAATTCTTGGTTTGCCTTGTGATAATTTGTCTAAATTTGTTCAGAAGATTTGGCTACCCAATTGTTATTCTGTATCTTTATGTTATGTTTTTGAGATTTGTTTACATTAAGCGAAATGTTAATTTGTAATAAAACCCTTTAACTTTATTTCCGTTTTGGGTTTTCATTATATGCCCAAATTGGTTACACTGTAAATTAATGATGACGGATTGTTAAATAACTTCCTAGTTGATCCCTTCGAGGGAACAAAGAACTGTCACCTAAAAAAAAGGGCATAAAAGCACGCGAACCGCGAGCCAAGATGGCCGCTAGCTAACGGAGCTCCATGCATCGTCGGACGCGTTTCCGACACCAGAGCCATTTTTCTCTCATCTTTCATGGCGCCTTACACATAATTGTCTGCTGGATCTGTTGATGAGCATTTTTCAAGTTTTAAATCCCGCCTAGGTTATTTTATTTTACTTTTAAAAAGGTTTCTACATTTCTCCTCATGAAATGCGGCCATTTTGAATAACTATTACTCACCACTACGATGTACTTATTTACTTGTTTTTTTAACCTTTGATGGTTTTGTGCACAGTTTTCTGTGCAAGCCATATATTTATTTTTACTATCTCATCAATATATATTTGGAGTTCCTGGGTCACTCGTTTCCTTTCTGAAGGATTTTTATTTTTATGGGCAAACTAAAGAAAATAAAATCTCTGTCACATCAGTTCTCCTCAACTGATAAACTTTCGCAGTTTTTACAATTGGATACTTCTGCTGCAGCGTCTTCTTCTGCCAAGTCAAATATGTCTTCCTCATCTTCTTCTTCACCTAAAGTTTCACAGAATATCTATACAACTACTCATAAGAGGGTCAAACAAGACCCACCTTCACCAGTAAAATCTCCCTCTCCGATCTCTCTTGCAGTTGTGCTTGACAAAATACGGGCACTGCTTCCTTTTATTGAAGAAACTAATTCTCGGATGCAAAATCTTGATACTAAGTGATCTCAAATGGAAGTGAGAGTTTCTGTTTTGGAGCAAAGAGTCAATAATGTGCAAGATGAAACAAACAAAATCGCAACTTTGACACTTGCAGAGGACTTGGAAAACAGAAACAGGCAATAATCTTCACCTTTATGAATTACCGGGGGGTCTTGAAGGGAATGATCCAATTTCAACTTTTGCGTCATTCTTTCCAAAGTCAGTGGACTTACCATCTTCTACAGTCTTGAACATCCACAGGGCACACCGCATTGGACATCGTCCTCCGCATTCCTCTTTTTCTAAACCAAGAGGCGTGATTAATTTCTTTCTTGAATTTACTGATCTATTGAGAGTGCTTAATGCTGCAAAGGACAAAAAACAAATCTCTTGGCAAGGAAATAAAATCTTCATCTCACTGGATGTGACCAAAACTACAGCAAACAGAAGGAAAGAATTTTTGGACCTGCATCCACAGCTTCGAGACTTGGGAGCTCGTTTTGAATTATTCCATCCGTGTTTATTCAACGTGACATATCAAAATAGGACCACTTCATATACCTCTCCTGCAGCGCTTTGCGATTTCCTAAGACTACATTCTACAAACCCTATGGAAACGGCTGGCCCTTCTACACATTGACTATATGCGTTTTCTTAATTTATTATGTCCTTGTTCATTACTATTGAGATACAGTTGATGGTCCTTCATATACAGTCTATAACAGTATATTATATTGGTGTGACTATAGGTCTTTTTTGTTAATGTATTGTTTTCTTTCCACAGGTTCCTGGTGTCTTATATATCATTATTTTTTATTGCGCTTATCATTTGTCCGTCGATGCGTTCCATTTCCTTGCTGTGCCGTCTTCAGTCTGTGCTGTCACCACCCCTGACCCATTGTTCATTCATCTCAGGTATGTTTTTTCAGTCGTCTTTATTTGACATGTACTATCTCTTCTTTTTCTCTTGAATATTTTCTATCTTTTCTCTTGTTGTTTCCCCTTTACTCTTCTCTTTCTCTGTTTTTCTGTTTTTTCTTTCCCCTATATGTATTTTTAGTTATTCACGGTACAAGACCTTGCATGTATATATATGGTTATGTGATGTAAAATTCAGAGTTATTTCTTGGAATGTCAAAGGGTTTATTAACCCAATAAAAAGGCAGAGAATGTTATCCCATTTAGCTTAATATAATCCAGACTTGGTTCATTTACAAGAGACACATTTGACGGATTCTGAAGCACTGAAACTTAAAAGAGGTTGGGTGGGCAATGTTTTTACTTCTCCTACATCTACAAAGAAGAATGGTGTTATTGTGCTCTGCCATAAAAAATTATCAGTTAAGGTTATTTCGCAAGACTCAGATTCCGATGGCTCTTTGTGAAGCTAAGTATTAATGGGATTACAATAACGATTGGCAATATTTATGGTCCTAACACTCAGATGATCTTTTTTGGCCTAATGTTACTAAACAATGTTTGCATTATAATGATGAATATTTTCTTCTTGGAGGGGATCGCAATCAAATTATCGCCCCTTTTATAGATAGGAAATCTGTAATTAAATTTTCTCCTCATAAAATGCATAAACAATTTAAGGCATTTCTCTCACAATGTAATTTAATTGATTCATGGAGAACTTGTAATCCTGATAGTAGGGATTTTTAATTTTATTCTCCACCACATGGCTCCTTGTCTAGACTTGACCATATTTTTGTTTCAAAATCACTTTCCCAAAATCTTATTAATTCCTCCATTGAACATATAGGCCCTCATTCTGACCTTGGCGGGCGGCGGAGGCCGCCCGCCAAAGTCCCGCCGTCAGGTTACCGTTCCGCGGTCGAAAGACCGCGGCGGTAATTCTGACTTTCCCGCTAGGCTGGTGGGCGGTCGCCTTCAGACCGCCCGCCAGCCCAGCGGGAAAGAGGCTTCCACGATGAAGCCGGCTCGGAATCGAGCCGGCGGAGTGGAAGCTGTGCGACGGGTGCAGTTGCACCCGTCGCGTATTTCACTGTCTGAGCAGCAGACAGTGAAATACATGTAGGGGCCCTCTTACGGGGGCCCCTGCAATGCCCATGCCAGTGGCATGGGCACTGCAGGGGCCCCCAGGGGCCCCGCGACCCCCCCTACCGCCATCCGGATCCCGGCGGTCGGACCGCCGGGATCTGGATGGCGGTAGGGGGGGTCGGAATCCCCTCGGCAGCGCAGCAAGCTGCGCCGCCTTGGAGGATTCAATGGGGCGGCGGTACACTGGCGGGAGCCCGCCAGTGGTGCCGGTCCGACCGCGGCTTTACCGCCGCGGTCGGAATCCCCATTGGAGCACCGCCGGCCTGTCGGCGGTGCTCCCGCGGTCCTCCGCCCTAGCGGTCTTTGACCGCCAGGGTCAGAATGACCGCCATAGTAATCTCTGATCATGCTCCAGTTATCACAGATTTTGGTTTGCTCCCGGTACATCCCAAATCCAATAGGTGGCAATTTAATAATTCATTGTTACTCGAGTCTAAATTTTCCACATCCTTTGCTGACTTTCCAGAGGAATTTTTCCGATTTAATGATGTTCCTCATGTTTCCCCACAATTGCTCTGGAATTCGTTTAAGGCTGCAGCTCGTGGTCATATACTAAATTTTGTCTCTAATAAAAAGAAAACTTTTAATGCACAGCATCAAACTCTACTTCTTAAAATTAGGGCGGTCATTACAACATTGGCGGTAAAAGCCGCTTACCACCGTGCAGAAGACCGCCAACACACCGCCGCGGCTGCGGAATTCCGCCACAGCTATTATGACCCACAGTTCCGAATCCGCCAAAATTCAGACACCCACACAAGTCCGCCACACCAAAGGTCAGTGAGAAACTGGCGAAAACAAAACCTCCACCGTCACGCCAACAGAAATACGCCCACACTATCACGACACACGAATCCACGTGGCGGTCTTCCAACCACGGTATTCCATTGGCGGTACACACCGCCATGCTCAAAATACACACACTCTTACAAAACACTACCACATTGGACAATTCCAAATACACACACCTGATACACATACACACACCACTCCCACACACCCATTACAATATAAAACACACACCCACATCAGCCACAAACCCCCACGAACACAAATACCGAAAGAAGGCCAGAGAGAGACACCACCAGCAAGAACAACAGCATCCACAGGCACACAACACCATCACCCACAGAACTTCCACGCACCTCACACAACACACCACTACATATCAGCACACTTATCACCACACACTCCACCCCACACATCACCTACACCACCCCATGGCACAGCAAAGACAGCCCAGGTTCTCGGAGGAGGAGCTTAGGGTCATGGTGGAGGAAATCGTCCGGGTAGAGCCACAGCTATTTGGAGCACAGGTGCAGCACACCTCAATTGCAAGGAAGATGGAGCTATGGCGAAGAATAGTGGACAGGGTATACTTAGTGGGACAGCACCCAAGAAATCGGGAGGACATCAGGAAGAGGTGGAACGACCTACGGGGGAAGGTGCGTTCCGTGGTCTCAAGACACCACCAGGCGGTTCAGCGGACTGGCGGCAGACCCCCACCTCCTCCCCCACAACTAACAACATGGGAGGAGCAGGTCTTGGCGATTCTAAATCCTGAGGGTCTCGCAGGAGTAGGTGGAGGAATGGACTCTGGTAAGACAAATCTTAATTATTACATCACCCACCCTACCTGCATGCTATCTCATACCCCCACCCTCACCCCCAGCACCCCAACTCCTCACATATGTCCCAACATCACAAACCACCCATCCCAACCCCAAGCCCTGCATGCAACAACAAAGCATGGACACCCATCACTAAAGCATGCCCACTGCACATACCCATACAACCCCCTAAACCATCATCACACAAGGTCCCACACAGGAATGCAAGCACTGGGGTACACGGTCACCCACCCATTGCACACCATGACACACACAGATGTAATCCTTTTATACCCCTGCAGGACCCCTACCCAACGTCACCGGACAGGAGGGTCCACACATGCCCACACCACCAACAGAAGAGGCCCACAGTGATGACAGCACCTCTGTTCAACTGGATCTAGATGACCAGCCCGGCCCATCGGGGACGTCGGGACAGTCGGTTCCCCTCACACTGGCACAGGCCACCACAGACCTTCCCCCCTCTGGAAACACCAGCACAGCACCCACCCAGCGGGCCCATACCTCCGTCCCCAGGACACGTCAATCAGCTGTGTGTCCACCACTACAGGGATCCCAGCATAACCCACCACCCCAACAACAACAGGGACCTGGGGGCAGTGGTAGTGGGCACACGGTCCAGGGGACGGAGGCCCAGGAACACAGGGGAACTGGGAGGGCTGCTGTGCGACAGGGGGCAGACAGGCCAAGGGAACCCACTCTCCACGAGGCCCTCTCCTCCATCATGGGAGCCTACCACCACTCCCAGGAGACGATGGCAACGGTACTGGCCAAGTTTCAGGAGACCCAGCGCCTGCAGGAGGAACAGTATTTGGGCTTCAGGGAGGAACTCAGAACCATCAGCTCCACCCTGGGCACCATTGTAGGGGTGCTGAAGGAAGTACTCAACACCAGGAGGGACACTGTGGCACTCCAAGGGGCCCCTGACACTAGCCTGGACGATGAACTGCCCACCACCTCCGCCGGCGCTAGTGGACAGGACGCCCCGCCACAGGACCACCACACCAGCACCCCAACCCCTGCAGAGGGAGAATCACCCCGCAAACGGTCCCTGAGATCCAGGACAAAGACAGAGCACGATGCCAAGACCCCCGCCAAGAAATGAGACCACCGTGATTGTCATCCTACTGTCCCACTTTGTCACCCTGTCCATACTTAAACTGCCCCAGCTCCACTTCCTATGCCCATTTGGGTAATGCACCTGTGAGACTAATAGACTGGACTCTGCCATGGACATTCCTCCACCATCACCCCTCACCATTTCACTACCCCCTCCAATACTGAGCACTAAAATAAACACACTTAAAGCACAAAACAATCTGGAGTCTGTCTGTGATTTCGAAATAGTGTATTATCAATTGCAGTGACAAAATTAATATGTCAACATACCTATGTCACACAGCTCTAGTCCATGAGGAATCTAAGCAGATGTCACACAGTAGGACCCACATCTGTGAAATCGTAAGGGAAAGTGACAACTCAGTGACCATACACTGGGTGAAAACGACAGACAGTAGAGAGGTAGTATTGTTAAAGTACATGTAGTAGGCAGGTCTGTACTCTTACCTGTGTCTCACTGGAAATACTGCTGGATCACTGAGTCCCTGTTGTTCATGTCTTCTTCCTCTGCTTCCTTGTCTTCACTGTCCACAGGCTCCACAGCTGCAACAACACCACCATCTGGATCATCCTCCTGCAGAAAAGTCACCTGTTGTCGCAAAGCCAAGTTGTGAAGCATACAGCAGGCCACGATGATCTGGCACACCTTCTTTGGTGAGTAGAATAGGGATCCACCTGTCATATGGAGGCACCTGAACCTGGCCTTCAGGAGGCCGAAGGTCAGCTCGATCACCCTCCTAGTTCGCCCATGGGCCTCATTGTAGCGTTCCTCTGCCCTTGTCCTGGGATTCCTCACTGGAGTCAGTAGCCATGACAGGTTGGGGTAACCAGAGTCACCTGCAAATGGCGAGGGACACACACTAACCTGTAGGGATATCCCCAGACAACCATTCCCACTTACTTGCTTCCAGGACCTCACCTAATAGCCACACACAGTGCCTCTGGAGTTGACCCATCACATAAGGGATGCTGCTATTACGCAGGATGTAGGCGTCATGCACTGAGCCAGGGAACTTGGCATTCACATGGGAGATGTACTGGTCTGCCAAACATACCATCTGTACATTCATAGAATGATAACTCGTCTGGTTTCTGTACACCTGTTCACTCCTGGGGGGGGGAACCAAAGCCACATGGGTCCCATCAATGGCATCTATGATGTTGGGGATGTGTCCCAGGGCATAGAAATCACCTTTCACTGTAGGCAAATCCTCCACCTGAGGGAAAACGATGTAGCTCTGCATGTGTTTCAGAAGGGCAGACAACACTCTGGACAATACGTTGGAAAACATAGGCTGGGACATCCCTGATGCTATGGCCACTGTTGTTTGAAAAGACCCACTTGCAAGGAAATGGAGCACTGACAGCACCTGCACTTGAGGGGGGATTCCTGTGGGATGGCGGATTGCTGACATCAGATCTGGCTCCAACTGGGTACACAGTTCCTGGATTGTGGCACGGTCAAGCCTGTATGTGATAATCACATGTCGCTCCTCAATTGTCGACAGGTCCACCAACGGTCGGTACACCGGAGGATGCCGCCATCTCCTCACATGTCCCAGTGGACGGTGCCTATGAAGGACAACAGCGAGCACAAAGTCAAACAACTCAGAGGTATGTACCCACAGTTTACCCAGAACACCAATCATACACAAAAGGTGGCCTGTATGTGTGTTGAGTCCAGGCCCAGGTATGTGTGACGCAGTTGGAAATGAAGCCATGTGGGCCCCTGAAATGGCGGCGGCCTGACCTGTAAAGTAGGACAATGGGATGTGAGGTAACTGCGCTGGCGTTGTACACCATCGCGGTAGGCAGTCGAAGACCGCGGCGCAATGCTGCATTGGTTAACATTGAACCCTATGGGTCCCAGGAGCCAATGACGATGTACGCCGGCGGTGACGGTACGCACCGCCGCGGACGTGACCGCCATTTTCTATCTGTTCAATCACTCGATACCTGATCTTCGACAGGAGAGGACCTACACTGCAAGTGCTGCTGTGACCTCGGTCTGGAAGAGACAATGGCTCGAGTGTCTGGGGAAAGGGCCCCTGCCTTCACATCCGAGGAGTTGGAGAAGCTCGTGGATGGGGCCCTCCCCCAGTACACGCTACTCTACAGTCCTCCAGACAAACAGGTAAGTACACAGGGAGCATGTTGTATGGGCTATGCCTGTGTGGAGAGGGCTGGATGTAAGAAGGAAGGGGGGAGAGTGCTGCGTGCATGAAAGACGGTGAATGCATGTGCCACATGGCAAGGGTAGGGATGGGGGCCAATCACTTTGACGGTGCAGCTGGTAATAACTTCTCTTTTTCCCCTGTACATTTCATGTAGGTCAGCGCCCACCAGAAAAAATATATTTGGCGTGCCATCGCCAAGGACGTCCGGACCCCGGGGGTCTACCACAGACGGAGCACCCACTGCCGTAAAAGATGGGAGGCCATTCGCCACTGGAGCAGGAAGACGGCGGAGGCTCAGCTGGGGATGGCCTCCCAGCGTGGAAGGGGTGCCCGTCGCACCATGACCCCCCTGATGTTCAGGATCCTGGCGGTGGCCTACCCGGACTTGGTTGGGCGCTTGAGGGCATCACAGCAGCCACAAGGGGGTGAGTACTCTCTCATTCTGGTGACTTTGCATGCAGTGGAGGGGTCTGGGTGGGGGAGGTGGGCTGTGGGTTTCCCTAGGCCAGGGCGAGTTCTGTAGGCAAGGCCCCTCCGTAAGGCAGGCTATATGGCACCCCACCCCACCTCTGTAGAGTGCCAAGTACACCTACTCATGCCCCTGTGCCATCCATGTGTGCAGATGTCGTCCATAGCCATGTAGGCCATTTCCCAGGAATTGAACAGTGGAGCCCAAGAGCGTGGCGTAGTGCAGGGGGCTTCTGTGTCTGTCGTGTCCGCCAACGGTAGCGGTAATGCATGCACTCAACATGTCTTTCTTCTGTCTTCCCCCCCTCTTTTTGTGGTCTCCCTGTTCTTGTATGCATTAGCATCATCAGGTGGAGGAGCAGTGGCACCGGAGCATGAGGGAGCTGCATCCCACATGGCCCTGGAGGGCGAGACTACGGACTCAGAGTTCACCAGTGGGACGGAGGACAAGGGGAGCTCCACGGCGGGGACAGGAGCTGACACCAGCGACACAGACTGGTCCTCTGATGGGAGCTCCCTTGTGGTGGCGCCAACATCTGTGCCCCCCACATCTACAGGTACAGCCGCCACCCCCCCTACAAGCACCGCTTTCCCAGCAGCCCCTCAGCCTTTGCTCCGTGCCCGCTCACCCAGGAGGGTGGGCATCACCTTCGCCCCAGGCACCTCAGGCACTGCCCCAGTCACCCCTGCTGCCCTCAGTGAGGAGGCCATTGACCTCCTCAGGTCCCTCACTGTTGGGCAGTCTACCATTTTGAATGCCATCCAGGGTGTAGAGAGGCAGTTGCAACAAACCAATGCATTCCTGGAGGGCATTCATTCTGGTCAGGCGGCCCTTCAGCGAGCTTTTCAGACTCTGGCCTCAGCACTGATGGCAGCCATTGTCCCCGTCTCTAGCCTCCCCCCTCCAACTTCCTCCACCCCGACCCAATCCCCTGTACCTCAGCCTATCCCAAGCACACCTACAGACCAACATGCACACAAGTCAACACACAGGGGAAGCTCAGGCGAACATAAGCACCACACATCCCACAGGCACTCACGCAAGCATCACACACATGCAGACACACTAACATCCACTGCCTCCACTGTGTCCCCCTCCTCCTCGTCTCCCTCCTCCCTCCCAGTCTCGTCTACACTCACACCTGCATGCACTACCTCTACAGCCACTACGTCCCTCTCCAGCACACCCACCACCACACCCCGCTCACGTGCAGTCACCACCCCCACTACCATTCACACGTCCCCTGTGTCCTCTCCCAGTGTGTCTGTGACGCCCCCTCCAGGAGCCCACCTCCAGCACAAGCCCAGCTGCCCAGGAGGCCAGCACCAGCCCAGCTGCCCAGGAGGCCACCGCCAGCACCAGCCCACCTGCCCAGGAGGCCACCGCCAGCACCAGCCCACCTGCCCAGGAGGCTACCACCAGCACCAGCCCAGCTTCCCAGAAGGCCACCGCCAGCACCAGCCCACCTGCCCAGGAGGCCACCGCCAGCACCAGCCCACCTGCCCAGGAGGCCACCGCCAGCACCGGCCCAGCTGCCCAGTAGGCCACCGCCAGCACTAGCCCCGCTGGGCCTTGAAGGATTGCCAGCAAAAGCCCCGCTGGGCCATGAAGGACCGCCAGCAAAAGCCCTGCTGGGCCATGAAGGACCGCCAGCAGCTGAGACCCTGCAATGGAGACCGCCATCTCAAGCACCGCTTGAGAGACTGTAGCTTTGCACTCCCCAGGATATGGCAGTGGGCAAACCACCCACTGTAGAGACTTGAGAGACTGTGGCTTTACACTCCCCAGGGTATGGCAGTGGGCAACCCACCCACTGTAGAGACTTGAGAGACTGTGGCTTTGCACTCCCCAGGATGTAACAGTGGGCATGTGGCCCCCTCGTGGATTTGGCGTTGTGCACTCAAGCGGCTGAGGTGCCCCCCCTTTCCCTCCCCTTGAGGTGCCTGTTTAGTTGCTCTCTGATGCCCCTGCAGTGTTCTCTCTGTCATGGTCGGGGATCTTGTGTGGGCCTCGCCCATACCGTGTGGTCCCAGTGTTCCACAGACTTTCTTAGAGCATTACCTGGACTACTATGCTTGGTATATATTATGTAAATGGTGTATATATATATTTCTGCCTACTTGCTTTTAATATATTACAATGGTTACACTCATTTTCTATTGTCTTTGCATTCTTCCGGGGGGTTTGAGGGGTGTAACTGTGATGTATTGATATGCATTAGTGTGTGTGTTGTAGTGGGTGAGGGTGGGGGTGGGGGTGTTGCGAGTGTGTGTCCCTGTTTTTTTGCCTCCCCTGTGTCGTAGATGCAGTACTCACTGTGGTCTTTGCCGCCGGCGTTCGTGCTCCTGGTAGAGGAGCAGGAAGACTATTGCCGGGAGAATTTGGAGTTCCGGGTCCATGGCGTCCTCGTTGAGTGTGTAGAGGTGAGCGTTGTCCCTTCGGGATTCCTGTTTCCACCGTGTTTTTATCCGCGGTGAATCCATCCCGGAAAATGTGGCAGATTGGCCTGTCATAATAGTGTGGGCGGTACATTGTCTCCCGCCTGTCTGTTGGTGGTGACCGCCGCGCTGTTTGTTTGTACCGCCGTGGCGGTCGGAGTGTTAAAGTGGCTGTCTCTGTTGGCGGTTTCCGCCACTGTCGTAATTGCAAATTTTTTACCGCCGGCCTGTTGGCGGTCTTACCGCCGCTTTAACACTGACCGCCAGGGTTGTAATGACCACCTAAGTGCTTAGAACATCAAAATTATTCTTCCTCTTCAAATTTTAATCTACAAGAATTTATTCAGACAAAATTGCAATTTAATAAAACCTCAATGGATAATGCCTCTTCTTTTCTTCTACGGAGAAGGGCCCGCTATTATGGGGGTCGAAATAGATTGGGGAACTTCTAGCTAATTATTTGAAAATACGAAAGCAACGCCACACTGTGAAGTCTATAATTACAGATACTGGTGAGTCCCTTTTTAAAGGTGACGATATCTTAGCTGAATTTGTCAATTATTATCAGACTCTTTATACTCCTGAGTCAGACCAGACCTCCTTACAGATTGATGATTATTTGAAGAAAATTCTACACCCTAATAAGACTCTAGTTGATGTTTCTCCACTTGAAGTTGATATTTCTGCGTCAGACATTTTTAAAGCCCTTCAGTCTCTTAAAAAAGGTAAAACTCCTGGTCCGGATGGATTTACAGTGGACTTTTTTCTACATTTTTCTGACTCTTTGCTTCCCAAACTTTTACAGCTCTTTCGATTCTTCATGGGTTCTGGCTGTACAGGGGGAACATTTCAAGAAGCTTCTATTTGTTTAATTCCAAAGGAAAGGAAGGATCATACTTACTGTAAAAATTATAGGCCAATTTCTCTACTCAATACAGATTATAACATTTTTGCTAAATTGTTAGCCTTACGTCTCGATCCCCTTTTACCTGCACTGATAAGTAAGAAACAAACTGGTTTTGTCAAAGGTAGACTTGCTTCTGATAAGTCTAGAATATTCTTCAATGTACTCAGCAAGGCTTCCGCTCTTTCGTACTCCTTCGCAGCAACTTCCATAGATGCTGAGAAAGCGTTTGATCGGTTAGACTGGTCTTTTCTATTGAAAACTTTAGCCTGGCATGGTTTAGGGCCTCATTTCATTTCATTTATCTCTTTGCTTTATCAATCCCCAATGGCCTCGATATTGGTGAATGGGAAACTGTCCAGATACTTTGTATTACGTCGTAGCATTCGTCAAGGGTGTCCACTTTCTCCACTCCTATTTATCCTAGCCCTAGAGCCATTTCTATCCTGTGTTAGAAATAACATTAAAATTGAAGGCTTCCAACATGGTGAGAAACATTTAAAATTAACGGCATATGCAGATGATATACATTTATATATTTAAAACCCTGAACCCTCGATTCCAGCTCTAACTCGGGAGATAGAAAACTTTTTTTTGCTTTCAGGTTATAAGATAAATTCGGATAAAACTGAAATCCTTCCTCTAACAACATTTTGTTTTAGATGATCGTTAGATATTACTGGCTTTCATTGGAATACTTCCAAGATTAAATATTTAGGTATTTGGTTCACCTCTTCCGTTAAAAAGTCCATTGAAGTAAATATTTCTGATGCTTTAAAGAAGGTTGATAGATCCCTTCTGTTATGGAATCCCTTATTTTTATCATGGTGGGGTCGTCTTGATTACATCAAAATGATGATTTCTCCTAACATTTTATATATCCTATCCATGATTCCAATTCCTTTGCCTGTTACATTTTTTAAACAACTGGACTCCAGATTGTCTAAATTCCTTTGGAATAATAAGAAATCTAGAATTTCTCTTAGTCACAAGCGCCATTCTAAACAGGAGGGGGGAGCCAATTTTCCTGATTTTAGACTGTATCATATATCCTTTTGTTTATGTCAAGCTTCTAGATGGATCTCCTTGTCAAGCTCTGTGTTTACTCCCCTAAGGTTGGATATTGAAAGTTCCTTTCTTCTACCTTTTTCTCCTCGTGAGGTGGTATCCTTTTCTTATAATATTTCGCTTATCTCCTCCCCGCTTCTTAAACATACTTGTGCTCTTCTGCGTTCTCACTATTTACCTCCAACCATCACTTATTCCTCTTTCCTGAATTCCCCTCTTTGGCACAATCGTCTCATCACTATCAATAAAAAACCCTTATTTTGGAAATCCTGGCGAAAAAGAGGCATAGTGTGGGTCAAAGATTTATTTTCCAATGATACTCCACTTTCATTTTCACAATTCCAACTTCTATTTCATTGTCCTAATTCATTTATGTCTAAATATCTTCTTCTTATTAATGTTATTCTTGATGTACTTTTTTCTTTGCCTTCCCTTTCTTCTTCTACAGAATGACCCTTTTCTTTGTCCTCCGTTCTTACCTCATTTTCTAAGGCATCAATTATTTATAAACTTTTTCAATCTCCTGTTTTGACACGGCCTAAGTCTAAAATTGAATCTCAATGGGAATTGGATTTGGGATGTTCCTGGACTATTCCTTTTTGGAATAAGATATAGCATAGATCTTATAGAATATCTAGATCAGCTTCTACCACAGAGTCACTTTTCTTTCTTTACCACAGACTTTATTTTAGCCCCTCTACTATAGTTAAATTTTCTGTATCTTCAACTTCAAATTGTTGGTCTTGCAATAGCCCAAAGGGAGACCTTGCGCATCTCCTCTTTGAGTGTCCTCCCACTGTCTCCTTTTGGAGAAAACTTTGGCGTCAGCTTACCTCCATTTTTCATTTGCAATCCGAATTATCTCCCTCAGTGCTTTTTCTAGGTAGCCTATCTGCCAACATTGTGTCAGATGATGATAATATAAAGTTGTTGGATGTCAAGTTAGCTTTAGCCTTTCAGCAAATTACACTTCATTGGAAAAATTAATCCAACATTTCCTACAAGGCTTGGTGGTATAATGTCTGCTACTATCATAGACTAGACATTGCTTTTACCTCCTTATGCTGCCCCTCCATAAATAGAGATCTATACTGGTTACCTTTGACTGATTATCTGAATGCTGTTGCTTGCAATTCTACTAATTGTACATTATCTAAGAAAGTTAAGCCACCATGAATTATTTGTTATCTCTGTTCTTGATTTAATCTAATTTTAGCTCATTTTATGCTTTACTGAATATCACTGTTATTTAGCTTTTCACGTTAAAACATCTCTGTCTAGATGTGGCAAGCAGCACAGTATTAAAGTATTACATTAAAGTACACAAATGCTGTCATATCAACCTTAGTCACATACTACGAGTCAGATCAGGGGGCCGATGAGGTACCTCTCATAAACAACTTGGGGGATCCCACCCACACACCTTCTCAAGAAGAATATTGTTCTCTCAAGCAAAATGTTTTAGAGATCTCTAGAGCTCCAGCAAGGCAGGTATGTTTCCCAAATGTGAGGGAGATGTAGTAATGGTCTGGGCAAAACAGTCAGCTTTGCTGTGTCGCACTAAGGCCCATATTAATACCTTTTTAGCACCGCATTTGCATCATTTTTTTGACGCAAAAGCGGCACAACCTTACAAAATACATCTGTATTTTGTAAGTTTGTGCCACTTTTGCGTCAAAAAGCGGCGCAAATGCAGTGCTAAAAAAAGTATAAATATGCGCCTATATGAGGGAGACAGTAGGCACAGGTGTTGTATAATTCTGCTCCTGGGAACTGGCACGTGGGTGGGGTTCACCTCCTTTTATTAACTCACGTGACCTCTAACTTGAAGTCAGGGCGAGATTGCATGTATGCATCACAATGCGGAAGTGCAGCCTCATGCTGTGTTACATTCCTTTAAACTGTTCAATAAAGACAACATGATATAATTCAAGCATTATGTACGGAACCCATCTGGGTTCTGTGGGTGGTCATGTAATGGTATCAATTGCCTTCCAGGTTCTACTCCCTCAAGTAGTTCTGAAGTATTTTGGGCCTTGAGATGTGATGCCTCAGGTTTTATGGGTGAATTCTGCCCGAGAGAGATAGCCCGTGGGCTGGGTTTTCTCTGCAGGTGGTGTTTCTCGTTGGGTAGGTAGGATTATGGCAGGTGGCTCAGGACTATGACTGGGTTGATCCACCTCCATGTTGTGCACCTCTTATCAAGGCACCTGGGTGTGATAAGGGGGTTGTTGTTCTGAGTGGCCTGCATTTGGATGGCACCATTTGGTGAAGGCAGATACATTTCTTGTGACAGAGTCTGAGTGATTTCTGGCACTCAACATTGTGCCTTTTCAGGTGACCACATAAAGCGGAGTGACCTCAAAGGGAAGTCAAAAATTCACTCCCAGGTGTCAGTCTCGTACCAGGACCCAGTCTCCCACACCAATGACACATGTTTTGGTGCAGCGCTTTAAGCTGATTCTATCATTGTTTTTTGCTCTCTTTTGTTGCGTGGCTATCACAGCAACAAGTTCTAGAGTCCATATAGTTGTATGGACTATGGTGCCCGGACAGCATGTCCAAACATTATGTTAGCGGGCCCTCTGTGGCTTGTGCTATGAAGGGGGCATCAGTTTGCCCCAAGTGATTTGTGGACTGCCTCCCCAATGTCTACTTGTTGTGTGCTCCCTATTATGACAGCCTTGTAGATGGTGTGCATCAGTCTTTCCACCTCTTTATTGACTTAGGGCCACTGGGGTGTCATCTTGCTATGTACAGTGGTCAAGGATTGTAAATAGTTCCTGAAGTCCAAACTTTGAAATGGGGGCCCATTATCACTTCAAAGAGTATCAGGGACACCAAAAATAGTGAAGAGCTTGTCGAGGCATTTCCTGGTTTGGTAAGGTGATGCTGACAGTATGATCTCAACAATGGGAAACTTGAATAAAATGTCCAAGATGACCAGCATGTTTTGACCATCAGGTAAACTCCCAAAGCCCACGCTGATGTTGCACTACAGCCTTTCAGTCGGGCTGTCAGTCAGGATCGGAGGAGGCTTGTCCAGTAGTTTGCTGGCCTGGCACTAGTGACACCTTGCGACTATGTTACGAACCTCAGAGTCCAGAGCAGGGAACCATACTTTCTTCCTTAATAACACCTTAGCCTTTGTGGCCCACTGGGGACCGATGTGTGTGAGAACCAGCATCATTGGTTGCAGTAATTGGGGGATGACGATCCAGTGTCCTTGCAAGAGGAAGCCCGATGGAGTAATGCTGAGCTCGTGGCAGACATTTCAGAGGGCATATAGGCCCAGTTGGGTGGCATTGTCCTGCTTCCTCAGAGTTGGGATGGAATCGTTCCACTTCCCAGTGGCAGCATCCTCCTGCACTTTTTGAAGTGCATGATTTTGTGTTGTGGTGTCAGCAATGTTTTAAAGAGGTACATGCCCTCATTACGAGTCTGGTGGTTTTTAGACCACCAGACTCGCGGTGGCAGTTGGACCATTGTGGTTGTGACTGTCCGACCGCCGACACCGCCAGGTGCCACGAGTCGACAGCCTGATGGTCTCGGTGGTTGGAATCCGCCAGGGTCACGCTGCATGCAACACCACCCTGGGCATTACACCTCCCCAATCTGCCAGCCTTTTCATGGTGGTTGGACCACCATGGAAAGGCTGGAGGAATGGGGGCGCCAGGGACCCCCTGCTGGTCCTTGCACTGCCCTGCACTTGGCATGGGCAGAGCAAGGGCCCCCATGGACATCCCGTCGCGCTTTCCACTATCCGAATTACGGGCAAAGGAAAGCACAGCAGGTGCTGCTGCACCCGCCACACCTCCACATTGCCGCCGGCTCGCTCACGAGTCGATGTCAATGTTAAGACCCTGTTTCTTGCTGGGCCAGCAGGCGGAAACACTGTTTCTGCCCGTCGGCCCAGCAGGAAAGTTGAAATAGGGCCGGCCCAGTGGGAAACTCGTAATAGGGCTGGTGGTCTTCTGGCCACACTGGGGTCAGATGGCAGTATGAGTTCGGCGGGCAGCCTCTACTGCCCGCCAAACTCGTAATGAGGGCCACAGTGTTAGGGCAGGGACCGCTGCCACGTAGCTGGCTTATTTGTCCCCTTCCAGTGTAATGGTGGTTGGGTCCTTTTCTTGTCGGCTGGGTTGCTGTAGCTTGGTTTGTACATCACAATAAGTTGATACTTTTGAAGTGGCAGGGCCCATTTCTCGATCCTGGGTGGCAGGTATGGGGCAGTTCCTGCAAATAGGGACAGCAGTGGTTTGTGACGACTGTGAACGGGAGCCAGTACAAATAAAGGTGGAAGTGATGAGTGCTCCACTTGATGACAAGGACTTCTTTTTCAATGTATGCTTAACGTTTTACAGTCTCCATGAGGCTGTACAGGCACAAGTGAGTGGGTCCTAGTGGTCGTCTCAGGTGTGTTGCATGAGTATGGCTCCCAGACCAATGAAGCTTGCATCAACCAGCATTAATGAGTCTTTGGTGGGGTCGAAGAATGCCATAATTGTGTCTTGGAGGAGTTCCTCCTTGATTGCTTGGAAAACATGCTCCTTTGTTGGACCCCACACCCACGGTGTCAATGCCATGTGAGGTATCTCAGTGGCCTGCGAGTATTGCTAGGTTAGCAGAGACCTCAATAGGTTGCATGCCCTTAGAAGCTTCGAACCTCAGATGATGACGACGGGGCTGCCACCTCTTTAATGTGGATGAACTTGGACAGGTTGACCTTGACACTGCCATTGGAAAAAATGTAGCCAAAGAACCCCAACTCCTATTGAAAAAACTGGCATTTTGGCTAAGTGAGGGTAACCAGCGAACTCAGTCCTGGAGAGGGCACCATGCAGGTGGCGTCACTGGCTGTCAAGAATGGGCACCTGAGTAAGGATGTCATCGCTGACGTTGATGACACCTTCAAGGTCTGTTAAGACTACCGATGGTGTTCAGGAATAATTCTGCAGCTGAGGATATCCCAAAGTTAAGCCGGCAGAAGCGGAGGAAGCCAGCATGAGTAAAAAAAATTGTGATATACCTTCTGCCCTCATGGAGCTCGAGCTGGTGGTAGCCTAAGTTTAGATCTAGTTTGGAGAACCAGGTTGATCCTTTGATGTCCGCTCTGAGGTCATCAATGGTGGGTGATATGTGCCATTCTCTTTTAGTTGCTGTGTTGCACAGCCGCATTTCTATGCAAATTCGGATGCAGTCTGGTTGCTTGGGCTTGTTGGCGACAGCTGTAGGGGATTCCCACCAGATGGGGTCTAGAGACCTTTTTAAAGGCCCTTGCTTCTTCCAGTTTTTGGAACTCAGCCTGCACTGCTGGATGGAGATGGAAAGGGATCCTGTGGTGTCAGGCTTCAGCGGGGCGAATGGAGGGGTCGATGTGAAGCTAAACGGGTGGGCCTTTCAGGCAGCCCAGGCTGGTGAACAGGAGGGGAAACTCGAGTTCGAGCCTATCTACTTCACCAGAGAGATCACTCAGGGCGGCTGTGAAATAGATAACTTGGAGATGTTCAGCTGTGTCACAAGTGATAGGCACTTACAAGTCACAAGAGGTGGCAAAAAAATTGACCTGGTAGGAGTGGACACCATATGACACTATACACATGAAGATGCCAGCCAGTGGTATGGCGGTCGTGCTCCCATAGGTGAAGATGCATACACACGTAGGCTGTATGTTATACCGTGGAGTCAATGTGCAGAGGTGTCACCAGCTGATAATGTTCACAGAGGCATCTGTGTCGAGGAGCGAGGTGGTCGGAGTGTCATTATTTAGGACCTGGGAGGTAGATCGGACTCAGTGTGGAGGTTGGCCTGGCGTTAGGGCAAAAGAGATAAGGAAGATGTTGTGTTTGTCCTTGCCTCAGACATCATTCTGCTCTGATCCAGGTGTTCTCATCCAGGTGTAGGTAGCTTGCTCCCCAGAGACAGTGTGGGTCATGTGTGACTGTACCCCCCCCTCCTTCTGGGTGTGGTGTACTGCAGCTGAGGAGTGAACAACCGGTGCCCCACTCTGCAGACCTTTGCAAAATAGTTTGGCCAGACACACACAGGACACATCTTGCCCCTTGCTGGGCAGCCGTGGAGAGGGTGAGGAGAGGGACTGCAGTAGCCACACTGGTCATACATGCAGTCTTTACCCGACTTAGACTCAGGATTGGGCTGGTGGGGAGGACCTCTGGTAAGGGCAGCGGTCACCTCCATCTTGATTGGTCACTGGGCCTCCTCTGGCATGATGGAAAGCTTCTGAAACAGCAGTTATATCTGTTCAGCACGATCACTGGAGAGTTTATGAGAACGTGCAAGTGTGGCAATGTCGTCGAAGGCATGCTGGGCTGGCTGAGGATGTGATGTCTCAACGCAGCCAACCGGTAGCCCTGTATGATCTGGGCTCACACTTCCTTCTGGGGATCATCCTCTGTGCACATGCAGGTGAGCGTTGACGAGTTTGATGGATTCGCCTTTGTGCTGGTGAGCTTGACATAACTTAAAATGCTCAAAATCAGTATTCGTCTGAGGGTCAAACTATGCATTTAGGGTTCTAATAGCATCGTCGTAGTCATTATCAGCACCTTATTGGGGAAGTTGTGAAACAATTTGAAGATCTCTTCCCCAGTGTAATGCAGCAGGAGGGAGCACTTGGATTCACCATCGGCTTCCTTAGTGACTTTGAACTAATTGTCAAGGCGAGTCACCCAAGTGCGCCAACAAGGCACAGCGGTGGCTGGGTCTCAGATGACACTGAAGGGCAGTAGTGGGTTAAATGTGCTACCCACAGCATGTGCAGCATGTACATGCTTGAGGCATTGTGGAGGCTCAGCTTGCACATTATCTTGGCGTTCAGCACTCATGATAACAAGGAGCGAAGAGCCGGAGAGCGTGCAGCCAGGGTGTGACCAAGAACATCAAGCAGCAAGGTCGGAATGCTGGCAGATGAGTCAGGACTCACTTTTGGATGAGCAGTCATTCACAACTGTGAAGGTGGGTGTTGCCGAGGCATCTGTGGAAGAGAGTCACAGTGGAGAATGGTACCTACCCACGATGATGCACCTGCCAGCTCCTGTGGGAAGTGAGGGCAAAGACACAGGCATTGTCACAGTGCCTCTGTCCACTCAAGATATGCAGCAGGAATGCGGGGCCGGCTCCGACCTTGATGCCAGTATAGTACTGGCCTGGGCAGAGGCCATCAGGTTCACTGCACTCGAGCTAAATGAGGGAGACAGCAGGCACAAGTGTAGTTTAACTCCACGCCGGGAACTGACACATGGGTGGCATTCGCCACTTTTTATTAACTGACCCTGACCTTCGACTTGAGGTCAGGGTGAATGTGCATGTATGCGTCAGCTGAGAGACACCGTTTCACTCTGTATTTCAGGTGACTCAGATAGACGGGGGGGAGGTGCAGCATTCATCAGAAGAGCACAAATGATTGTGGGGTCGCAATAAGCACTTCACTCTCTTGGTCCATTTACCCCTTTTAATGTATCACTTGTTGGAGAAGGGTAGCACAAGCAGCCCAGAGGTCCACCACTGCTCCTCAGTATTCTTTCCGTATGGGAGCTTCTCTCTGACCCCAGATGTGTGGCTCCAATCAGCTCACAGTTCCTCTTGTGTGGCTAGGTTGACTCCACACCAGCATCTGAAATGGCAGGCGGCACAGCATCACCATCTTTGTCGAGGTCCACCCTTCTTGCAGAACCACCACCAGTGTAAAAACTGACATGCGGGGCCGGCAGGAGGTGGTATGTTCAGAGTCTTCTGGGGTTCCGATCGTCACTTCCTGCACCCCGTTGCTAAAACTTGTCTTTAGTTCCAGGTGACCAGCATGGCCACCATCTTGCCACCAATGTCAGAGTGGATCCCAGCCCTGGGTGTCTCTTTTCCTCCGTCTCAGACAGTAGCAAATAGGAATCTCCAGTCCAGTCGGGTTGAGTAGTGAGTCACTAGGCAGTTTTTGCTATTTTAATTGTAAAAGGCTACAGGATGATTCAGGAGTTTTGGGCTAGGGTGGAGCGGTACAGAATGGCGTCCACTTTATTGGCCCACCAGCCCTTATGCTAAACCATTGACATGGATCTTGCAATGCGAAAACATAGATGCAAAGTTTAAACATTGCATGTTTGCTTGTGATAGGAGGATTTGTAGATGCAGTTTCCCTCAGCTTTGAAAGATCATGAGCCTGATTTTGAGTTTAGAGGAGGGGGCTACTCTGTCACAAATGTGTTGGATATCCCATCTGCCATTTTACGATCCTGTTATTGCCTATGGAGATCGTAATACAGTAGACAGGATGTCCTCAAATTTGTGATGGTGAAACCCGTTAACCAAACTCTAAATAAGGCCCTATGTCTATCACGCCTTGATCTTGTTTTCACTCCTGTAACATCTTGCTTGTCTGTTTACAGTCTGCCTCTAAATTTTTTTCTCCTAATACATAGATTGCTATCATTATTGTGCCTCTTTGAAGGACCTTCTACTAGCCGAGGTCTTCCTTATGCGTGGTATGGTGGCTAGTGCTTGTTGAGCAGACCAGAGATGTCTGATGGGGGAGTAGAAAGGGGTTGCGGTGGTTGAGGTAGGCAGGTCCTAGGTCGTGGAGGGCCTTGTATGCATGTATGGGAGTTTGAAGTAAATCCTTTTCTTGATAGGAAGCCAGTGGAGTTCTGTTAGGTGACTGAAGATGTGTTTCCAGCGCAGAATGTCCAAGATGAGTCTGGCATAGTCGAGTCTGCTGGTAACCAGGGCGTGGGTCACAGTTCTGCAGCAGTCCTTTGGGATCCATTTGTAGATCTTCTGGAGCAGTCAGAGAGTGTGAAACAGGAGGATGCGACATGTGACTTGGAGGGTAATGGTGAGCGATGAGTCGAGGTTGAGGGCTAGGTTGCGTGCATGCGTGGTCTGTGGGGGTGCTGAGGGTGGATGAGGCCTAGGTTGCATGCGTGCGTGGCCCATAGGGGTGGGGGGGTGCCGAGGGTGGATAGCCACCAGGAGTCGTTCCAGGCTGATGTGGAGGGTCCCAGGATAAGGATCTCAATCTTGTCAGAGTTTAGTTTGAAGCAGCTATCCTTCATTCAGGCGGCAATGTCTTTCATCCTGTTGTTGAAATTATTCTTGGCAGTTGTGGGGTTTTCGGTCAGAGAGATGATCAGCTGGGTGTCGTCGGCATAGGAGAAGATGTTTAGCCTGTGGTTCCTTATGATGGAAGTGAGCAGGCCATGTAGATGTTGAAGAGTCTGGGGCTCAGGGAGGAGCCCTGTGGAACTCCACAGATGATCCCCTTAGGTTCTGACAGGTAAGGAGGGAGTCTGACTCTCTGAGCCTTGCCAGACAGAAAGGAACTTATCCATTGTAGGGCCTTTTCGCTGATGCTGGCTGCGTGGCGTCTGGAGCAGAGGGGGAGGTGTGAAACCGTGTTGCAGGCAGCTGATAGGTCCAGTAGGATGAGGGCTGCTGTATGGTAACGGTCGAGGAGTGAGCGGATGTCATCTGTTTGGGTGAGAAGGGTGGTCTCCGTGTTGTGGTTGCTCATGAAACCTGATTGGGCGATGTCCAGGATGTTGTTGTCCTCAATGTGCTTATGGAGCTGAGTGTTGATGGCCTTTTTGATGACCTTGGCTGGGAAAGGCAGCAGAGAGATGGGGCGGTAATTCTTGAGGTCCAAAGGGTCGGCAGTGGGTTTCTTCAAGAGTGGGAAGATGTGGGCGTGCTTCCAGTCATCTGGGAAGGTGGCTGTATCTATGGAGCAGTTGAGGGTATGGCAGAGCTCAGGTGCAATCAAGGTGTTGGCTTTGTTGAAAATGTGGTGAGGATAGGGATCTGTAGGGGCTCAAGAATCGATGCTGCTCATGAGGGTGCGGTCTCGTCTGTGGTGAGGGTGACCTAGCATGTAGGATCTTTGATGGTTCAGGGTGTTGGAGCTGGGGTGTGGTAGAAGTGCTTGGAGGGTCTTGGGGTCCAAAGCTGTCATATATATATATATCTTTGATTTTCTGGTGCAAGAAGGTGGCTAGTCTGTCAAAGAGGTCTTGAGATGGAGGGATGTTTGCTGTTTCCAATTGGGGTTTGGGAAATACCTTGACCACAGTGAAGAGCTCTTTCGTGTTGTGAGCAGTGGCGCTGATACAGTCCTGCAGGGCAGCTTTCCTGATGACTTTGATGAGGTGGTGGTGGGATTTGGTGGCAGCTCTGAAGGCTTCCAAATTTTCCCGGGACTTGCTGTATCTCCATTTTTTTCTCTAGCTGTCTGCAGGTGCGCCTGGAGTGCAGGGTAAAACTAGCTGGCCTTCTTGAGGTGGAGTTTTGCAGGGGTCTTACAGAGAGGTGCTAGGGTGTTGGCACATTTGGAGATCCATTGGTGGAAGTTCCGTGCTGAGATGTTAGCATCTGTGGTGAGGGGTGGAGGAGACTTGCTGAGGGTGTTGGTGAACTGTTCCTCAGTGATCTGGTTCAATGTTCTGCTTGGGGCTCACAGTGTGAAGAGGTGGATGGTCAGTGAGGTGATGGTGAAATGAAAGCATTGGTGGTCAGTCTAGTGAAGAGTGGAGGCATTGTCGATGGTGATGTTGTTGCTGGTGGAAAAAATGGCTTTGAGTGTGTGTCCAGCGGCATGTGTTGGTGAGGTGACCAGTTGCTTTAGTCCTATTGTGGCAAAGTTATCGAGCAGGGAAGCGGTGCTTGTAAAAACCACTAGTTTGTTTCAATTCTATGTTGAGTGTGACTGCTAGTTTGTGTATGGGTCTCATGTGTAACATTGCAAACAGTATCTATGGAATGCATGAGGACTCTTTTGCCTTCACTGAGTCCAAGTGCGCCCCAGGAAACTCTTTAGTTATGATGAGTTGGGTGAAGTTTTTTCATGCTGACTATAAAGCAGAGTACTTTTCTGAAATGGCTGTTGTGAGCTTCCCTTAACCAGCCTATCATTTAATTAAGGGAACATTTGTAATATATTATGCCTCAAATGCAGTGCTACCAGAGTTAGGCATTTGGTCAAGACTCTTAGTGTAGACTTTATGCCAAACAGCATGACTTTAAATCGATAATGAGTACTTCCATAACAAACCTGAGGTATTTCTTGTCTATAGATCTACCGTCGCCATGTAGTCATGCTATTGTGACAGTTGAATGACCTTTTAATCTGGTCATCTTGAATTTTTGGGTTTTAGGATTGTGTTAAAAAACATTAGTGCCATTATTAATCAATCAGTAGATTTGTAGAGTGTTTCCTGTCACCTGTGAGGGTATGTAGGCGCTGGCAGGATCCAGTTGATTAGCTGGATTGCCAGGGCTTCAGGGACTTTCTGAAGTCTGGAATAGTTGGGGAGGTCTGGACATAAACAGGTAGCCCATTCCATGTCTTCGCTGCTAGGTAGGAGAAGGAATTACCTCCTCATTTCCTCCATTAGATTTGGGGGGTGAGGGTTAGAGAAAGGAAAGAGGAGTAGCAGTGTCTGGTGGGCTGATGGAAGTTCAGGCGGTGGTACAAGTATGCAGGTCCACAGTTATATAGAGCCTTGTATGCATGGGTTAGTAGCTTGAACTGGCATCTTTTCTGTACAGGAAGCCAGTGGAGTTCCCTAAGTTAGGGCGTGATGTGGGTTTGTCTAGGGAGATCCATGACGAGTCTGGCTGTGGCGTTTTGTATGGTCTGTAGTCATTGTCAGAGGTGAGCTGAAATCTCTGCATAGAGAAGGTTACTGTAGCCCAGTGAGCTTTGGGTAGCCATTTGAATATCTTACAAAACAAGCAGAGGATGAAGAAGCACGAGGAGGAGACAGGGTTGAGCTGAGTCATCATGGCTAGCTTGTTGTCCTGAATGATGCCTAGGTTCCCAGCGTGGTCAGTGGGGGTAGGAGTTCTGAAGGCCCACCAGGATTCATCCCATCGGAAGCTTTGTTTCCGAAGATCAGTACCTCCATCTTGTTTTTGTTGAACTTCAGGCAGTCTTTCATCCAGTTGGCAACATCTGTCGTTCAGTTGTTGAAGTTGGTCTTGGTGTTGGTGGTGTCTCAGGAGAGGGAGAGGATGAGTTGTGTGTCGTCGGAATAGGATTTGAAGTTGAGTCTGTGGGTTTTGACAATGCTGGCCAGAGGTATTCTGTAAATGTTGAAGACGGTGGGGCTGAGAGAGGAATCTTGGGGTACTCCACAGATGGTTTCCTTGGGGACAGAGGTGAAGGGAAGAAGGTGGACTTTTTGCGTTCTTCTCGTGAGGAAAGAGGCAATCCATCTAAGAGCGGCTCCCTGGATGTCTATGTTGTACAGCCTTGCAATGGGTGTGTGGTGAGAGACCGTATCCAAGGCTGCCAAGAGCTCTAGGAGGACCAGAGCTGCAATCTCTCCTCAGTTGAGTGGGGCTCGGATGTCGTTGGTAGCCACGATGAGGGCAGTCTCTGTGCTGTAGTTACTGCGGAATCCGGATTCAGAGGAGTTGAGTAGGAGATTCCGTTCCAGATGCAAGGAGAGTTGTCGGTTGATGGCTTTTTCTAATACGTAGGCTGGAAAAGGGAGCAGGGACATTGATCGTTAGTTGTTGAGTTCACTGGGTTCTGCAGATGGTTTCCTTAGTAGGTCCTTGACCTCTGCATGTTTCCAGTCTTTGGGGAAGGTGGCCATGGCAATTGAGGTGTTGAACAAGGTGGTGAGTATATAGCTTATTTTGGCTTTGCCTAGGTTGAAGATGTGGTGGGGGTGTGGGATGGTTTGGGTCCCAGAGTGGACCAGGTTCATGCTGGAAGTGGTGTCCTGTGGGGCGAGCTGGCTCCATCGTTTAGCTAGATGTCTGTGAGGGTAGCAGGGTCATTGCGTTGCTTGAAGAAGTTGGTGGCCTTGGGCACAGGGTTTGAAGTTTCTGTAGATGTTGGCGATCTTATCATGGAAGAGGTTTGCAATGTTGACACAGAGTTCCTGTGAGGGGTATGCTGTTTGTTGCAGCTGAGGGGTTGGATAATTCTTTGACGATGTTGAAGAGTTCTTTGCTGTTATTGGAGCTTGATTCAATGCATGAGGCTAAGGCCTTTTTCTTCAATTCTCTCAGCTGTCTGTGGTTGATGCCTGTCTTGAAGGCAGTCTTGCCAGTTGTGTCCTTGCTGATGCACCATCTCCTTTCTACTTGTTTACAGTGTGGTTTAGCAGTTCTGAGATCCTCAATGTACTAGCTAGCCTGCCTAGTAAACCTTCTGTGGGTTTTTGGCCAATGGAAGCGATGCTGTTGGTGCAGTTGGTGATCCAAATGTTGATGGTTTGAGGTTTTTGGAGCAGCTGGGTAGGTAGTGTTGAGTGCATTAATCCATGTGTGCTTTGAGACATTTTCTCCAGCTGCGGTAGGTGGCGCTGGGGTAGACTGGGGGCAGAGGTATGTGAGCTGTTGATGTTGAAGTGGACGATAGAGTGGACGGTCTAGGGGAGTTCCGCGGTGTGGCTGTACCTGATTCGGTCACTGACGGTGAAGATGGGACTCTAGCATGTGGCCTGCAGTGTGCATGGAGTTGTGGATGAGTCGGCTGGATTGGCCACAGAGTGAAATCTCACTTTGGTATTAGAAAATAGATAGGAGTAAACCCTTTTGGTGTACTCCTCCTTTGGAACTCTCTCCACATAGGTCCTTTCCTTAGAAGCTCCTCAACATTTTATTGTTGAAGTCTGGTGTGATATTTCTTTTGCATCTGTCTCTTTGGTGGTATATTGGGAGGTGTACTTTCAGATTCCATGCAATATCCATGTTTTAAGACATTCTTTTTCCATTAGTCGCAGGTTATTTTTTCTTTTTGCTGTAGAAAACCTCCTCACCAGCTTTCTACTGGTGTCTTGTGTTGGGGGTATTGTATAAATTAGTCATTTGTTTGTTTGGCTTGAGCGTTTTGGGCTATAATCTCTTCCTCAAGTTGAAAATGTTTATCCTGGTTGTTGCCACTTTCAGGATGCACTCTCTGGTCCTGACGTTTATCCTGACTAAGACTGATGTTTCTGAAACAGGGGGCGTCTGTTGTCCACTACCTGTTGCACCCACGTGCCTTACTATTTTTCATTTGTTGCAGTGAATTATCCACTGCTGCATCAAAAATGTGGTCCCCTGTAAATAGCATGTTTATTACATTCCTTAAAGCCAGAAAGTCTTAACCATTCACTCCTTTCAATGTAGGGCTGATACACAAGTGCCTTCTGGCTCTGTCTGCGGCATCTGAAGACAATTTTATGTATATATTATATAGGGTCTTGCTCTGTTACTTTACAGTCTTGGTGCTATTCTTATATTTCTCGAGCTGATATTGTAGAAGGTCTTTGATATCTTCCCATTGCTGATGCCCAGTTCTGCTAAGGAGTGCACTGGAATTAGAAATTCTCCATGCCTTTTTCCCCATTGTTTTAAGACTCTTGCTGTCTTAACCGGTACGAACCCTGTGAAGGACAGTGCATTGGCTCTCTGGTTTGACTATTTCACTATAAGGCAATCTGCAGGTACATTTTCTCCAATGTACACAGGGTGTTGAGGTGAAACATTGAATGATTTCTTCGCTATGTGAGTCAGTACCTGTGAACAAGCTGGTTCTTTGAATGTATTCTTTTCTCGATGAATTATGTTGGTTAGTTTTGGGAGGAATTGGTTGCCGCCTTTGTATCAGGTATAGTTTCAGGAAGGAAGTAGGACTCAGTATGTCCTTCCAGCTGTACTCCACAGATGTCTCAGCTGCTATGTTTCTTAGAGTGTGGTATAAGAACAAGCCATCTGGCCATGAAGGCAACATAGACTAACAATCAACCTCATCTGAGGCGAGCTACCCTACACATCCTGCCATATATCTTCCACCTCTTGTGTGTCATCATCTAGTGGAAAATGTCTTTCTTCCTCAAAGTTGCCAGGATTTCATTCCTACCTTTACTTTTGGGCTTCTGGAGGTATGGAGCCCTATTTTTGTTGTCTTCCTCCTCTCAAGGTTTCTTACAACCCCCATGAAGAAATGAGTTCAGCATCAGTTCAAACTCTTCTTTTCTTCTGTCACAATGCAGCCATCTAGGCTTCCAGATATTGTTTTTAGTCAGATTGATACCAATGCTTTAAAATGTACAGAGAAGGTCAATGCTTTAAAACTTAGAGGGTAGGTTTTGGCTCCACCTAGAATGAGTATTTTTCTCTCAATTCGTATTATTGGCTGTTTTGGAGTATCATTCCACAATTTAGGAATCTTGGAATGCTTGATGGCCTATTTTCTATCTAAAATGTAAACTCAGTCTTCACACTTTTTGTCACATTCAGTTATTTATCTCCTATATTTTATTATGTTCAGTGAGCAATCCTATTACCTGTGATAGTAAACAGGGACTTCATCAATGAATTACACACAATGTTGATCGACTAATATAGGCACAGGTAGTAGTGAGGTAGATTAGTATTAGAATTTTGCAAAATGTGATACCAACATGAACCTTTGCACAGGGCTTAATAATAAGGTAAAAAATGAGTGATGATATAGACCCCAAAAATCATATGGCTACTTTAACCGTATAATGTAATAAAATAAAATGGCCACTACTATTATGTGTATATTGATTATGAATCTAATGTTAGGCATCAATCACATCATTTGACACATTTTTGTGGTCTGGAAAGCCACAAGTGGTACAAATTCTGCATTTTAGTTGACCCCTGATGAAGTATGAGAAACATTTAATGAACCCAGTGAATAAATTAGTATGTTGTACTGCCCTTGTAAACTAACCATTTTTTTGTTGTTGCAGATTTCTGAAATTGTGAAAAGACTGTCAATGAGTAAACATGTCTACCAAAAGAAGATGTGAATTCGAAAATATTAATGAAGAGTTTATATCTAGTACACAAAATGTTGGAACTGAGATTGATTGTGATCTGTGTGTATTGTGTCAACAAGATTTACCAGACGTTTTAGTGTGTCCACCTAATAGTAAAAATTCTGATAAGGAATTGGGTACAAAAGTGTGCTTTACAATCTGCTAGCTTTTGACAAAATAAAAGGACTTCTATCAATTATCAAGACACAATTGTTAAAAAATCATGATGTTTTTGAGGAACTGTTAAATGAAAACTGTGGAAAAATCAATAAAATGTGTAGAAACAAATTTCACAAACACAAACTTGCATGGTTATTAAAAAAAAAACCTAAACTAGTTCAAAACAGTTTTCAAGAGAGTACTTCAACGTGCACATGTGCTTCAATTATAGTTTGTGAATTTAAAGATGCATGGTTCTTCTGTGACAAAGAGTCAGGGGCAGAGCTTATAAATGTGTGTACAGTTAAATCGAGTAATCCAGTTTGAGATGCTACAGTTGCATTAAGTGACTGAAAAGTACTCGCCAAGTTAAGTGGTGGTGATATGGTTGTGACCGGAGCAAAGTACCACAAAAAGTGTCTTGTTAGTTTTTATAACCGGCTTCAGCAAATAGAAAACAAAAGAAAAAAGCGAAGACAACAAATTGACATTAATCTATGGCATGATATTAGGTGAAATTGTAAACTATCTTGAAGATGCACTTCAAAATTCTGAGGTATCGCCAGTATAATCTTTATCTAACATAAAATCAATCGTAGTTTGTTGTATGACAGAATTAGGGGTAGTAAATGCAGACAAATATGTATGCAGGACACGATTAAAAGAAAAGATTCTTGTGTTCATATCAGAATTTACAGCTGAACCAAAATTCTTCTAATATAGAGAAAATATATTCAGTATCTGTAAACAAAATGCTCTTCAGGATGCTGTCTGCCTGGCCAATGCAGCGGCTATTATTCAAAAATAAATATTTCAACTAGAAGTAGATGGATTTAGTGGAAATTTTGAGAAACTTTGCCAAGAAAAGTCAGCAGGGACTCCTATGCTAAATCTAATACACATGATTATGGAAGGTTGTAAGATTTAAAATGACAGCACAGTAAATAATAAGAGGAGTGCAGCGTTGTCAGTCACACATCTTGTTCAGTATCATACCATAAGTGTAAGAAGGCAAATCCTAAAGGAAACATCTTGCCCAAAAAAGATAATGAAACTCCACTACCTCATTATATTGGATTAATGGTGCATGCTAAAACTTGAAATGGGAATTAGTTGACAAACTGCACAAATTGGGCAGATGCATGTCATATGAGAGAAGTGTCAGCAACAATAACTAACAAACAATGTAAGCAATTCTGCAATTACATTGCTGTGTGTCCAACAGGCCTCCAAGTCTCCACTTTCACTTGCGCTGCAATAGACAATATTTATCACAATCCCTCGCCATCTTCATCCACTCAGTCATTCCATGGAACAGCCATATCTCTGATACAGGGAAAATCAGATGCACAGGGTATATCATCCATCTGAAAAATTGAAGAAAATGAGTGGACCAAGAAATGTACTTCATCCCTACTAGAGTGGTATTGGCTGTTACCATGTACAAGCTGATACCAGAACACTATTACATGCAAACATGCTAGTGAAAGTGGACAGAAGTCTATAACTATACATATTATTGCTTCTGATGTGGCAGTTATTGCTTTTCGTGCATTTAGCAGCTTAAATCTTTCAAATGTGTGGATTGATTTTGGTATTAGGAAACATCAAAGGCTAATGCCTATCCATGAGTAGGCTAATAAACTTGGAAAAAGTGTTTGTGATGATATTTTATTTTTCCATGCATTTACAGGTTGCGACACTGTATCTGTATTTGTAGGTAATGGCAAAAAAACAGGTTGAGAAACATGGCAAAATTTTCAGGCTGTCACATAAATATTTGTTGAGCTCTCTCATGACTCACCAGGTATTTCAAAGAACAGTTTCAGTCAGCTTCAGCAATTTGTAATTAGATTATATAATAAGAACATTAAAACATATTCTGTTAACAAGTGTCGAAGAATGATGGTCACCAAACTGAATCGCTCTCTAGAAAATGTGCCACTAAGTGAGGCTGCTTTTTTACAACACAGCAACAGAGCTATTTTCCAAACGGTTTATTTGTGGTCTCAGTGGTAGAATGTGTATCCTGATATACCTGATCCAGCTCAGTGGGGATGGCAGAAAGAAGATTCTGGATATGAACTTCTGTGGTCACTTTTGCCTGACGCTTCAAAATACTGCAAGGAACTTGTAAAATATGGATGTAAAACATTGTGTACACATGCCTGTAAAGGTAAACAATTGTCTGTTCCATGTACTAGACTTTGTGTTTGTGATGGACAATGCAATCAGGAGGACATGTTTTAGATTCCTGACCAAATTTTAGCCTTTAAACAACTATTTACTAAAATAACAATAAACATTAATAGCAATATAATGTGTATCTTCATTCTTTTTCAATCAAAAAATGTTTAAATGTTACAAAATCCATTTTTATATTATAAAAGAAAATATATTTTGTAATAGACTTTTGGTACACCCTGTATATGAGGCACAAGTGCCCCTTAAATAGTAGCAACATAAACTAGACATTTTTTGATGAACAATGATTTTTGTTTGAAATTTCTATCTTTAGCCACTCTAATGTTAAGGGGGGTGAGCAAGTTATGTGGAACACCTTGTATATCTACCATATACCTACATACTTATCCTAGTGTGCTATGAATCAATTAAATTGCAACATTATTGAAATCCTTGGCTAAAAAAACATTACAATTATGGGCTGGAAGATTAATATTACATTTATGATAATTTACTGCCCCTTGCGGCTGCCATTTTGTATTATGGCATTACACATATAAAATGGGGGTCAGATTTTTGGGGTCTATATCAAAAATCAATGTTCATATGACTACCTAACACTGTACCAAGTGCTATATTAGTATCACATTTTGCACAATTCTGGTGTTTTTTTAGTCTAAGCTACCTCACTCTGGGGAGAGGGTAGCCATTCAGGAAATACAGAGACCTTTGAACTTGCCGGACTAGGTGCACCAAACTTCTAAGCTTATTTTACCAACTACCTGATGAAATGATTTGCGAATAGAAATGACCTGGAAAAAAGATACACAAGCTTAAATACACCTAGGCACAATAGAGGAGATGATACTATGTGATTGTGAAGTTAACAGCCATCCACCAAAAACAAATAATTGCGGCTAAACACCGCTATCAGAAATACATGATAAAGTGAGCTGCTCAATGTCATATTATCCTGAAATATCGCTATGGTCTTTCCAGGTTTTCTGAGATCATTAAGATACCTACCAAACTCCTTGGTTGGAGGCAGGCTTTGACAAAGTAGAACTTTATGAGCAAGCACTGATCTTTGCCCTTCACAGTTGGAGGGAAATATACAGAATAGCTGAAGTTCAATTTTTAGCCTTTAATGCACTCACCAGAGCAGCAATGCATACATGGTAGGGCATGCATGGGCAAGCCAGCAAAATATAACTTTGTGCACCTAATGCTGACACATGGCCACAATACAAGGGGAATAATGATCCGACCCTCATATTAACCAGATGATATAGGTCTAAAGGCGAAGGGGGAGACAATAATGGGGACAGAGATGCTAGACTAAGACCGGTCACAATTCCTAAAAATACATTGAAATAGTGTCCATAAATGCCCAATTGAAATACACACAATTCGGCCACCTGCACCAAACATATCTGTCCAAAGGGAATAGACCAGTTATTTGTGGGAATGACCAGCAATAGTCCAAGGCATAAATTACCAAAAAATACTTTTATCCTATGGTGAGAGAGTGCGTCGTACTAGCACCATGTTGGGAGGCAGCAACTCAGCTACGATCTTAGAACTTACACAAAAGGCAAATACAGATAAACCCACTTTTATAGTTATTGAGATAAATACACAAACCACAAAAGCCGAAAACTGTTAATAAGTTAATAGATATGGCCCCGCAAATTGGCAAAAAGGGTATTGCTTTGATATGGAGGGCCTCAGTTGCTCCCTCCTTTAAAATGTGGCTTAAAGACTAAAATACATGGACCAACACTAAAGATAACACATGTATGACAATAATCACATTATGCCGACACACCAAATCTCCAATAACACCAAGGTAGGGTAACCATACAAGGCATGGTAGGCAGACAACAGAGGTGCGATAAGTAAGTAATCACACTAACATATGTATATTAAGAAATCTTCGGACACCATACTAAAATCTGAAGATTCTCCTCCATCACAATAATTACAGCACACAGAAAGATCAGACCAGAAGAAATGTTATATGTTAAAAAAAAAATAGCAGGTTTATTGAGAATACAAATTTAGTACATGTTTGCATAGCTGATATAACTATATGTAAAAAGTGAAGCACAGTGTCATGAATATTATATCTGATAATCAATAAAGAGCGATGGATAAATACCTATACATTCTGACACCCATCCAGTCTCAGCCCTATCAGAGAAGCCAGTCCCTTGATTCTTCCCTGGCATCTCCACACCTGCATTTGGCATCTTTGCTTCGTTCTCGATTCAGAGTTCGATTAAGTTGCTCCAAACCCCTTCACTACTCATCTGCTTCTAATGACGGTCAACAAGGAGGTATTGATGCTGCTTTCCAACCCCACAGCAAAAGTGAGCCAGGATGCTAAAAAAAAGAAAAAAAAAGAGATAACGTATCTAGACATAAACACTAGGGAGCATATTTATGAGCCCCTTGTGCAGCAGTTGCGTTGCTTTTTTCGTGACAGAACTGTGGCACAAACCTTTCAATATTATCTATGCAGCCACACAAAGCTGCTTTGAATGGCTTTGAATGGCCTCACAGATATGGAGTAAGGCAGCACAAATCACTGTGTTGCTTTACTCTGAGCAAGGGAGGCGTTCTATGGGTGTTGCGGTGGGTGTTCTCACCCAACACCCATGGATTTTGACGCATCTTCAGATTTAAAAGACCTTGTAAACCTAGGAATGCTCTAAAACCTTACGCCTCCCCGGGGGTGATGCGATGAGGAGAAATATCCTTATTTCTCCTTGTTTTTTTCTCTTCTGCAGCACACATAATAAGAGAAAAAAGCCTCCCAGGATTGTTTTTGCGCAGGAAGGTGCCCCTTACTGCACAAAAACAATCCTGCCTACAATGCAGATACCCTGTGTTGATGCTAGGCTGCCAAAACAGACACAGTGCAGTGGAAAAGGACAGGAATGTTTTGTATTGCTTAAATACAGCACATTCCTGCCATTTCCCTTTGATGCAGGGCAGTGCAGCAAGGAGACGCTGTGCTGCCCCATGCCAAAAAGTCATAAATATTCCCCTAGATATGTGCAGTTAATGCACAGCATGTCAATAGGTGGAATGTGTTCATGCTAAAAAACATTTACTTTCTCTAAGCAGCAAATTTTAAGGACCTCTGCTGCACCTTCGGTATCATCCAGGGCAATTATACCATGAGGTAGATTAGCTTGGTCCCAAACCTTAAAGGTAAAGCATTATGACTCACAGAGGCTTCCAGCTCCCCTAATGTTACCAGCAATGATGAGTTAAAAGACCACAAGGTACTGCTCCTCTTTCTGGGAGGTGCGAAGATAGCACAGAGGGAAGAAGCAAAAAGGATAACAATCACAACAGCAACAGAATGAGAGTCTCCTAACCTGAAGGCCCTAACATATGTGCCACAGGTGTAGAATAAACAAAGATTTGGGGCCAGGTCAGGTGCTAAACTATACAAATGCCAATTTACAACACACACTGATGTAGCTAAGTATTCTTGCGTCTCCTGCCTACACTTCTTGAAATGTCCCTGAAGTATACGTGAATTCCCATGACCTGACGCATCCTCATCATCTGACGTTGCTACCCCAGCTGTCAAATGCCAGAATATTATGCCCCAGTACATGTGTTGGGCGGTGCTGCACTACTGCTGCTCCCTTCCTGAGTAAATCCTGGCAGCACCCCCACTTTTGGCTACTTCCTTCACCCTTCCTCAATTTGGTTTGTGTGGGCATTTTTACTGCTTCTTTATTAGATGAGATGCATGAACAAAACAAATGGCTCTCACCATCTTTCTAATGAATCATAGAATCCACTGAATCAAATACTGCAACTAACTCCTTCTCAACCGGTTTCTTCTCCTTCATACTCTGAGGACTTATCTACCGTGATAGGTGGCGGACCTCTGCTGGATTAATTGTATGAAATATGTACAACCCAGTATATCCTCCAGTTTTTTTGGAAGCTTTAATTCAATGCCTCCTTTGCTAGTTAATGTTGTAATAGGAAAAGGGCTTAATAAACAAGGAGCAAATTTAGCATGTGATCCTAGACTAGATAGAAACTTAGAGGAAGGCCTGGCTACATACCTTTGCAGTAAGTGCCTTCTGCACCTGTCAGCAAACCTTTTGTATGTTATCTTAATCTGAATCAAGGCTTGTGTGGCGTTTCCGCAGCTTCTGTAACTCTTGTAAATGGGCATTTAAGGAAGGAGCATATTTGTATCTTGAAAAGTCAATGGACACATCTTGGGATAAATTACATGGTACAAACAAAAGGAGAATAGCCAGTTAGGCAAAGTAATTGATAAGAGCCCACTGTTCCAAGTCTCATGGACAGTTCATCAAACAGGATCTAAAATATTTTTCTATGCCTTGATTGTTACATTCAATCTGTCCATCTGTTTGTGGATGGTGAATAGTGGACTTCAAATTAACATCTCCTGATTGATTTAATAACATTCCAAACAGAGAGATAAACTGTGATCCTCTGACCTTAATTATAATATCTGATAGACCATGCAATCTCACTATTTCTTTCAGGAAAAGCTTTGCAAACTCTGAAGCTGATGGTAATTTAGGGAGTGGTACAACATGAGCCAGCCACCAAATTTGGCAGTTTCACAACAAACCTATTAGCATTTGTGACCAATTGTGTTTAGGCTCAGGTAAAGGTTGTAGGAGTTCCCAAGGAGGTTTATGATCTACTTTAGCTTGAGAACAAGTCACACTTCCCTTCAGAAATTGAGCTACCCCTTAAAATTTGGAATAAATTTACCGTATTCTGAGATGTCCTCGTAATGGTATCTGTGCTCTTCATTGAATAATTTCCCTTTGCTAATCGGGATCTAGAAATAACAATTTATTCTTGTCACAAATTTTATTGTAGGCTTTGGCCTTGAGAATATGCTTGAAGCCATTTTCATATGTCTGTTTTACCCACTCTTCCTCCGAGTCTTTGCAAACAATTCTCTATTCCTTTTTCTTTATAGTATGGTTTGCTAATGAGGAAGAAGAATCTCATCTATCTAATAGTTCTGAATCTTCTTGATGAGACAGGGCATTTGCTGCCCATGACCACTTCTAAATGTGATGTCATAAACAAATGAGGAAAAAAAGGTCCACTACCTGCATGACATGCATTGCTACATTTAAACGTAGTGCCTCTATTTACTAAATGCTTCCTTTATTGCCAGTATCTCCCTATAGTAGATTGTATAATTTCGTTCTATGGGTATAGGGTTCGAGGAATAAATTGCCATAAGTCGAAGGTTTCTAGTTTGGGATTTACATTGCAATAAAATAGCACATTTTGCTATAGCTGACACACCAGTCTCTACTATAAAGGGTAGGCTACAAGCTAGATGGATTGTTGGCACTTTTGTAAAGACTGTTTCCAAATTCCTCAAAGCTCTCTGCTGTTGATGTCCTCAATAAAATATGCAGCAGCGGCCAGTCCTTAAGAGTGAAGTAGCCTTGCCCCCCATTTTTTCCAACCATAAAGAATGTCTGTCAGGCTGTGGAAATGTCGGCCTGACAGACACTCTTTATGTTCAGGTCAGGCAGCCAGGTGATGTACATGCACTAAATGTGCAGGCACCTGGCCGCCTTAGCTGAATTTTGCTTGGCTGAAGATGTCTCAGCTCCTGTGGCCGTGACCTCTTCAGCCTGGCAAAGCACGTTGAGGCCCTCCCAGGGCCGAGTGTTTATCACTGACACCTAGTCACAGAGTTGGGTGAGGTCAGCAGTCTCACTGACTCCATCTCACATTGTGACAAGGTAGAGACTGACGCCATCTCTCATTGGTTGACATTTGGTCATCCAATGAGAGAATGCAGCAGTCCCAATCCTCCTTGAACCTCTGAGATTTCCCTCTGGAGGCGCTGCAGAAGGTAAGTGTTGTGTTTTTAGTTAATGTTTGGTCCGTACATGGGTGTCTGCATGAATTTATGTGCATAGGTGAGTGAGTGTGCATGTGTGCTTGTTTGGCCCCCGCCACGCTTGTGCTCTAATTACCTGCCGTCAGTGAGAATATGACTCTTTTTGTGCTATTCATAGAACAGGAGCTACAGTGATAGAAAAAACTTGAATTATAGGAATGAAGCCTCAATCTTGCGGCAGTTAGAAATCTCCAGTGATTCACTCTGACAGTGAACAATACCACAAGATCAGTGTGGCGACATCCAAGAAAAGGGTATATCAGATGGGGATAAATCAGCAAACTGTTGTACTGGATGTTACATAGGGAAGCCAGCTGTGGGTTTGTTCCTCGTATCCATGATTCATCTGGGGATGTCGAAGATACAACGGAGGGCTTTGCAAATTATTATCAAGGGTCAGATGATGTTTGGCCTCGACTGGAGGTAGAACACATTTTCCTCCCTAATAAGCATCTGCCTGCTCAAGGGATTATCAGGTATGGCAATGAAAGAACTTGAGCGCCCTTCAAAAAGTAGGAATTCTCTTAGGCCTTAAAAGGCATACAAACTAGAAAAACCCTGGTCCAAATTGTCTCCTAACCCAGTTCTTTGCAAGGTTTGTTTCTAACATGATCTGGTTCAGTGAATACGATAAAGGAGACTAAGGCCCTCATTACAACCCCGGCGGTAAAGTCCGCTGACCGCCGTGCCGACAGCTGCCAACATACCGTGTCCGCGGTGGAAATCCGCTACGATTATTATGACCCACACTTAGAAATCCTCCCAAAACAGACACCCACACAAGTCCGCCACACCAAAGGTCAGTGATAAATTGGCGGTACCAAAACCCACACCGTCACGCGAACAGGAATACGGCCACACTATCACAACCCACGAATCAATGCGGCGGTCATTCAACCACAGTAAACCATTGGCGGTACACAACGCCGCGCACAAAATACACACACATTTACAAAACACAAGCACATTGGACAATTCAAAATACACACACCTGATACACATACACACACGACACCCACACACCCAATCCAATATAAAACACACACCCACATTACACACAACCCCTTACAATGACATTTTTGAAAGAAGCAGAGAGAGAGAAAAGCAAAGACAACACCAGCATCCAGAGGCACAGAACACCATCACTCATACACCATCCATGCACAAAACACCACACACCCCAACACATCACCCCACACATCACCTCACACATCACTCACACCACATCATGGCACCTCAAAGACACCCCAGGTTTTCTGAGGAGGAGCTCAGGGTCATGGTGGAGGAAATCATCTGGGTAGAGCCACAGCTATTCGGATCACAGGTGCAGCAGACATCCATTGCTAGGAAGATGGAGCCATGGCGGAGAATTGTTGACAGGGTCAACGCAGTGGGACAGCATCCAAGAACACAGGATGACATCAGGAAGAGGTGGAATGACCAACGGGGGAAGGTACGTTCTGTGGTATCCAGACACCAGGTAGCCGTACAGAGGACTGGCGGTGGACCTCCTCCTCCTCCCCCACAACTAACAATATGGGAGGAGCAAGTCTTGACGATCATGCATCCTGAGGGCCTCGCAGGAGTAGCAAGAGGACTGGATTCTGGTAAGTCATATCTTTACTATTATATCCCCCTCACCCTACTTGCATGCCATCACAAACCCCAACCCCTACCCTCACACCCATCACTCCACCACCTCACATATACCCCACTATCACAACCCACACATCCCAATACCAAGCCCTGCATGTTACACCAATGCATGGACCCCCATCACAGACCTGCATGGACACCCATCACCAAAGCATGTCCAAGGGAGAGACTCACCCAGGGCACACAATCACCACTCACACAAGGGCCAAGGCGATATTGCAAGCACAGTAGTAGAGGGAAACACACCCATTGCACAAGATGGCACACACAGATACAATAACAATGCCTTTACACCCCAACACGACCCATACACAACGTCACCGTACAGGAGGTACCAGCCATATCCAGTCCCCCCACAGAAGAGGCCCACAGTGATGACAGCAGCTCTGCACGCCTGGATCAAGATGACGAGCCCAGCCCATCAGGGACCTCTGGACAGTCGGTTCCCCTGCCACAGTCCCAAACCACCACAGAACCTCCCCCCTCAGGAAACACCACCACAGCACCCACCCAGCGGGCCCATGCCACTGTCCCCAGGACACGTCAATCAGCAGTGTGTCCACCACTACATGGACCCCAGGCAAACCCACAAACACAGGACAATCAGGGACCTGGGGTCAGTGGCAGTGGGCACACGGTTCAGGGGACAGAGGCACAGGATACCAGGGAAGCTGGGAGGCCTGCTGTGCGACAGGGGGAGGACAGGCCCAGGGAACCCACTCTCCACGAGGCACTCTCAAACATAATGGGAGCATACCACCATTCCCAGGAGACCATGGGCATGGTACTGGCCTGTTTCAGGAGATCCAGCGGCTGCAGGAGGGACAATACTTGGGGATCAGGGAGGACTTGAAGTCCATTAACACCACCCTGGTCACCACTGCAGGGGTGCTGGCAGACATGGCCAACACCATGAGGGAGACAGTGGCATACCACCGGGCCCCTGACACCAGCCTAAACGATGAACAGCCTTCCACGTCTGCCAGCGCAAGTGGACAGGAGGTCCCGCCACAGGACCAACAGGCCACCAGCACCCCACCCCCTGCAGAAGCAGAACCACCTGCAAACGGTCCCTGCGATCCAGGCAGAAGACAGAGAACATTGGCAAGACCCCGCCAGGAAATAAGACTCTCCTGATTGTCACCCTTCTGTCCCACTATGTCACCCTGTCCACCTTGAACGGCCATTGCTTCACTTCCTATGCCCCCTTGGACAATGCACCTGTAATACCAAGAGACTGGACTCTATCTTGGACATTCCTTCACCATCACCCCAGCCCCTTCCACATACCTCTATACACATTAGCCCATAAACACCCTTGATAGTTGTTGGGCAGCAGTAAACATAGCAGAAGGCAGAATGAGGTACCCAGATCTGTGAAATGGAAAGCGAAAGTGAACTGTCAGTGTCCATACACAGAGGTTAAGAGGCTGACTTATACAATGTCCAACAGTAGTCAGATATGAGATGAGCAGTGCCAGTCTCTTACCTGTGTCTCACTGGAAGTATTGCATGATGATGTTGTTTCGGTTGTCAATATCTTCTTCCTCTGCCTCCTCTTCCTCACTGTCCACAGGCCTCACAGCTGCCACAATACCATCATCAGGCCCATCCTCCTGCAGAAAAGGCCCTGGCGTTGCAAAGCCAGGTTGTGCAACATGCAGCATGCCACGATTATTTGGCACACCTTCTACGGTGAGTAGTATAGGGAGCCACATGTTAGATGGAGGCATAGAAATCTGGCCTTCAGGAGGCCGAAAGTCCGCTCAATAATACTCCTAGTTCGACCGTGTGCCTCATTGTAGCATTCCTCTGCCCTTGTCCTCGCATTCCTCACTGGGGTCAGTAGCCATGAAAGGCTGGGGTAACCAGAGTCACTTGCAAATGTCGAGGGAAATCTGTTAGACACACACTAACCCTTAGGGACTACCCCATACCCAGACACGTATTCATACTGTGTGGGGACCTTGGACTCACCTATTAGCCAAACCCGGTGCCTCTGGAGTTGGCCCATCACATAAGGGATGCTGCTATTCCTCAAAATGTAAGCGTCATGCACAGAGCCAGGATACTTGGCATTCACATGGGAGATGTACTGGTCCGCCAAACACACCATCTGCACATTCATAGAATGTTAGCTTTTTCAATTTCTGCACACCTGTTCAGTTCTGCGGGGGGGCAAATGCCACATGTGTACCATCAATGGCACCAATGATGTTGGGGATATGTCCCAGGGCGTAGAAGTCAGCTTTCACTGTGGCCAAATCCTCCACCTGGGGGAATACAATGTAGCTGTGCATGTGTTTCAGCAGGGCAGACAGCACTCTGGTCAGCACGTTAGAGAACATTGGCTGAGACATCCCTGATGCCATGGCTACTGTAGTTTGAAAGGAGCCACTTGCCAGGAAATGGAGCACTGACAGGACCTGCACTAGAGGGGGTATTCCTATGGGATGGCGGATAGCTGACATCGGGTCAGGCTCCAATTGGGCACACAGTTCTTGGATTGTGGCACAATCAAGGCTTGTAGGTGATAATGATGTGTCTTTCTTCCATTGTCGACAGGTCCACCAGGGGTCTGTACACCGGAGGATGACGCCATCTGATCATCTGCCCCAGCGGATGTGCCCTATGGAAGAGAATGGTGAGCAGAGGGTCATGTACCACATAGGTTGCACAAGTGTTTTTGCTGTAATGTGAGTAAATCCGTGTGTGGCGTTGTCTGTCCGTATTTCTGCCCAAATGTGCTGTGACGCATTTAGGTGCCATGCCATGTGCCACCCTGAAATGGCGGCTGCCTGACTTGTAAGGAGGGACAAGGGGAAATGAGGTAACTGCGCTGGCGTTGTGCAGTGTCGCAGTAGGTGGTCAGAGACCGCCGCGCAATTCAGCATTGGTTATCATTGGGCCCTATGGGTTCCAGGAGCCAATGATGATGTACACTGGCAGTGACGGTACGCCGCGGACGTGACCGCCATTTTCTATCTGTTTACTCACTTGATACCTGACCTTCAACAGGAGAGGACCTACACTGCAAGTGCTGCTGTGACCTCAGTCTGGAAGCGACAATGGCTCATGTGTCTGGGGAAAGGGCCCTTGCCTTCACTTCAGAGGAGTTGGAGAGACTAGTGGATGGGGTCCTCCCCCAGTACACACTACTCTACGGTCCTCCAGACAAACAGGTGAGCACAATCAATCAATCAATCAATCACATTTATAAAGCGCGCTACTCACCCATAAGGGTCTCAAGGCGCTGGGGGGGAGGGGGTCAGTGCTCGAAGAGCCAGGTCTTGAGCTGCCTTCTGAAGGGGAGGTGTTCGGGTATGGCGCGAAGGTGACTGGGCAGGGAGTTCCAGGTCTTCGCTGCCAGAAAAGAGAAGGATTTTCCTCCGGCGGTGGTTTTGCGGATGCGGGAAACGGCTGCCAAGGCCTGACCGGTGGAGCGCAGAGTGCGCGGAGGGGTGTAGAAGGAGACGCGGGAGTTGATGAGTTTGGGTCTGAGGTTGTAGAGGGCTTTGTGTGCGTGGGTGAGGAGTCTGAAGGTGATCCTCTTGTTGACCGGGAGCCAGTGGAGTTTTCTCAGGTGTCCGGAGATGTGGTGGTGGCGAGGTATGTCCAGGATGAGTCGTGCTGCGGCGTTCTGGATCCGTTGAAGTTTCCTCTGCAGCTTGGTGGTGATGCCGGCGTACAGAGTGTTCCCGTAGTCCAGGCGGCTGGTGACGAGGGCGTGGGTGACGGTCTTCCTGGTGTCGATGGGGATCCAGCGGAAGATCTTGCGGAGCATGCGGAGGGTGTTGAAGCACGCTGAGGTCACCGAGTTGACCTGTCTGGTCATCGAGAGGGAGGAGTCCAGGATGACGCCGAGGTTGCGTGCGTGGTTGGTCGGTTGGGGAGTGCTGCCTAGGGCGGGGGGCCACCAGGAGTCGTCCCATGCGGAGGGGGTAGGGCCGAGGATGAGGACCTCCGTTTTATCTGTGTTCAGTTTCAGTCGGCTGTCTGTCATCCAGGTCGCTACTTCCTTCAAGCCGTCGTGCAGTCTGGTCCTTTCTGATGTGGGGTTGTTGGTGAGGGATAAGATGAGCTGGGTGTCGTCGGCGTAGGATATGATGTCGAGTCCGTGTTTGCGTGCGATGTTTGCCAGGGGGGTCATGTAGACGTTGAATAGGGTGGGGCTGAGGGAGGATCCTTGGGGTACGCCGCAGATGATCTCCATGGCTGCGGATCTGAAGGGGGGGAGGCGGACTCTCTGGGTCCTTCCGGAGAGGAAGGAGATGACCCATTCCAGGGCCTTGCCTCTGATGCCGGCGCTGCAGAGGCGGTCTATCAGGGTGCGGTGGCAGACCGTGTCGAAGGCTGCAGAGAGATCCAGGAGAATGAGGGCCACGGTTTCACCCTTGTCGGTCAGGGCTCGGATGTCGTCCGTGGCTGCGATGAGGGCGGTTTCGGTGCTGTGGTTGGCCCTGAATCCGAACTGAGTGGAGTCGAGGGAGTCGGAGGTTTCCAGGGCGGCGGTGAGTTGAGCATTGACGATTTTCTCAATCACTTTGGCGGGGAACGGTAGGAGGGAGATAGGCCGGAAGTTTTTGAGTTCGGTGGGGTCTGCTGTAGGTTTCTTCAGGAGGGCGTTGAGTTCTGCGTGTTTCCAGCTTTCAGGGAAGGTAGCAGTGGTGAGGGAGGCGTTGATGACGTCTCGGAGGTGGGGTGCGATGATGTTGTCGGCCTTGTTGTAAATGTGGTGAGGACAGGGGTCGGAGGGTGATCCCGAGTGGATCGAGTTCATGACGCGGGTGGTTTCCTCGGTGGTGGTAGGGTTCCAGGCGAGGATGGTGGAGATGTTGTTTGCGGCTTCCGGGGGCGGGTTCATGTTGGTGGTCGTGAAGCTGTTGTAGATGTCGGCAATCTTACGGTGGAAGAAGGTCGCGAGGGAGTCGCAGAGGTCCTGTGAGGGAGGGATGGGGTTGGTTTCTGCGTCCGGGTTGGAGAGCTCTTTGATGATGCCAAAAAGTTCCTTGCTGTTGTGGGCGTTGTTGTCAAGTCTGTTCTGGTAGGCTGTTTTTCGTGCGGTGCGGAGGCGTTGGTGGTGTTGGCGGGTGGTGTCCTTGAGAGCTGTCAGGTTTTCCTCTGTCGGGTTGAGGCGCCATGTCTTCTCGCGGAGGCGGCATTCTTTCTTGGAGTTTTTGAGTTCGGTGGTGAACCAGGAGTTTTTCTTGTGGTTGTTGGTGTTGGTTTGGGTCTTCAGAGGGGCCAGGAGGTTGGCGCAGTCGGAGATCCAGTTGGTGAGGTTGTTGGCGGCCTCGTTGGGGTTGCTGGTGCTGGTGGGTTGGTTCAGGGAGAGCGTTGCTGCGAGTTGTTCTGTGGTGATTCGGTTCCAGTATCTTTTTGGTGGTTGCCGGGTGTGGTGATGCACGGTGGTTTTCTTGAAGCTGAAGTGGACGCAGCTGTGGTCCGACCATGTGAGTTCGGTGGTGTGGCTGAAGGTGATGTGTTTGCTTGAGGAGAAGATGGGGTCGAGCGTGTGTCCGGCGTAGTGGGTGGGGGTGTTGACCAGTTGTTTCAGTCCCAGGTTGGCGAGGTTGTCTAGAACGGCGGTGGTGTTGTTGTCGGTGTGGTTCTCCAGGTGAAAGTTGAGGTCTCCTAGGAGGATGTAGTCGGTGGATGAGAGTGCGTGGGGGTTGACGAAGTCTGCGATGTCTTCGCTGAACTTGGTGCGGGGTCCTGGTGGTCTGTACATGAGGGTGCCTCTTAGGGTTGTCTTGGGGTCGATGTGGATCGCGAAGTGGAGGTGTTCGGCGTCGGGAAGTGAGTTGTCGGTGTGGGTCGAGATGCTGATGGAGCTTTTGTGTGCGATGGCGATGCCTCCTCCGGTGCAGTTGAAGCGGTCTCTCCGGATGATTTTGTAGCCGTCGGGGATGGCTATGGCGATGTCGGGTGCCGAGGAGGGGTTCATCCAGGTCTCGGTGAGGAAGGCGATGTCTGGGTTCGTTGAGTTGATGAGGTTCCATAGTTCGATGGCGTGCCTGTGGACGGAGTGGGTGTTGACCAGGATGCATTCGAGGTTGCTTCCGGGGGCGTCGTTCTTGGTGGTGGCGGTGTGGGTCCGTAGGCAGGTGAAGCGGCAGTTGCTGCAGGTGAAGGGTCCGTGGGTACGTTTGGGGGTGGCGCGGTAGCAGCCCGGCGCGCGGCCGTGGTTGAGGTTGGCGAGGGTGGCGGAGTCATAGGTCAAGCGGGGGGCGCGGGGGCCAGGGGTTCGGGCACTAGGCGCGGTCCAGGCGCGGACGGGCGCAGACGGGCTTGCCTTAGGCGCGTCCGCTGCGCGGCCTCGCAGCGGCCGCCATTTAAGGGGTAGGTGGGGAGGCGGGGTCAGCTGGGAGGCGGGAGGTGGGCAGGCAGGGGAACTGGAAGCGGCAAAAAAAGAGCGGCAAAAAAGAGCGGCAAAAAACGGCGGGAAAAGCGCGGTAGGAGCGGCGGGAAAAGCGGCAAGACGGCGAAAGGGGAACAAGAGCCTACTAAAACTACTAAAAAAGGAGGGGCTGAGAGGGGAGGACGGCGCACGGCACTCGGGGGCACACGCACGGGATACAAGGAGAGAAAAGGGGAATTTCAGTCACTCGGGGGCACACGCATGGGATACAAGGAGAAAAAAGGGATTTCAGACAGCACCAGCACAAGCTCAAGCACTCGGGGTACACGGGCAAGAAGGGGGGGAGCACACTCACAGGAGAGGAAGGCAGTCAGGGACTGGAGGCGCTGCGTGAGCAGGGGAGCGACCTACCCGAGGGTCAGTGGTCGCTACCTCTGCCTCGCAGCGGCCGCCATTTAAGGGGTAGGTGGGGAGGCGGGGTCAGCTGGGAGGCGGGAGGTGGGTGGGCAGGGGAACTGGAAGCGGCAAAAAAAGAGCGGCAAAAAAGAGCGGCAAAAAACGGCGGGAAAAGCGCGGTAGGAGCGGCGGGAAAAGCGGCAAGACGGCGAAAGGGGAACAAGAGCCTACTAAAACTACTAAAAAAGGAGGGGCTGAGAGGGGAGGACGGCGCACGGCACTCGGGGGCACACGCACGGGATACAAGGAGAGAAAAGGGGAATTTCAGTCACTCGGGGGCACACGCATGGGATACAAGGAGAAAAAAGGGATTTCAGTCAGCACCAGCACAAGCTCAAGCACTCGGGGTACACGGGCAAGAAGGGGGGGAGCACACTCACAGGAGAGGAAGGCAGTCAGGGACTGGAGGCGCTGCGTGAGCAGGGGAGCGACCTACCCGAGGGTCAGTGGTCGGTACCTCTGCCTCGCAGCGGCCGCCATTTAAGGGGTAGGTGGGGAGGCGGGGTCAGCTGGGAGGCGGGAGGTGGGCGGGCAGGGGAACTGGAAGCGGCAAAAAAAGAGCGGCAAAAAAGAGCGGCAAAAAAGAGCGGCAAAAAACGGCGGGAAAAGCGCGGTAGGAGCGGCGGGAAAAGCGGCAAGACGGCGAAAGGGGAACAAGAGCCTACTAAAACTACTAAAAAAGGAGGGGCTGAGAGGGGAGGACGGCGCACGGCACTCGGGGGCACACGCACGGGATACAAGGAGAGAAAAGGGGAATTTCAGTCACTCGGGGGCACACGCATGGGATACAAGGAGAAAAAAGGGATTTCAGTCAGCACAAGCTCAAGCACTCGGGGTACACAGGCAAGAAGGGGGGGAGCACACTCACAGGAGAGGAAGGCAGTCAGGGACTGGAGGCGCTGCGTGAGCAGGGGAGCGACCTACCCGAGGGTCAGTGGCACACAGTGAGCATGATGCGTGGGCCATTAATGTATGGAGTGATGTGGTTGGAAAATACATGTGGGGGTGGGGGCTGAGGCTTGCATGTGAGGATTGTGAGTGTATGTGTGTTAGGGCATGGGTGGGAACTGGTTGGCAATGAGTATGCCGAACCAGACGGGGAGTAATTTCCTTTCATCCTATATCTTTCCTCTAGGTCAGCGCCCACCAGAAGAAGGGCATTTGGCATACTATCGCCAAGGAAGTGTGGACCCTGGGGGTCTATCATAGACGGAGCACCCACTGCCGCAAGAGATGGGAGGACCTGTGCCGCTGGAGCAAGAAGACGGCGGAGGCCCAGCTGGGGATGGCCTCCCAACGTGGAAGGGGTGCCCGCCGCACCATGACCCCCCCCCAGATGTTCCGGATCCTGGCGGTGGCATATGCCGAGTTGGATGGGCACTTGAGGGCATCACAGCAGCCACAAGGGGGTGAGTACAGTCTCATTCAGCTGACTCTGCGTGCTTTATAAGGTGACTGGGTGGGGGATGTGGGCTGTGGGTTCCCCTAGGCCAGGGCGACCTTGGTAGGGTAGGTCCCTTGTTAGGCAGGCTCTGTGGCACTCCAACCCCAATAATGGTAGTGGGCATCTACAACTAGTCAGCCTCCTGTGGGTTCCAGATGCGCAGCAAATGGTGTTAGGCATAGTCCCCCATGGGCAGGTGATTTTCCTACTAACTGCTAGAGCATGGCATAGTGCATAGAGCTGCTCCCTGTGTGTTGTGTCCGCCAACAGTAGTGGTGTTGCTGGCATTGACCATGTGTGTCCTCTGTCTCCCTCCCCCTTCTTGTTTTGTCACCCTTCCTTGTGTGCATTAGCATCATCTGGCAGAGGAGCAGAGGAACCGGAGACGGAGGGAGCTGCATCCCACATGGCCCAGGAGGGTGAATCCACCGACAGTGAGGGCACCAGTGGGACGGAGGGCGAGGGGAGCTCCACGACGGGGACAGGAGGGGACACCAGCGACAGCACCTCAGACCCTGCCCCAGTCAGCCCTGCTGCCCTCAGTGAGGAGGCTATTGACCTCCTGAGATCCCTCACTGTTGGGCAGTCAACCATTTTGAATGCCATCCAGGGTGTCGAGAGGCATTTGCAGCAAACAAATGCATACCTGGAGGGCATTCATTTTGGCATGGCAGCCCAACAGAGAGCATTTCAGGCTCTGGCCTCAGCACTGATGGCAGCCATTGTCCCTGTGTCCAGCCTCCCCCCTCCAACTTCCACTACCCAGACCCAATCCCCTCTACCTCAGCCTATCCCAAGCACACTATCAGACCAGCATGCACACACATCAACACACAAAAGTGGCTCAGGCAAACATAAGCACCACACAACCCACAAGCACTCACACAAGCACTATACCCATGCAGACACACCAACATCCACTGCCTCCACTCTGTCCCCCTCCTCCACGTCCTCCACCTCCCTCTCTGTCTCGTCTCCACTCACACCTGCATGCACTACATCTTCAGCCACTACCTCCATCACCAGCACGCCCATCACTACACACCGCTCACGTGCAATCACCTCCCCCACTACCATTCACACGCCCCCTGTGTCCTCTCCCAGTGTGTCTGTGAGCCCTCCTCCCAAAGTACACAAACACCAGCACACACCCACTCAACAGCCATCCACCTCACAACAGCCTCCAACCCATGCGCCTTCACCCAAACTCAGCAGACGTACACCTCCTTCAACCACTACCTCTTCCTCCACTCCCAAACCCCCTCCATCTTCCCATCCCAGTGTGTCCGAAACAATTTACCTAGCTCACCTGGAGCTCTTCCCTACACCTCCCCCCATCCTTCTCCTAGGGCCAGGATGTCTAGATCCCAGCCCAGCACCTCAGCCACCAAATCTGTATCCGCTGTGGTCCCTGCTACTCCAGTACGGTCAAAGGGGGCACCCGTCAGAGCTGCCAGTGTGCCACCGATGGAACAGAAGGACCACCCTAATCCACCACCTGCAAAGCTCAAAAAAGGACCGGCTTCAAGCAGGGGACAGTCACACCACCCACACAAGGTCCTTGCAGCAGCTGTCAAGATGGGGAAGGGCCACAAGCCAAAGGGCACATCACCTCTGGGCACGATTTCACCTGGGGAGGGGCTGGTGACCACCAAATCATCAGGGGTGGCAGCCACATGCACCCCATTCACCACCACCGCTACGACTGCTACCTGCACTGCCACCTGCACCACCACTGCCAGAACGTCAGTCTGTAGCACCCTCCCCAAGGATCAGCCATCCAAGGCTGCCGGGGACTGTCTGGTGTCTCTATCCACCCCAACAGTCACTTGCACCACGGCCAGCACTGGCAGCATCTCCGCCGCAGCCACTGCACCACCATCAGCACCACCATGTGCACAGCTGATGCCACTCTGTCGGATGTCAGCCCCATCCCCAGTGTGCAGCCGTCAGAGTCTGCAGGTGACGTCCTGGACCCTGGACACGCCACTTGAGACACCACCTGCAGCACTGACACAAACCAGCAATTGGCAGTCTAAGTCGCCGCAGGATATAGTGTGGGTCTGCCTCCATGGAGTATCATACTACCTGTTCTGGGTACATCGTGTGGCTGTGACACCCAGGTGAGACAAAGTCAACATGCCACACCCCAGGTACAGCATCACTGGGCACAAAGCCCCCTCCAGAACCAGTGGAGAAAAGCATCCACTAACCCAGTCCTTGACAGGATGAAGCACTCTGGGCACAAAGCCCCCTCCAGAACCAGTGGAGAAAAACATCCACTAGCCCAGTCCTTGGCAGGATGAAGCACTCTGGGCACAAAGCCCCCTCCAGAACCAGTGGAGAAAAGCATCCACTAACCCAGTCCTTGGCAGGATAAGGCACTTTGGGCACAAAACCCCCTCCAGAACCAGTGGAAGACGCCACCCACTTGAGAGACTGTGGCTTTGTAATCCCCAGGACCAAGCAGTGGGCAACCCACCCACTAGAGAGACTGTGGCTTTGCACTCCCCAGGACCATGCAGTGGGCAAACCACCCACTTGAGAGACTGTGGCTTTGCACTCCCCAGGACCAAGCAGTGGGCAAACCACCCACTTGAGAGACTTGAGAGACTGTGGCTTTGCACTCCCCAGGACCAGACAGTGGGCATGGAGCCCCCTCAAGGAGCAGTGGCGTCGTACCATCATCCGGCTGAGGTGCCCCCCTCCCCTTCCCCCTGAGGTGCCTGTGTTTTTTCCGACCTGATGCCCCTGCAGTGTTCCCTCCGTTTTGAGGCAGGTGTCATGTGTGGGCTTCACCCATGCTTTTTTGGACCACTGGTCCACGGACATTTCATGGGACAGTGTACGGACTTGTGTACTTGCTATAAATATTTGTCTATACTGATTATTTAATGTTCTCTTGGCTATCTGATTGTTTGAATATTACAGTAGTTAAACTCTTTTCGTTTGGTCCTTGTGTTCTTCCCGGGGGTGATGGGGTGTATCTGTGATGTTATTGGATATGTGTGTGTGTGTGTGTTGTTGTGGGTGGGGGGCGGGAGTGTTGTTTTTTGCGTGTGTGTGTCACTCTCTTTTCCCTCCTCCCCTCCCCTGTGTGCTAGGTGCAGTACTCACCGTGGTCGTCGCCGCTGCCGTTCGTACTCCTGGTAGATGAGAATATACACCAACATTGGTAACACCTGTAGTTCGGGGTCCATGGCGTCCTGGTTCCTCGTTGAGTGTCGTGAGGTGAGTGATTTCCCTTCCAAAGACTGTTTCCGCCGTGCTTTTGATGGCGTTGGTACCACCCCGGAAATGCTGGCGGATTGGTGCCTTGTAATACTGTGGCCGGTACATTGTGTTCCGCCTGCCTGTTGGCGTTCACCGCCACGGTGTTTGTTGCTACTGCCATGGCGGTTGGAGTGTTGAAGTGGCTGTCTGTGTTGGCGGTTTCCGCCATGGTCGTAATTCTTTTTTTTTTACCTCTGGCCTGTTAGCGGTATTACCGCTGCTTTGTCACTGACAGCCAGGGTTGTAATGAGGGCATAAATCAGTTGGATTGTTGCTTGACGATATTCAGATGGCCATGAAAACTGTGCTTAAGGAAAGTAAACCACCTGACAAGTGTCACTCATATATGTCAGCATCATTGATCAATACTGATGACAAGATCCTTGCTAAGTCACTAACAAACAGACCTCAATGGGTAATTGATACCCTGATCTATCAAGATCAGAATGGATTTATGCAAGGAAGGAGTACCAGGCATTGCATTTGAATGGTACAGATGGCATTAACGTACACGCAGGAGTTCTTTGATCCATGTGCATTGATGCTTAGAGACTTTGAAAATGCATTTGATTCCCTAGATTGGCCTTTCATGCAACATGCCCTACTTCAGTCAGACCACAGTCCATCCCATATAATGAGCTGCTTTATGACCACCCAATGGCTAGAGTCAGGGTTCATTGGATTAGATTGACCCCTGTTCATATTGGAAGTGGAACAAGGCAGTGGTGTCATCTTTTTCTGTTCCTGTTTGCCCTTGCATAGAATCATTAGTGACTAGGATTCTGGGAGACAGCTTGGTACATGGGTTCCAGTGGACTTGTGGGATGGTGGAAGTACATTTCTCTTTATGCAGATGGCCTCCTTCTCTTCGTGCAAATGGACAGGGCACAAATTGATGAATGCACTTGATTTATTTGCCAAGCATCAGGGCTCAATGTGAAATGGGACAAGTCATCATTGGCCCTGTTGCTTGGAGATCCAACTACTTACCAGTGGGTGTGGAGTCAATGTTTGTGAACTAGAGTTTAAATACCTGGGTATCCATTTAGCTGTGTAGCACATGCTTTGTTTGGAATCGACCCTAGCACCCTTGAAGAAATAAATAGTAAGAGACACCTGAAATTGGGGCAAATTACCCACTAATCCTTCTGGCAAGTGGCATTACACGAAACAATTATATACTTTCCAAATTCCTCTATGTATCTCAGAATTGATGTTACTGTGCATTCCTTGGTTCAGTTGAGATCCAAGACTATTAGATTCATTTGAGCTAAGAAACCAGATGTGTTAGGTCAATCTATGATGGAGTGTGGGGATGGCAGACAGCACATTTTATTGGGCAGCCCAATTAACCATTATTAATGATTGGTTGTTTTGGGAGAGAAATAATCTGGCTTTTCACATCAAACAGTCCCTCCTAGAGAAACAGGGATTACTAGACCTTCTCTATAATCATTGGATTGTCTTGAGTCTTCCCCCTCACATTGCTGCACTAATAAAATGTTGGCTAAAGATCCACTATTGTATTAAATAGGAGGGTTATTGACTCTACACGCCCCCTCTGGCATGGAACATATTTGAAGCACACAAAGAATCTTGACAGCTTTAAACTATGTAGTAACATTAGTAACTTCCTTCTAAGTGACATGTGGGAGGAAGCCCACATTAAGGGCCAGATGTAGCAAAAATCGCAATCCAGAATGTAGGATGGTGTCCCTGACACCATCTGTGACTTGCAAGGGGGTCGCAAAGGCCCACCTCATTAATATTAATGAGGTGGGTCGCAATTTGCGACCCCCTGGCGAGTGGCAGCACTCACAGGGTTGGTGGCCTGCTGGAGACAGCAGACCACCATGTCTGTGACTGCTTTCAAATAAAGCAGCTTTTTTTTGTAATGCAGCCCGTTTTCCTTAAAGAAAAACGAGATGCATTACAAAACAAAAAAAATAAATGTTTTTGTTTCATTTCTTCAGAGCAGGCAGTGGTCCATAGGATCCAATACAGCATCGCACTGAACACCCCTTCCTAATTGCGACTCGCAGTCCCGTTTTGCAAGTTGGTAACCAGGTTACCGACTCGCAAAACGGGGATTGGGCATCGCAATGTGCTTTTTGCACGTCGCAAACAGTGAAATTCGCTGTTTGCGACGTGCAAAAAGGTTTGTACATCTGGCCCTATGTCCTTTGACACTTTACAGTTAGACACTGTACACTGTTTTTAAAGTACTTGCAATTATGTCATGCTTTGAAGGTTAATTGCCATGGCGATTCAGACTTAGCAGAGTGCGGTCTTTTTGATGCTCAGTTAATTCTTGAGAAATTTGATAATGGTTGTACCTCTAAAATTTACTGATCTATTATAATTAACTCACCAGTTGATGTAGCAGCTCTACATCTCAATTGAGAAGAGGACATAGGGCCAACTGATCAGGCAGACTAGAGAGACACTTTCCTTGATCCCAGGTAATTGGCAATATTAGCTAAATCCTATTTCCTCAACTTTATTTGTAACTTATCTCAACCCCAGCAGCCTCTGGAAATCAAGAATGGTGCACTACCATACTTGCACTAGATGCTACAGAGAGGTGGGTACTTGGTTACACATGGTATGGTGCCAACCTAAGATTGAAGCTTTGTAGCATTACATTATGAAGACACAGTGCAGTGCTGATGGGATCCCCATGCTTCTCCCCTAAAGTGTACCTATTAGAAATCCTATAGGAAGTAGGTAACTCAAGAGGAGACTTGGTGGTTTGGCTGCTTGCCAAATGCGATGTAGCCAGACATTAGAAATCAGAGGATACACCACCATACAGGGCGTGGATGAGAGGTATGGATAGGCGTGCAAAACTGGAAGAGCACATTTACGTGGTCAGTGGTTGTGAAAAAAGATTTGGGGCTCATGGTGGAATAACTTTCAAGTAAATGGTAATTGATTTTTTAAAAGACACCTTTTGTAGAATGTAAACCTTAAAATGTTTATGTTTGTCTAACTTATGCCTAGTGTTGTGCGCTTTGGTGAGACTTGCATTACTTAGATGTCAAGTCAGTGGTTGATGAACCCGATTGTTTGTTCAATTTTGTTGCTATTTAAATATGATAAAATAGAAATAAAAAGTTTTACTAAAAAGAAAAATCTTGAATAAAACTCTATATAAATTTGAAAATCCAAGAAATCTTAATACCTCTTTAACTGTACTACATTGTATATCTTCCTACATACGTGGACCTGATTCTGAAATCTGAAAACCTAAAAAGGACTCCACAGATAACTTCAAGCTGCATTCTTCCATTTTAACATATAATGAATGTTGACTCGGTTTCTGAGGAACCTTGGCCACATGTTTTCAGTGTGACAATGCATTCTAAGTATACCATGACAAAAGAATGCAAAATATCTATAAGATATCATTAACATAATGTTAGAATGACTTCAAAGCATTGCACAGACCAAATGGCATTATCAGATACTCACAATGACCAAAACAAGTATTAAATGTTGTTTTACATTAGTCTTCTTCTTGATTTCTTACTAACTTATATGCTCCTCATAAATCCAACTATGAAACAAATTCAGGCATTTTGACTTGTTTCAGTAGTAATGAAATCAAAGGTAACAAGAATAGTTAGGGATCTTAATCGGATTCAGTTCCACACCTATAAAAAATCTTAGCTCACCATCTGCTTTAGGTATAACAAATATGGAAGCTCAAGCAGGAGATGTTGAAAGTGTCCCTTTTTAAATTTATCATGCAGATTCCCTTCCAATACTGCATCTTTGACTGCCAGGGGATACATTTGTCCATGCACTATGGGAGCATTCAGCATCAAATTGATCTTGCAATCATATTGTTGAGAGGAGGACGTCTTTCTGCCCTTTTTTTCACAAAAGGCCTCTGAAAATTATTTGTGGGCCTCTGGAATTTCTAGAAACTTAAGGGGTGATCTCGAAGTGCTCCATTTTACTTGGAAGAATGATGAACAAGTATGATGTAAAAAACAATATTCAGTACAATATTGTGAAGAAAAATGTAGTGTTACCTGAGTCTCATCTATTTGATGATTAGGAAACTTTAACCAAGGTAAACTGAAAATGATACAGAAGACTGTGACATCAATTTAACCAAAGACAATAGATTCTACATGTCCTTCATCTATGGCTAGCACTAATGGTTGTGTTTCTAAAGTGATATTTGAAGTCAGAGTTGTACCACCCATCCCTAGTATATTATTCTTTTCTTTAGGGTGTACTGGAATTTCAGCATTCTTTTGAAAAATGTTGTCCATATAACAGCCCATAGCTACACTATCTATTTATACTGTTAAATGGATTAGACCTTGACTTGAGGTTATCAAAATGGCTAGAAAGAATGTTGATTATTTTTGGCACCACATACTTCCTCTCCTGAGCCCGCCTCTAGCTTGACATTTAAGATCAGGCTGTATAATACCCCAGGAGTTGAGGACATTTTCATGTAAATTGTCCCTTCTGACTGCAATATAAACATGCTGTTTTGACTCTACTCACTTGTGACTCTGCACGTCCTCATGTCCAGATCTGGTTGGAACTGTGAGGGTGTTTGTTATGACTTTTACCACATGGTGAACGTTTTAAGGTAATGTCCTTATTAAACCTTGAGATTTTTATGTGAAGGGATATGCTTTATGCAAATATAGCATCTCTCTTGATATTGTCTAAATAGTACAAGAGATTTTATAAGCATAGTAACTTTTGTAATGTTTTTCCCTGGTGGCACCTGGTAGGACTCAAGAGTGCAGAAAACATGTTTCTCACGCGCTGCTCATTTGTGCTGAAACCAAGCCTCCTTTCATTAACAAACTACACGGGCTTACACACGTTGACTGGCCACACTCCCCACATGCGGTGGCTAGACTAAACTATTTAAAGCATCTCTGAGATCTTGCCGGTACTTGACCTCGTCTTTCAGCGCTTACCTGGAGTCCTGCCTTTCTTCAGTTCCCACATGTCGGATTCCAGTCAGCTGTCCAAATTCCTTACGGCGCACCCTAAGGATTCCAGCATCTGATGCGCTCTTGCATCCCAGGACTGAGGCGTTCTTCATCTCCCAGGAAAACTGGCAGAGGAACCAGTATATCCCTGCAAGTAATGTTTGGACTAGCATCTTGCTACTCCAAATTATTTCAAAAGGAGACAAAGGAGACAAGGAACATTCTTAGTTATAGCTATTTGGAACCAGCGGAATTGGGTACTTTGTTCATTCTTACCCCTATATCAAGACTGCCCAAAAACGCTGCACATAAGGAATATTTAAAAGGAGAAAACCTTTGAGCAGCACATAAAAATTCCGCCCTGACTAACTTTTGACTTTACTATTGGGTTTACAGCAGACCAACGTGAACCTTGTAGGTATTCTGATTTCTGAAAGTACTGAGTAATGAAATTACTGAATTCCAGTTTGCAATACCTTTGTACCCTACCAACCAAGAACTTTACGTTGCATAGTGAATTATCCCTGATGGCTGTGTTTACACGCTTCACCTGGGTGTACACATGGTAGTTAATGGTATTTGTGCTATGTTAATTTTGTACTAGTGTATCAGTCAGTCTTATGTTCATACAGTTTGATTTAAAACATTTAGGGCCTGATTACAACTTTGGAGGAGGGTGTTAATCCGACCCAAATGTGACGGATATCCTGCCCACCGTATTATGAGTTCCATAGGATATAATGGACTCGTAATACGGCGGGTGGTATATCCGTCACATTTGGGACGGATTAACACCCTCCTCCAAAGTTGTAATCAGGCCCTTAGTTGTCAATTGAACACAACTGTCTTACCAGCTTGAGCACATATAGTTGGCGCTGTTGTACTAATATTACTGTTTATTTCCAACGATTAAAGCCTGATTGTACCTTGGTACCAACTTCCAGAGAATCAAAGGTCCTGTGGTTCCAGATAATCCCCACATTCCTGACCAGATGAAGCATCAATCCACAGAGATCTGTTTTCTCTTTTTTTCTTGTCCAACCCCCCTTCCCTTTGAAACCTCTCTCGGTGGGCTGTTATCCCTCTCTGCTATCGTAGACAGGCCTCAGAGGGAGTTGGGGTCCAGCCGTCGCCCCATTGCAACCACCTGGGACTTCAGGTGAGTGACCCGTGCCACATGCCCCCTCTCACCTACATTTATTTTCTTCTTTTGGAAAGGCAAGCATCTTAAGTTACCAAGTTGATTGGTTCTGAAGCCCGTCTCATTTGTTTCCCTTTCAGAATCGGGTACTGGAACATATACATTGGGATTCACCCATCTATTTTCTAGCTGCGATTCCTTTCACTTTGCTTTACTTTGGAGGATTAAACCTATGGGATCTGTTAAATTCATATGTTGTTTATCTACTAAAGTTAAGGAATCTTTAGTTTCATCCCTTAGTCCCTGGTAGAGAATTGCTGCAACGGCATCATCATCTGTCCATGCCACCTCAGCCTATAATTTCTGAAAGTGATTATGTAGGAGATTAACGGCCTTATTTAAATCTTGGTGGTGTTACCGCCAAGCCGCAGCTGGCCTGAGAAGACCGTGGTGTTCCGCTCGCCGTATTGGATGTGTTGAAGCTGCAAACCGCCATGATGGAGTGCTCTTCCTAGCCGTCAGCCAGGATGGTTCCCAATGCCCATATTTAGATGTTACAGCTGGAGAGGCGATATCCTGATGGCGGTTTTCTGATGGAGGGAGGACATCACTGGACCCAATGGCCATCGAACCCTGGCGGTGGCCGAGGAATACAGGTAAGTCACACACACTCTAATCTTTACATATGTGTCCCCCTGGCACACGACACAACCAACACAACTACACACTCATCCACATAAACACACACATGCACAACTACACATATCACAACAGCGACGGCCACACAACACTCACCTGAATTATGCACTGAGCAACACAACATACACAACACAACAATAACCACACCATATACAAGTGGTACACAAACTAACACAATGACGTCACCCCCTGTTCAGTCGTGTCCAGCCAGAAACAGAAGTGGAATTGGGAGAAAACATGAGTTTTCACCCTTCCACCCTCCACTCCCCAATCCACCAAGTCAGAAGTGGAAGTCAGACCACCACATTTTGCTTGGCAGTGAGGCACATCCAAATCTGCTAGGAGATGAGTGTGGCTGGAGTCCCGCCATCAGCCACTCTTTCCTATAGTGCCATTGTGGCGGATGGGAATCCTTTGCAGAGTAGGCAGGATTCGGGTGGGTCATCGTTTATGGGACCGCCAACATTTACATCCGGCGGATGGACCGTCATCGTGGCGGTCAAATTTTCAGTCAGAAAATCAATGGCGTGACAGTTACCGCCAACATTTAAATCAGGACCTGAGTTGGCAGAACCTTTCTTAAGTTCAAATTAAGTGTGAGCAAACTTCCCTATCTGTTGTCTGTCAAAAATGGAGGTGAATTTAGTCATGAATGCATTGTGTTATCCTAATAGAGTCTTTCATCTGTAATAAGAGGAATTGTTCAGTAGGGCTTCTTTAGCTAGGTATGATAGGGCAAATGCTACCTTAGATGGATCGGTTGAGAATTGAGAAGGTCTCAATAGAAAATGTAATTTCCACTGCACTAAAATTACTTAAAAGTATTGGGATCCCCAGTAAAATTAGTTGGTAATACTATGAGAAGTGAGAATGATGCAAAAGTTGTAATTGGAATTGTATCAATTCCCATATTACTTGTAGGGACAATATCTTGTGAGTCCCCTCTACTTCATTGATCTTTGTAAGCAAAAATGCTAGCTCCTGGTGAGCTTCCTCTAATTCGTCTTGAAATTTGGTGATGGCTTGAGCCATTGCCTGCAATCCATCGGCATCAGAATCCACACAATGTTAGTCAGACCTAGCAATCTGTTGTGAACTTGAAAAAATATTACAATGTTGGAATTGCCTATCCCACACGTTCTCACTGGAATTTCAGGTTCTAAATAGTACAATAACCAGGAAGAATGAGGACATGGGAGTGAAGGAGAAAAGTAGGTCTGCTGTGTAACCCAGGGCTGTTAAGGGTGGAGATACAACAGCTTAATTCCAAACATCAGCGGCACATGGTTGCAGCTCAAGGATTCCAAGATCCCCTTGTGTTAGCATCAATGATGAGCTGGACAACCATAAGGACCATCCCTTCCTCTGAGAAGGAGCAAACAGGGCTCTGACAGAAGACACAAAAATTATCACAAACACCACTGAAACAGAGTGAGATAACCTGAACTCCTAAACATATGAGCAGCAGGGAGAAATAAAAAGGTGCTGGATGTGAGTTAGTGATGAACTACATAAAAGAAAAGTCTTGCAACACACTGACATTGCTGTTTGTTCAGCTTCTGTCGACTCCTCATCTGACATCACCGCACTAGCACCAAGTGCAGGCATTTTGGTTACTTCACAACACTTTTGTTCAATGGCACCACTTTATTACTGTTCCCTTCCTGCTCAATAGTGTCATATTTTAGTAAATACTGAAAGCCTGTACCACTGCATTGAGCATCAGACTGCATGTGAAAGTAGTAAACCTGAATTATTGTGCCCCTAGCATCATGCTAATCACACTAAACTAGTGTGCGAAGAAGCCTAGGCATGTTCTTGGCAAAGCAAAGTTCCAGAAACTGTACTTTGACCTGGCGGGCGCACCAAGTGTGTCCTCTTAATGGACTACTGTCCATGCCCTTAGTGGATCACATTAACCGGTGGTGGCAGTGTACCATGTACTTTGAATCTTTAGTAAGACCAGACTTTTTCCTCTGTATTAAGGAGAGGCAAAGCTTCCAGCTTCTCTGATGTAAAGTTCAGCTGTTATGTGAAACCTACAAACTTGAGCTAGCATTCCATGTGTACGTCAAGTTAGTATATGTGCAATGAGTGTGTAGCAAGTGTGTGATGGAAGCACTCTATTTTGTGCAAGTCTGCAAACTTGGAGCCCTAATTTTAACCTGCACAAGATGGCGGTTGGGTGCAGCCTACATCCCTATACCTGGGGGGTGGAGACCCAGACACTGAAGTGGGGGAGAATGGAGACATGGCTGCCTTTAGAAATTCGGTGAAGGGCTTGTTAGCTAGCAAAGGACTACAGAGCTGTCCTTCGGAGCACTACCATTTGGCAGATGGTAGGTTTGAAGGGTGGGACTGCAGTATTTGCTTTTTGGTCTCAATTGCTTGGTGTGCAAATGTGCTCTTTGTGGAAGGGCAAATTGCTATCACTACTGAAGTGGACTGACTCACTGCCCTAGCTGTATGCTATAGAATGTAGAACAAAAATGTGAAGGACACAATAACAAATCTTTGAATGAGGAGGGCTAGCTGAAAGCCCCTAAGAAAATATATGAAGCACATCATTTTAGTAAAATAAAAAGGTAATGGTTAAAGCCAAACTTAAAAAATACCTTAGTTTTATCAATTTTCATTGATAGAAAACTGCAGAACGTCTGCAAAAGTCAGATCACCCATCAATCCCACACTTCATCCGATAAAAAACAGTATCAGAGTGTGCTGGTGAGCCTGTTGCACAAGACAGAAATAGATCAAAACTGTGACCATTTGAAGAGCACAATGTTAATATATTTACTACACAAAATAACAACTTTGGCCCAATCCTTTACCATTTGACAAGTGCACCCCAACAATTGGGTCATCGGTTTTATCAGGATATGTTATGGGACACATTATGGGAGGATTTGTACTACTTTTCCCTCATCCAGATACTTTATGTCACAGAAATGCAAAAAGGAAAATGTTCCTTACCCTATTAGCATCTGTTCATAGCATATAGTGCAGTAGTTTTACATGCTCTGCATACTCCTGGCATCTAGTGTTGATCGTGGACATTTGCATGCCTTTTTATTTGAAGGAAGCCTTTTGAGTCATGAAATGCCCTATGACTTCTCCCTTTGCTGGCACAGCGAGTGAGAGAAGTGGAGTTGAGTGTTAAGAAAAGAAAGTATGGTGACTATGTGAATTGTTAAAGAAAGTTAATTGGAAAATAGACCATCTGCAATCAGAAGTGCACACTACCAGGGAGGAGGGTGGGCATATGTGAATCTATGGCACTATATGCTACGAATAGATGTTTACATGGTAAGTAACATTTTCAGACGGTAGATACACATGCTCTGCAGTACCCCTTTACAAGTGGTGGCTTGTGAGTAGATGATGCAGATAGCTGGAATGTAGCCCTGAGGCCTACTATTGCTTGTAGCCTGGCTAGGAAGTCCACACAATAATGTTCAGTAAAGGTGTGTGGGCTTGATAAGGTAGCTACCTTACAAATGTCAGTTAGTGGAATGTTCCGTAGAAAGGTCACAGTTGCCATGGAAGTGACAGGAGAGCTCTTAACTTTAACAGAGGAGGTCTGGATACATTTGACTATCAGTCTGGCAATGCCTGCTTTGGAGCTAGGTTGGCCCTATAGGGGAGAATTTTGGGTTAGTTTTAAGCACTACCCTGTCTTTGTGAACCTGAAAGAAAGTCTCTTGTAATGCAAGGGTTTGCTACTCACTATATGCTTAAGAGATACATGGTTACAAGGAAATCTACCTTCCAGGAAAGTACTGATGAGGCAACAGCGGAGGAGCTCAAAAAAAGGTGCCATGACTCTGGTGAGGACTATATTAATGTTCTGGACTGGTGCAGAGGGAACTCTGGGAGGAATAACTATTGAAGCCCTCCATGAAGGCTTTATTGGCAGGTATGTGGAAAAGGGAGGAATGCTTCCTGTTTTGCATATAAGCAGCTATGGCTGCTAAGTGGAGTTGTTTAGAGCTGTAGGCGAGGACTGACTTCTGTAGATGGAGCAGATAACAGATAATATATTGGACTGTGGGGTTTAAAGGTCCAGGTGTTCGGGAATGCAGTAGGGGCAAATTTCTTCCAGTTTGCTACATAGCAGACACGAGTGGTGGGCCTGCAGACCTCCTGTAGGTTATTCATGCATTCTTGTGGAAGACCAAACTCAGGTGCCATGCCATATATTGATCACTTTGGGATCTGGGTGTCTGATTTGGCTGTGACTCCTGGTGAAAAGGTCCAACCTATAGGGGAGCGTCTTTTGGGGGCTGATTGACATTTCGAGTAGTGCTGAGTACAAGGACTGTCTGGACCAGATGAGGGCTATTAGGGTGAGAGTTGTTGGAAATGGCCTTTCTACAGGGTCATCCCCAGACTTTTTGCCTTCCTCCTTCTCTTTTTCTGACCTAATTTTTGCTGGCTTTAGGACTCTGCACACTTTCCCACTGCTAATCAGTGCTAAAGTGCATATGCTGTCTCCTTAAAACATGGTAACATTGGATCATACCCAATTGGACTATTGAATTTACTTATAAGTCCCTGGTAGAGTGCACTATATGTGCCCAGGGCCTATAGATTAAATGCTACCAGTGGGCCTGCAGCACTGATTGTGTCACCCACATAAGTAGCCCCTTAACCTTGTCTCATGCCTGCCATTGCAAGGCCTGTCTGTGCAGTTTCATTGCCAATTCGACTTGGCATTTAAAAGTACTTGCCAAGCCTAAAACTCCCTCTTTTCTACATATGTCACCCCTAAGGTGTGCCCCAGGTAACCCATAGGGCAGGGTGCTGTGTAGGCAAAAGGCAGGACATGTACCTGTGTAGTTTACATGTCCTGGTAGTGTAAAACCCCTACATTCGTTTTTACACTGCTGTGAGGCCTGCTCCCTTCATAGGCTAACATTGCAGCTGCTCTCATACATTGTTTGAGTGGTAGCTGCTGATCTGAAAGGAGTAGGAAGGTCATATTTAGTATGGCCAGAATGGTGATACAAAATCCTGCTGACTGGTGAAGTTGGATTTAATATTACTATTTTAGAAATGCCACTTTTAGAAAGTGAGCATTTCTCTGCACTTAAATCTCTGTGCCTTCCAATCCACGTCTGGATGGGTTTAGTTGACAGATCCCTTGTGCATTCACTCAGACACACCCCAAACACAGGATACTCAACCTCACTTGCATACCTCTGCATTTTGAATGGGTCTTCCTGGGCAGGGAGGGTGGAGGGCCTGACACTTGCATGTCAAAGGACAGTAGCCTGCCCTCACACAAAGGACTGCCACACCCTGGCAGACAGGATTGAACTGAAAGGGGATCTTGTGCACTTCTAAGCCACTCTGAAGTCTCCCCCACTTCAAAGGCACATTTGGGTATTTAAACAGGGCCTCTGGCCCTACCAACTCAGACACTTCTTGGGGTAGACACTCTACCTCACAGACACTTCCTGGAGAAGAAACTAGAACCAGAACCTGCATCCTGCCAAGAAGAACTGCCTGGCTGCCCAAAGGACTCACATGACCGCTTTCTGTGAAGGACTGCTGCCTTGCTGTTGCCCTGCTGCCTTGCTGCTCTCTGGCTGTGGTGAAGAAGTGCTCTCCAAGGGCTTGGATAGAGCTTGCCTCCTGTTCCCTGAAGTCTCAGGACCAAAAAGACTTTGGGGGTCATTTTGACCATGGCGGTTCGAGACCGCCAGGGCTAAAATGAGGGAAGCACCGTCAACAGGCTGGCGGTGCTTCCTGGCCTATTACGACCGCGGCGGAAGCGCCGCGGTCGCACCGCCGGGGCCGGCGGTATTCCGCCACATTTGCCCCGGCGGTAATAATCCGCCTGGGCAGCGCTGCTAGCAGCGCTGCCCAGGGGATTACGAGTCCCCTTCCCGCCAGCCTTTTCCTGGCGGTTTGAACCGCCAGGAAAAGGCTGGCGGAAAGGGGAGTCACAGGGCCCCCCTGACAGGGCTCCATGAAGCTATTCACTGTCTGCATAGCACGAGACAGCATTTGGAGCCGGCTCCTGTGTTGCGGCCGAGATCCCCGCTGGTTTCCGCCCGCCGGCCCAGCGGGGATCTCCAAATGGCCACGGCGGGAGTGCATTGGCGGCCGCCCGGCGGTCTGATTTTGCCAACGTCGTAATGACCCCCTTTATCTCTACAAGGACTCCTTGTGCAGCGAAATTCGAGGCACAGCCTGCCAGAAACGACGCACAGCCTGCCCCGCGGTGAAATTTTCACTGCACGCCGAACCGGAATGACGCAGCCCAACTTTGCAACAAGAAGATCAACGCAGCGCCAGCATAGCGACCGGAGATTCGACGGGCGGCCCACTGGATCAATGCACAGTCGATCCGGAACGACACAGCCCGACTTCCAGAGAGGAATCGACGCAGCGCCTGCCATGCAGTAGAAAGTTTTATGCAACACCCACTGGATTGCTGCAGCTCCTGTGACTTCGTCCTGCCAGCGCAGGAAATCCACGCATAGTCCCCAGGGCGTCTGAAAACCCGCAACCTGAAGAGGATCCTCGATCGAGTGCCGGTAATCAACGCACAGCCATCCCTGCAAGAAAACTAAACGACACATCGCCGCATGCAGCCCGAGAAATCGACACATGCCCCTTTGTTTCCACATATCTCCTCTACTGAAGTTCTTTGCAGAGATCTTTCATGCGAGCCAGATACTTTGTGCTTGAAAGAGTCTTTGTTTGCTTTTAAAAGACTTACGACACTTTATATCACTTTTCAGTGATATCTCAACATTTACTTATTGCATCTTTAATCGTTTTGACCAGCATTTATCCAGATAAATATTATATATTTTTCTAAACACTGCGTGGTGTATTTTTGTGGTGCTATGTGGTGTTATTGTATGATTTCTTGCATAAATACTTTACAGATTGCCTTCTAAGTTAAGCCTGACTGCTCAGTGCCAAGCTACCAGAGGGTGGGCACAGGATATTTTGGATTGTGTGTGACTTACCCTGACTAGAGTGAGGGTCCTTGCTTGGAAAGGAGGTAACCTGACTGCCAACCAAAGATCCCATTTCTATCAATAGTCTAAGAGGTTTGCTGCATTTTCTGAACCATGATCGGAAGGAGTGGGAGAGGCAGAAAAGGATGAGCGAAAATCCCCAGCTAGTTCAATTACACTACATTGCGTATGGACTGTGGGGACCCTTAGGTGAAGCTTAGCCATTTTAATTTTCAAGGGTAGCGAATAGGTCTGTGAGTGTACAACACCATTGAAAGCACTGAAGCAGTACCTGCGGGTAGAGTTCCACTCATGGAATTGTTGATGTATCCTGCTGAGGTTTTGCGGATCTACAATAACCTGTCTTTCACATTCAGAGCTGGTGCATTGAACTTAGTTTACCTGTGTCACCCATGGGTTGGGAAAGCAAACCTTGTAGAACTTTGCCAGTCTCATAGCTTACGCAACACCCCAGAAAGTACTCCACCTTGAAGTGAATGCGGTGGTGGAGTGCCCGCTGCCAAGTGTAAAGATTCTGATTAGAACAACCTTCCCCTGAATGAGCGGAATAAAGGCTTTGAGAGCAAGGTATATGGAAATGAGCTCAAGCTAATTGATGTGGTGATGCTGGTGATAAAGAGGTCCCTCAGTTTTTATTGTCCTGTGTTCCAGATTTCCCCTCCCACTTACAGCTGGCTTTAGAGTCAGCTTGCAGAATGCAGTCTAGGAACGGCCTACCCTGCAGCAGCTAGATGCTGTTCCAGCACTACAGAAAGTGATGGTGCTGGCGCTTTCCCGCACTAGATCTTCCCATTGACCCTACGCCTGTGAACAGCGGGCCGAGAGGCCCTGTTGTAAGAGGTGTAAGAGGCGCATGTGAAGCCAGGCGTGGGGTACTATGGCATTAAAGCAAACCATCATGCCCAGGAACAACATAACATAGGAAAAAGAAGTAGGACCTGAAGGCTAACATCCTCTCTAGGCTTGAGTAGGCCTTGCTTGTGACCAAGTTTAGCACTGCTCCTAGAAAGGGCAGGATATGAAGTGGTTGTAGGTGGGATTTGGTGGCATTTATTGTGATCTAAGGCAGTGGAGAAGGGAGATGGTAGCTTAGGTGTCTGGTATGCACTGTTAATTGCGTGCATTTTTGGTCAGCCAAACGTCGAGGTATGGGAAAATATGGATTCCCCCCCTTTCCATATGGGCGGCTACTACCCCTAGGCACTATGAAAAAACCCTTGGGACAGTGGTGATGCTAAAGGAGAACACCTTGAATTGGTAGTGATAACCACTTACTAATGCAGCTGAGGTACTGCTGGTGGGAGTATAATGAGGAAATTGTCATCCTTGTGGTCTAATGCGGTCATATAATATCCTGGTTACAGCAGCAGGGTGATTTCCTGGAGAGTGAACATATGAAAATGTTCAGAGAGAAAGTAGTCGTTAAAGGGCCTAAGGTCCAAGACAGGTCTCAGAAAGCCTTTCTTCTTGAGGATGAAGATGTAAAGAGATTAGACCCTCTTGCGGCATTTGTGATGGGGCACCGATCCCATGGCTCACTTTTGGAGGCACGCCAGTACTTCTTCCTGCAGAAGAATGAGATGGTCCTGCATAGGTCATGGGTGCAGGGCTGGATGTTGGGGGGGTGTGAGAAGTTTTAGGCAGTAGCCGTGGCGCACCACCGCTAAGACTAACTGGTCTGATGCAATTTGCTGTCAGCAAGGAAACAAATCATAGGGTCCGCACTGACAGGTTATGTGTGACCAAGGGAAAGAGGGAGAGTGAGTCAATGCTTGGAGGTGGAGGCCTATTCGCCAAAACCGCTTTTGCCTCTCCCCTTATTGTTATTTCTCTAACAGGCACCCAGTAGGCACCTCTGCTGTTCTCTTGTGTTGCCTGCTGGAGGTATAAAAGACAAGGAGAAACATAGGGCAGAGGCTTAGGAGTTGGTGGGGGCTCCAAAATAACATGCTCATCAAAAAGTAAGTTTCTTCTTCCGAGGCAGACTATCTGAAAGTGCTGACTGAGGGAGCTTGGCTGAGATTTTCCCCGTCTGGGCGTGGATGAACAGTCCCTTCTGATGTGCATCCTGCTGCTTCTGGAGCCTCAGTAGGGTTGGTTGCTCCAAATCATATAAACTCAGCTTCAATGGAATCCTCGTTGCTGACTGTAGTTTCAATCTCGAAGGTTCACGAGGCTTGTGGAGAATCTTGGGGTTCGATGACCGAAGAGAGTCGGCCCCCGGAGCTGAGGGCAGTGCAACTCCTGAAGCCTTTGTTTAATGTTAACTAGCACTTGAAGGCGGCAGAGGGCCAGAAGGCTGCATGGTGATAGAAGGGCTCAAGGACTACAGCAATGTCTTCCAATTTGTCAGCCGCTGGCGAACATTGCCTCGGGACTGGGTGACAGTTGATTGGGTGGAACACCTTAAAGCCTGGCGTCACTTTCTTAGATGTTGAGCTGGGCCCCTTCACAGAAGATGTTGGAGTTGGGGGTCAGAGGCCTGCTGCTGCACTTATTAGTGAGCTCATTCCTTTTGCATTAATACTAGAGGTTTTGCTTCAAGAGTAAGGTGAGGCAGGCCTTGCATGTGGCGTCATCATGGTCGTGGAAGTTGCAGCATTGGCACACTTGGTGATGATGGACCACTGATATTTGGCATGGCACTTGGGATAGTATTAGAATGGCTTCTGTTCCGTCAATCAAGTGCACTCTATGAGAAGCCAGCAAAAAGGAGGTGCATGGGCCCCATAGGAGGCCCGAGGCCCTGCAGTTAAGAGGTGATGGATGAGTCAGTCTCCGAAATGGCAAACAAAGGTCTTCAGATGAACGGAATCTAATTGCACCATGTGGGTTTGAGCGAAAGCACTAGAGCGTGATTAAACTCTGAACCCCTATAGTACACATCTGGCCCAGATGGCAGAAACAAACCAATCTGACAAGGAGTTGGTGCCCATGCGCATTACCAATGAAGGAAGGAGTCACAGGACATCTAGGTACTCTACATACTTCCTTTGGAAAAAAACAAGTTTCAAATGTCTGAGCCCAACACTATATAGCAGGCGTATGCAGAGCATGTGTATCTAGAGTAACACGTGAAACGAACATTATGGGGGTCATTATGATCCTGGCGGTCGGCGTTAATATGGAAGAAAGTACTGCCAACAGGCTGGTGGTATTCTCCTCCATATTATGACATTGGCAGTTTGGCTGAAGCAAAACCGCCAATGTACCACACCGACCGCCACGATGGTAACAACCGCCAGGCTGGAGACTTCACTCTCCTGCTGGCGGCCGTCACTTGCCTGCCTGCGGGATTATGACCCCGCCTACCGCCATGGTTCTCGTGGCATCCTTACCGCCACGTAAACCATGGCGGTAGGCACTATCAGTGACAGGGAATCCCTTCCCTGTCACTGATAGGGGTCTTCCCCGCGCCCCCTCCCCAGGTTTCCCTCCACCTCCCCCTTTCTCTCCAGACCCCCTTCATACATCCACACACACTTTCATACATACACACAGACACGCATTCACACAACTCAACATATACGCACTCACACCCGCTGACATGTACACACATACAACACGCACCCGCATACACGCACGGACAGCTCGAGATCGTCCCTTCCCTTGCCCAAACCCTATTTACTCTATTCGTACACCAGTGCTTGATTTCTGTAAACCGGCGTTTAATACTAGTCCTTTTCTTGTTACAATTGCTGTGCACTCAATGACAGAAGTCAGATGTCAGGCTCTCTTTTTCAGGCAACTTGGTGTTTACTTTTCTTTTTCTGACATCAAAGTGAGAGGATTTATGTGGCAATCATGCTGGCTTCAAGGGAGTGCTTGGGGAAGGATGTACAATGTTACTTTTTTCTAACACACAACAACATTTTAATGTCTGTAAATGAACGGTGCAGATATTTCAGGATTAGAAAAGCCCAAATAAACACTTATTTTGGTAATTCTGAAGTGTGGTGGAATCAAATATTTTTAAATGATCAAAACAAATCAATTCACTCGGTGATGACATTTGCACAAATTATCGTTTGTGAGCTGTTTATTTTCATCAGTAAAACTGTATGGGGGTCATTACGACCTCGGCGGTCTTTTGAAAAGACCGCCGAGGCCGCGGGAGACAGAATACCGCCATTGCCGGCGGTATTCCTGTCTCCCCATTATGACATTTCCGCTGGGCCAGTGTTACCGTCCACTGGCCCAGCGGAAATGTCACATCAACATTGCAGCCGGCACGTAATAGAGCCGGCGGCAATGCTGATGTGCAGCGGGTGGAGTAGCACCCGGCGCGCATTTCACTGCCCAAAATTCGGGCAGTGAAATGCGCGACGGGGCTATGCCTGGGGGCCCCTGCACTGCCCATGCCAAGCGCATGGGCAGTGCAGGGGCCCCCAGGGTCACCCCAAGTCCCCTTACCGCTGGCCTTTCAATGGCAGTGTGTACCACCACGGACAGGCCGGCGGTCGGGGACTCATATGACTGCCAGGCGGAAAACCTGGCGGGAAAATGGAGGGGCAGGCGGTATGGCCGTGGCAATTCCGCCACGGTCATAATTGCTGGCAGAACACCGCCAGCCTGTTGGCGGTGTTACTGCCAACATACCACCGGCCGCCAGGGTCGTAATGACCCCCTATGTCTGCAAATGGTGATTTCAATTGAAGATGTGTGGTCTGTAATGGCAGAACAGTACCATGCACATTCCATTCTAAGCCACTTCACTCTACTCTACACCACTGCACTATACTCTACACCACTCCACTTTATACCACACCACTACACACTGCGCCACTGCACTCTACTCCACTCTGCACTATTCCACAGTACACCACTTCACTCTACACCTCTCTACTCTGCACCACCCTATGCCAATGTACTTTATGCCACTGTACTCTCCACCACTGTACTCTTCGTCACTGGACTCTACACCACTCCAGTTTAGTCCACTCCACTCTACTTTGCACAACTTCACTCTATGTTACTCCACTCAATGCCATTCTGAAACACTTCGCTGTACGCCACTGCACTCTATGCTATTAAACTCTACACCAATGCACTATGTTCTATACCACTCCACTCTATACCCCTGCACTATATGCCAGTCGACTGTATGCTAATCTAATCTCCTCTGCAGAACTGCACTCTCTGCCACTGCACTCAACAGTACTGTATACCATTACTCTACACCACTCTACTCTGTGCCATTGCACTATACTTTGCACCCCTCCACTCTAAGCCACCTACCTCTACTCTGCACCACTCCACTCTACACCATCTCACTCTACTCTGAAACAATCAACTCTATGCCACTGTACTCTACACCACTCTTTGCTACTGCACTCTATACCACTGCACTCGGTCACTGCACTGTACTCTGCACAACTGTAGTCTATGCCACTGCTCTCGACGGCACTGCACTCAACACCACTGCAATCTAACACTCTGCAACACTGCACTTTCCACCACTGAACTATACACCACTCTACTCTGCACTACTGAGCTCTGCAGCACTCCACTCTACCATACAATACTCTCCTCTGCAATATTATATGCTACTGCACTCAACAGCACTCTACTGCAGTGCACTCTTTGCCACTCTACTCCATGCCACTCTACTCTGCACCACTGCTCTCTCTGCCACTGTATTCTACGCCACTGCACTCTAAATCACTCTACACCAGTGCACTCTATGCCACTGCACTCCTCTGTGCACCACTCCAATGTACACCCCTGAACTGTGTGCCACAGCACTCTAAGCCACTATACTCTGCAACACTCTATGCCGCGGGTCTTCAAAACTGGGGGCCGGGCTCCCCTTGGGGGGCCTCAAGGGATCCTTGGGGGGTGCCAGGCTCTGGCCAAAAGAAGCATTATGTAGATAACAGGGCTTAAGCAGAAAGAAATGTATTACAATTTTTAAAAGGTAACAGAACTCAACTGCAAAGTTTAAATAAGGCTACGCATAATTAAACATTGCCATATTAATAGAATAATTGTGAAGCATTTTGAGGGGGGGCCAATGATTATTTTTTTCCCACTGGGGGGGGTGGGCACGACTTAAAAAAGTTTGAAAACAACTGCTCTACATCAATGCACTCTACACTAGTCCACTCTACTCTATGTCAATTTACTACACTGTTACCCCCTATGGCATTGCACTCTCCTGTACTCTACACCACTCTACTCTATGCCACTGTACTCTACCCCACTACAGTCTACGCCACCTCACTCTACTCTGCAACACTGCACTCTATGCTACTGAACACTTCTCCACTCTACTGCATTCTTTACCACTGAACTCTACGCCACTGCACTCTATGCCTCTCTACATCACTCCACTCTGTCACTGCACTGTGCCCAATTGCATTCTACAGCACTTTACTCTGCAAAGCTGCACTCTATGCCATTGAACTCTATGCCACTTTACACTAATGCATTCTTTGCCACTGCACTCTACGCTACTCCACTCTGCATCAGTCCACTCTATGCCACTTCACTCTGCAGTATTCCAATCTACACCACCGCATTGTATGCCACTGCACTCTTTGGCACTCTTTGGCACTATACTCTTCACCACTCTACACTACTGCACTCTATGCCACTCTACTCCGCACCATTGGCACTCTGTGCCATTGTCGTCTCCTATGGAAAACTCTAATCTATGCCACTGCATTCTTTGCTACAACATTGTATCATGCTGAATTCTGTGCTACTGCAGTCTATGCCACTTCACTCTGCAACACTCTAAGTCAGTGTAGTGTACACCAGTCCACTCTACTCTACTGTACACCACGCAAATCCACTCTGTGACACTACAAAACATGACATTACAAGCCACTCATCACTCTACTCTACGTCAGTCTACTGTATGACACTCCACACCACTCTTCTCTACACCACTAACTTTTAGCCATGCTAAACAGCAGCTGCGCTGTTGTAGGGCATGGGTAAAACACATTGGCAAAGTCAATAGCTATTGCATAGGTGGGACCTATTGGTTTTGCCAATGCTTGTTTATGAGTGGAATATACTCTAGGCATAGCATGGAGAGTATGTTTAGCTTTAATGTTTCAGACCTGAACATACCTTACTTTCCATATTGCAAGCCCCAATGTGGAAGTGGATTTCAGCACTTTTCAAATAGATTTGGTATAATCAATGTAAAAACAAACTATCTTTTTTACACCTAATTTGTGTAATGCACTTTCTGCAACCGACTGCCGAGGGAAGAAACTTTGTAGGTCAGCTGTTTGAGTGACATGTAATGGTGAGATGATATTTGGTAGAAACTGCGAGTTTACCCTCAGGATGACCTGGATCATTGTGAACCTTAATGAAAGAAGGCTCCTCCACCGTTAAGACTTGCAATTCACAAACTCTATATAAAGAAGTAACGGAACTCAGGAGCCTACTTGACACAAGTCATTGCATCAGCTCGAAAAGTGTGGGGGGAGGGGCATGAGTCATTTAAGAATTACAGGAAGGTCCCATGAAGGGACTGGTGGTGTCATTGGTGGAGCAACTTGTTTAAGACCCTCCATTAATGTTTTCCAAACTGCGATCTTAAATAGAAATTGATGTCTGTTTTGCTTATAATTTGCCATAGCTGCCAATTTAAGGGCCTGATTTAGATCTCAGCGGACGGAATAGTCTGTCACAAACATGATGCATATCCCGTTCGCCATATTATGATCCCCATAGGATACACGTTTGTGACGGAATATTCCTTTCCGCCAAGATCTTAATCAGGCCCTAAGTCTAATAGAGATATTTCACAGACCTTATTTTTGTAAATGTAACAAATAATGTCTTGTACAGAAACCAGAAGAGGTTGTTGCAAATCTCTTCCATTTATGCAGCATAACAAGCTTTTGCAATAAGTCTACAAGCCCTCCCAGAAATGACCATACTCTTCTCTGGAAGTTGTGAATATCCAAACTCTTAGATATGCTGTGCCAAATCACAAGATTCTTTGTCTTGTGGCTTGTGTATTGGTGGTTGCCGCTGAAGGACTGTTCTCAGGGATAACTTCTTGTGTGGGTGAATGGACATGTCCAGTAGCTCTGAGTACCATTGTTGACTTGCCCGTTGGAAGGATTAGAATGAGCCTCAGATGCCTGTCTCATTCTCGTCCCCATGTATGGAATCAGTTAGTGTAGCAAAAGTGTGGGCACATATCACTGTCCAATTTACCCATAGGGCAAACTGTTGGGTATTTTGCATTTGCTGCAGTGGCAAGCAGATCAACAATGGGTGTCCCCCTTTTCTGAAAATACGGTTGAAGACATGGGATTTCATCACCTTTTTAGAAGGTCCACAAAGTTATTGCCACTCTCCCCCCACCTCCCGTAGATGCACAGCACAAGGAAACCTGGTGACAAAATGCCCAGGTAACATCATTTGACAGTTGGGTGAATGAGTGACTTTTTAATGAGGATGGTCTTTTTGTGAAGTAGTTTACAAAACACTTTGAGAGCCAGTTGCACTGCTGTCAACTATAAAAAAATGATGTGCTGTTGAATCAACAAGAATAGTCAGGTGGTTAGGAAGCACCTCCACTCTACGAGGGAGGCATTCCTAGTACTGTGCATACTTTACCACTGCTAACCAGTGCTATGGCGTGTGTGCTCTTTCTCTAAAACATGGTAACATTGGCTTATACCCAATTGTCATATTTAATTTATTTGTAAGCCCCTAGTCAAGTAGCACCACATGTGCCCAGGGCCTGTAAATTAAAAGCTACTAGCGGGCCTGCTTCACTGGTTGTACCCCACACTTAGGTAGTAATTTAAACATGTCTCAAGCCTGCCGCTGCAGAGCTTGTGTGTGCAGTTTAAACTGCCATTTTGAAATGGCAACATAAACCTTTTACCTGCCCAAACCTTCCCTTTAATACATATATGTCACCCCTAGGGTACGCCCCAGGAAATTCAGAGGGCAGGGTGCAATGGGAAATGTACTTTTAAGTTTTATATGTACTGGTAGTGAAAAACTCATCTTTTTTCACTACTGCTCCCATAGGATAACGAAAAAATGCTTACCTATAATCCTAGTTCTCTTTCAGGGGAATCCTCTTCAAAGCCATAAGCACTGAATAGTGCCGCCCACGTGCGGGGACCCAGGAGCACTTCTTAAATACTTAATATATGTGTGTGTGGGTGTGTGTGTGTAACAACCATGTGCGTAGTACTTCACATGTAGCTAGGTAGATACATAGATATATACTGATATCTGCAGTCTATAGAGAGGTAACAATTGCCAGGATAGATTTAATTTTCATTTTAAATAGTTGCACAATGAAGAAATGTATGTCAGTATTAAAAGCATGACTAGAAGAAATTACTACAGACCTTTATTTAAAGGAAAAGGAAAGGGAATATGAGACATTATTAACCAATGGGCTGCCACTCAAAGAATAGCACAGAAAACTGTCACTGTGCCTTTACACTACCCCCTGTATCCGATCATGCCCCACAGGTGACAGTTAGATCACGTCATTTTTACAGAAATTAGTAATCCTGGGTACAGAATTTGTTTTGAACTGCAGTAGTGTCCATCTGGGAAGGTGGGGGTGTGGGGGGCAGAGGGAGGAGGGGGGGTGGGTTGCTTATGATTTTGATGATAATTTCCCTAGAATGAACTAGGATCACATGTAAGCAATGTTTTCCTTCTCTGTCAAGCGATCCTCATCAATAATCATAAGCAATGAATAGAATAGCAAACACCATCCCACAAAATGTGGATCTGAAAACAAGATCCACTCCAACAGCTAATCAAAAAGATTCCTCAAAGAAGCTTGTCCTAATTGAGATCTACTTTAGCATCTAAATCCAGAAAATAATGCCTAGTAAAAGTATGAGTAAAAGTATGAGTAGATTTCCATGGATAAACAAAGATTTTCTGCTTCTTTCAGAATGCTATGATCACTGCTATACATTTTGGGAAGGCTCATGAGGCCGATTTTAGCCTGAATGGTAGTGCTTTGTACTGATAGTGTCAACATCCCACTTTGAAGCAGAGAAACGTCCGCTGTTTCACAGAAATAGGGACGTGGAAATATGCATCTTGAAGGTCTATTGCATACATCAAGTCTTCTTAATGTAGTTGTGGGGAGATTTGGTAAAGGGTCAGTGTAGGAAGCTGGCCTGGTGAGTGTTGGAGTACCTAACGTACTTACACCTTATACCAGGTCCAGGTATTCCTTATTAGTGTAGTGTAGGCAGTGTCTAGAAGCCAGGCTATCTAGAGGTAGCTGTGGATGAGCAGTCAAGGCTTATCTAGGAGACATGCAAAGCGCATGCAATACCACCTGAAAGAAAACACTAAGGTGGTCATTACAACCCTGAAAGTCGGTGTTAAAGTGGCGGTAAGACCGCCAACAGGCCAGCGGAAAAAAAACATGGAAACACGATCATGGCGGAAACCGCCAACATAGACAGCCACTTTAACTCTCCGACCGCCACGGCGATACAAACAAACAGCATGGCGGTCACCGCCAACAGACAGGCGGAGGACAATGTACCGCCCACAGTATCACAACCTACCAATCCGCCACCTTTTCCGGGGTGGATTCACCGCAAACAAAAACATGGCGGAAACAGGACTTCGAAGGGAAAACGCTCACCTCTACACACCCCACGAGGAACCAGGACGCCATGGAACCGGAACTCCAGATCCTGCCAGCCCTTATCTTCTTGCCCCTCTACCAGGAGCACGAACGCCAGCGGCGAAGACCACGTGAGTACTGCACCTACGACAGAGGGGAGGGAGGAGGGAAAAAACAGGGACACACACACGCAACATGCCCACCCCCATCCTCACCCACTACAACACACACACTAATACAGCATGATACATTACAGTTACACTCCCAAAACCCCCCGGAAGAATGCAAAGACAAAAGGAAAGGAGTGTAACCATTGTAATATATTAAAATCCAGTATGCAAAAAGTATATATACACCATAAACAAATATATACACCAAGAATAGTAGTCCAGGTAGTGCTCCATTGAAGTCTGTGGAACACTGGGCCCACAAGGCATGGGCGAGGCCCACACTCAATCCCCGAACATGACAGAGAGAACACTGCAGGGGCATCAGATAGCAATAAAACAGGCACCTCAGGGGGAAGGGAAAGGGGGGGCACCTCAGCCGGTTAAGTGCACGACGCCAAATCCACGAGGGGGCCACATGCCCACTGTCCAATCCTGGGGAGTGCAAAGCCACAGTCTCTCAAGTCTCTACAGTGGGTGGGTTTCCCACTGTCCAATCCTGGGGAGTGCAAAGCCACAGTCTCTCAAGTCTGTACAGTGGGTGGGTTGCCCACTGTTCCATCCTGGGGAGTGCAAAGCCACAGTCTCTCAAGTCTCTACAGTGGGTGGGTTGCCCACTGTCCAATCCTGGGGAGTGCAAAGCCACAGTCTCTCAAGTCTCTACAGTGGGTGGGTTGCCCACTGTTCCATCCTGGGGAGTGCAAAGCCACAGTCTCTCAAGTCAATAACAGTCTCCACTGGTTCTGGAGGGGGCCTTGTGCCCAGAGTGCTTCATCCTGCCAAGGACTGAGGTAGTAGATGTCTTTCTCCAATGGTTCTGGAGGGGGCCTTGTACCCAGAATGCTTCATCCTGCCAAGGACTGAGGTAGTGGATGTCTTTCTCCACTGGTTGTGGAGGGGGCCTTGTGCCCAGAGTGCTTCATCCTGCCAAGGACTGAGGTAGCGGATGTATCTCTCCACTGGTTCTGGAGGGGGCATGGTGCCCAGAGTGCTACATCCTGCTTGTGACTGACTTAGTAGCGTCAGGGCCCTTGGCTCTCATGGGCCAGCGGTGCTTGTTGCGGCGGTGTCCTTGGCAGAGGTGCTTGTGGCGGCAGTATCCTGTAAAGTGGTGCTTGTTGCGGCGGTGTCCTTGGCAGCGGTGCTTGTGGCAGTAGTGTCCTGTTCAGCGGTGCTTGTTGCAGCGGTGTCCTTGGCAGCGGTGCTTGTGGCGGCAGTGTCCTGTTCAGCAGTGCGTGTGGCGGCGGTGTCCTTGGCAGCGGTGCTTGTGGCGGCAGTGTCCTGTTCAGCGGTGCTTGTGGCGGCGGGGTCCTTGGCAGTGACTCAGCTGCTGGCGGTCCTGTCTGGCCCAGCGGGGCTGGTGCTGGCGGTCCTTTATGGCCCAGCGGGGCTGGTGCTGGCGGTCCTTTATGGCCCAGCGGGGCTGGGGCTGGCAGTCCTGTCCTGGGCAGCTGGGCTGGTGCTGGCGGTCCTGTCCTGGGCAGCTGGGCTGGTGCTGGCGGTCCTGTCCTGGGCAGCTGGGCTGGTGCTGGCGGTGGCCTCCTGGGCAGCGGGGATGATGGCAGTGGCCTCCTGGGCAGCGGGGATGATGGCGGTGGCCTCCTGGGCAGCGGGGATGATGGCGGTGGCCTCCTGGGCAGCAGGACTGGTGCTGGCGGTGGTCTCCTGGGCAGCGGGGAGGATGGCGGTGGCCTCCTGGGCAGCAGGGCTGGTGCTGGCGGTCCTGTCCTGGGCAGCTGGGCTGGTGCTGGCGGTGGCCTCCTGGGCAGCGGGGATGCTGGCGGTGGCCTCCTGGGCAGCGGGGATGCTGGCGGTGGCCTCCTGGGCAGCAGGGATGATGGCGGTGGCCTACTGGGCAGCGGGGATGATGGCGGTGGCCTCCTGGTCAGCAGGGCTGGTGCCGGCGGTGGCCTCCTGGGCAGCGGGGATGATGGCGGTGGCCTCCTGGGCAGCAGGGCTGGTGCTGGCGGTGGCCTCCTGGGCAGCGGGGTTGATGGCGGTGGCCTCCTGGGCAGCGGGGATGATGGCAGTGGCCTCCTGGGAAGCGGGGATGATGGCGGTGGCCTCCTGGGCAGCGGGGATGATGGTGGTGGCCTCCTGGGCAGCGGGGATGATGGCGGTCTTCTCTGCCGTGCTGCTCTTCCCAGACTTGCTGAGTTTCTTGTGCCCCTTCCCCACCTTGGAAGGTGTCGCAGCTGACTCCACACTCCCACCTGTACCCCTGGGAGCGGCTTTGGTGGCTGGTGTCTTCCCCCTCTCCCGCCGGGCACTGGCCAACTTTTGATGCTCGACAGGTGGGGGACTGTCCGTGCTGTGGCTCCATGCCACACTGGCTGCCCTGCTGCCCGGTGCACTCCAGATTCCGGTGACTACAGGCACCACTGGTCCCAGAGATGTTGTGCCTGAGGTGCTAGTTTGGGACCTGGAGAGTCGGGCCCTAGGAGACTGACAGGGTGGGGGAGGTGAGAGAAAGAGGTCAAGGGTGGACAGGAAAAGTTTCTGGGGAACACTGAGACGGGTAGCTGGAGGGGGTTTGGGAGTGGAGGAAGAGGTTGTGGTTGTAGGAGGTGTTCGTTTGGTGACTTTGGGTGAAGGTGCATGCGCTGTAGGCTGTTGTGAGGTGGATGGCTGTTGGGTGGGTGTGTGGCTGCGTTTGTGTATCTTGGGAGGTGGCGTCACAGACACACTGGGAGAGGACACAGGGGACGTGTGAATAGTAGTGGGGGTGGTGAGTGCACGTGAGCGGGGGTGTGGTGGTGGGTGTGCTGGTGATGGAAGTAGTGGCTGTAGATGTAGTGCATGCAGATGTGAGTGTAGATGAGACTGGGAGGGAGGAGGGAGACGAGGAGGAGGGGGACACAGTGGAGGCAGTGGATGTTGGTGTGTCTGCATGTGTGTGATGCTTCCGTGAGTGCCTGTGGGATGTGTGGTGCTTATGTTTGCCAGAGCTTCCCTTGTGTGTTGAGGTGTGTGCATGCTGGTCTGAAGGTGTGCTTGGGATAGGCTGAGGTACAGGGGATTGGGTCTGGGTGGAGGAAGTTGGAGGGGGGAGGCTAGAGACAGGGACAATAGCTGCCATCAGTGCTGAGGCCAGAGTCTGAAAGGCTTGCTGAAGGGCCGCCTGACCAGAATGAATGCCCTCCAGGAATGCATTTGTTTGTTGCAACTGCCTTTCTACACCCTGGATGGCATTCATAATGGTAGACTGCCCAACAGTGAGGGACCTGAGGAGGTCAATGGCCTCCTCACTGAGGGCAGCAGGGGTGACTGGGGGAGGGCCTGAGGTGCCTGGGGCGAAGGTGATGCCCACCCTCCTGCGTGAATGGGCACGGGGCAAAGGTTGAGGGGCTGCTGGGGGGGGGGGGGTGGCGGCTGTACCTGTAGATGCGGGGGCACAGATGTGGCCACCACCACAAGGGAGCTCCCATCAGAGGACGAGTCCGTATCACTGGTCTTAGCTCCTGTCCCTGCCGTGGAGCTCCCCTCACCCTCCGTCCCACTGGCAAAATCGGAGTCCGTAGTCTCGCCCTCCAGGGCCATGTGGGATGCAGCTCCCTCCTGCTCCGATGCCACTTCTCCTCCGCCTGATGATGCTAATGCACACAAGAACAGGGAGACCACAAAAAGGGGGAGAAGAAAGAACAAAGACATGTTTAGTGTACTGCTACCGTTGGCCCACACGACAGACACAGAAGCCCCCTGCACTACACCGCGCACTTGGGGTCCACTGTTCAATCCCTGGGACATGGCCTACAAGGCTATGGCCGACATCTGCACACATGGATGTCACAGGAGCCTGACTAGGTGTACTTGGCACTGTACACAGGTGGGGTGGGGTGCCACAGGGTCTGCCAGAACAAGGGGACCTAACTAGCACACTCGCCCTAGCCTAGGGAAACCCACAGCCCACCTCCCCCACCCAGACACCTCTACTGCGCGCAAAATCAGCAGAATGAGAGTGTACTCACCCCCTTGTGGCTGCTGTGATGCCCTCAAGCGCCCATCCAACTCCGGGTACACCACCGCCAGGATCCTGAACATCAGGGGGGTCATGGTGCGACGGGCACCCCTCCCACGTTGGGAGGCCATCCCCAGCTGGACCTCCGCCGTCTTCTTGCTCCAGCGGCGAATGTCCTCCCATCTTTTACGGCAGTGGGTGCTCCGTCTGTGGTAGACCCCCAGGGTCCGGACTTCCTTGGCGATGGCACGCCTAATATCCTTCTTCTGGTGGGCGTTGACCTACAGGAATAGTACAGGGGAAAAGGAGAAGATATAACCGTCTGCACCGTCACAGTCTTTGGCCCCCTTCCCTACCCTTGCCTTGTGGCACATGCACTCACCGTCGTTTCATGCACGCCTCAATCTCCCCCCCCATCTTTCATCCACCCCACTCCACACAGGCATAGCCCATACAGCATGCTCCCAGTGTACTTACCTGTTTGTCTGGAGGACCGTAGAGTAGCGTGTACTGGGGGAGGACCCCATCCACGAGTTTCTCCAACTCCTCCGATGTGAAGGCAGGGGCCCTTTCCCCAGACGCACAAGCCATTGTCTATTCCAGACCGAGGTCACAGCAGCACTTGCAGTGTAGGTCCTCTCCTGTTGAAGATCAGGTATCGAGTGATTGAATAGATAGAAAATGGCGGTCACGTCCGCGGCGGTGCGTATCGTCACCGCCTGCGTACATCGTCATTGGCTCCTGGGACCCATAGGGTCCAATGTTAACCAATGCAGAATTGCGCCGCGGTCTTCGACCGCCTACCGCGACGGTGTACAACGCCAGCGCAGTTACCTCACATCCCATTGTCCCACTTTACAGGTCAGGCATCTGCCATTTCAGGGGCCCACATGGCTTAATTTTTAACTGCGTCACACATACCTATGCCTTGCCTCAACACTCATACAGGCCAAATTTCAGATTATGATTCGTGTTCTGTGTAAGCAGTGGGTACGTACCTCTGAGTTGCTTGACTCTGTGCTCGCTTTTGTCCTTCATAGGCACTGTCCGCTGGGACATGTGAGGAGATGACGACATCCTCCGGTGTACAGACCGCTGGTGGACCTGTCAATAATGGAGGAAAGACATGTGATCATCACCTACAGGCTTGATCGTGCCACAATCCTGGAACTGTGTGCCCAGCTGGAGCCAGACCTGATGTCAGCTATCCGCCATCCCACAGTAATCCCCCCTCTAGTGCAGGTGCTGTCAGTGCTCCATTTCCTTGCAAGTGGGTCATTTCAAACAACAGTGGCCATAGCATCAGGGATGTCCCAGCCTATGTTTTCCAACATGTTGTCCAGAGTGTTGTCTGCCCTGCTGAAACACATGCAGAGCTACATCATTTTCCCTCAGGTGGAGGATGTGCCTACAGTGAAAGGTGACTTCTTTGCCCTGGGACATATCCCCAACATCATAGCTGCCATTGATGGGACACATGTGGCTTTGGTACCCCCCGCAGGAGTGAACAGGTGTACAGAAACCGGAAGAGTTATCATTCCATGAATGTGCAGATGGTGTGTTTGGCAGACCAGTACATCTCCCATGTGAATGCCAAATTCCCTGGCTCAGTGCATGACCCCTACATCCTGCGGAATAGCAGCATCCCTTATGTGATGGGTCAACTCCAGAGGCAGTGTGTGTGGCTATTAGGTGAGCACCTGGAAGCAAGTCAGTGGGAATGGTTGTCTGGGTCTGGGGATATCCCTACAGGTTAGTTTGTGTCTAACAGTTGCCCTCGTCATTTGCAGGTGACTCTGGTTACCCCAACCTGTCATGGCTACTGACCCCAGTGAGGAATCCCAGGACAAGGGCATAGGAACGCTACAATGAGGCACATGGGCGAACTCGGCGGATTATAGAGCGGACCTTCGGCCTCCTGAAGGCCAGGTTCAGGTGCCTCCATATGACAGGTGGATCCCTATTCTACTCACCAAAGAAGGTGTGCCAGAACATCGTGGCCTGCTGTATGCTTCACAACTTAGCTTTGCGATGAGAGGTGCCTTTTCTGCAGGAGGATGGTCCAGATGGCGGTGTTGTGGCAGCTGTGGAGCCTGTGGACAGTGAAGACGAGGAAGCAGAAGAAGAGGACACAGACAAGAGGAACTCAGTTATCCTGCAATACTTCCAGTGAGACACAGGTAAGAATACAAACCTGCCTACTACATGTACTTTAACACTACTACCTCTCTACTGTCTGTCGTTTTCACCCAGTGTATGGTCACTGAGTTGTCACTTTCCCTTACAGTTTCACAGATGTGGGTCCCACTGTGTGACATCTGCTTTGTTTCCTCATGGACTAGAGCTGTGTGACATAGGTATGTTGACATTACATTTGAAAGAGCATTTTGTCACTGTAATTGCTAATACACTATTTCGTAATCACAGACAGACTCCAGATTGTTTTGTGCTTTAAGGGTGTTTATTTAAGTGCTCAAGATTGGGGGGGGTTGTAAAATGGTGAGGGGTGATGGTGGAGGAATGTCCATGGCAGAGTCCAGTCTATTTGTCTCACAGGTGCATTGCCCAAATGGGCATAGGAAGTAGAGATGGGGCAGTTTGAGGATGGACAGGGTGACAAAGTGGGACAGAAGGATGACATTCAGGGTGGTCTCATTTCTTGGCGGGGGTCTTGGCATCGTTCTCTGTCTTTGTCCTGGATCTCAGGGACCGTTTTGCGGGGTGGTTCTCCCTCTGCAGGGGGTGGGGTGCTGGTGTGGTGGTCCTGTGGCGGTGCCTCCTGTCCACTAGCGCCGGCGGAGGTGGTGGGCAGTTCATCGTCCAGGCTAGTGTCAGGGTCCCCTTGTTGTGCCACAGTGTCCCTCCTGGTGTTGAGGACTTCCTTCAGCACCCCTACAATGGTGTCCAGGGTGGAATTGATGGATCTGAGTTCCTCCCTGAAGCCCAAATACTGTTCCTCCTGCAAGCGCTGGGTCTCCTGAAACTTGGCCAGTACCATTGCCATTGTCTCCTGGGAATGGTGGTAGGCTCCCATGATGTTGGAGAGGGCCTCGTGGAGAGTGGGTTCCCTTGGCCTGCCCTCCCAGTTCCCCTGTGTTCCTGTGCCTCCGTCCCCTGGACCGTGTGCCCACTACCACTGCCCCCAGGTCCCTGTTGTTGATGTGGTGGTGGGTTAGCCTATGGTTCCCTGTAGTGGTGGACACACTGCTGATTGACGTGTTCTGGGGACAGAGGTATGGGCCCACTGGGTGGGTGCTTTGCTGGTGTTTCCAGAGGGGAGAAGCTCTGTGGTGGCCTGTGACTGTGTGAGGGGAACCGACTGTCCAAGGTGCGTGGAAGTTATGTGGGTGATGGTATTGTGTGCCTGTGGATGCTTGGTAGCTGTTTGTATTGTCTCAATTGTGGTCGTAGGGGTTTGTGGGTGATGTGGGTGGGTGTTTTATATTGTATTGGGTGTGTTGGAGTGGTGTGTGTATGTGTATCAGGTGTGTGTATTTGGAATTGTCCAATGTGGTAGTGTTTTGTAAATGTGTGTGTATTTTGAGTGCGGCGGTGTGTACCGCCAATGGAATACCGCGGTTGAAAGACCGCCGCGTTGATTAGTGGGTTGTGATAGTGTGGGCGTATTTCTGTTGGCGTGACGGTGGAGGTTTTTTTTTGCCAGTTTATCACTGACCTTTGGTGTGGCGGACTTGTGTGGGTGTCTGAATTTTGGCGGATTCCGAGCAGTGGGTCATAATGACCGTGGCGGAATTCCGCTGCCCCGGCGGTGTGTTGGCGGTCTTCTGCACAGCGGTAAGCGGCTTTTACCACCAAGGTTGTAATGAGGGCCTAAGTGTTAAAAAATTACCACAATTATCAACAAGCACTAGAGAGGCAATCCTCCAATAGGAGGTAACACACTAGATATGTACACTAGTAATCAGAAATAGGCATAGAAAGTGATAGCAAACAGTGCAAATGACAATAGTGACCCTAGGGGGAGCCCAAACCATATACTAAAAAACATAGAATGCGAATGCAGGACTCCCACATAGGTAAGTGGAGTGTGTAGAGAGGAGCTGGGGGAACTAGGAAACCCCAAAGGTAAGTACCACAGAGCCGCCCAGTGACCAGGAAGAAAGGAGTTACTGGATTTCCCCCAAACCACCCAACAGGAAGAAAAAGAAGATAAAGCAACACCCATACAAGACTGCAGGAAACCACCAGTGGATTTCTGAAGAGGAAGACCTGTGGAAGAAGGGGACCAAGTCCAGAAGTCATGCAAGAGTCCAATGGGGGCAGGAGCCACTACCCACCCACCTGTGGTTGCCGGAGTTGGTCGACGGTAGGACAAAGACGGTCAGGAATGCAACCCTAGAGTCGGTGAAGAATTCCTGGAGGATGCTGTTGACACCCCACACCCGATGGATGATTGCAGTCTGTCAGTGGTGTGGAAAAGCCACCCACAAGCCTTGGCAAATGCAGATGTGACGGAGAAGCAAAAGTGGACCTGCCGGGGACCAGAAAGGTCCAGGAGGATTCAACCCACAGGGGGAGTCCTGGAGGGACCCTCAGCAAGGCAGAGAGTCCATAGAAGAAAAGGAACCCCCCCCCACAGGAGACCCACTGGAAGAGGAACTAGGAGTCGCAGAGGAACCCACACAGCACAACCGGAGAAGGGTCCCGCACCACAGAAAAGAGTTGTGCTTCACAGGAAGGAGTGCTGTGGCTACACATAACCTGAAGATACCTTGAAGGAGATGCCAACAAGCCTTGTCAGCTGCAAGAGATGCTGTGCATGGGGGTACTGTCTTAGGTGGGAAGGCAAGGGCTTACCTCCACCAAAGTTGGACATCTGGTAGAGAGGATCAAGAGGACTACTCCGGACCACCACCTGTGATGCAAGATCTACGCAGCTCAGGATGAGCAGAGATCCACACAGCCGGTCATAGTTACAATTGGTGCCTGCAGATGCAGGTAAGTGACTCCTTCACTCCTTCTTGTGCAGACAGAAGACCCCTCAAAGGATGCACAGCCAGGGCAATGTTGCAAAAGCTGGAAGGAGCCATGGATACAATGTTGCAGGCAGAGTCTTTGTTGTGGATGCAGATTGTTGGTTCCTGGAGTGTCCAGTCGCAGTTCCAGTGGCTAGAAGTAGAAGCAGAGGTTCCAGAGGAGTCCTGCTGGAATCTTGCAAGCAGAATCTGAGGACCCACCCTAAAGGGAGACCCTAAATAGCTCTGAAAGTGGGATTGGTTACCTAGCTAGGTGACCACCTACCGGGGGGAGCTCTAACATCACCTGCCTGACCTGGCCACTCTGATGCTCCCAGAGGCCCCTGCCCACCTTGGATTCAAAATGGCAGAATCCCGGGACTCTCTGGAGGAGCTCTGGGCACCACTCCTAGGGTGGTGATGAGCAGGGACTAGAGGTCCCTTAACCAGTGTAGACTGGTTTATGAACGGAGGGCACCAAATGTGCCATTCAAAGTATACCAGTGGCTTGGGAGGCTATCCCTCCCAAGCCATGTCACACCTATTTCCAAAAGGAGAGGGTGTTACACCCCTCTCCCAAAGGAAATCCTTTATTCTTCTTTCCTGGGCTTGAGCTGAAGCAGCTGGGGCGGCCTGGAAAATCCCAGAAGGCTGGCAGGAGCAATGCTGGTGGTCCTCTAAGCAGCCCCCAGAGTGCATGGAATCATACTTCCAATACTGACAACAGTATTGGGGTATGATTCCAAAATGTTTGATACCAAACATGCCTGGGTTCGAAGTTACCATTATGTAGCTGGACATAGGTAGTGACCTATGTCCAGTACACACTTAAAATGGCAATCCCAGCACACATGAAGTCCATGAAAATGGAGCTGGAGTTCATGGGGGCACCTCTGCTCATGCAGGGGTGCCCACAAACACAGGTACTTGCACCCTGTCCTCTGGGCTGGGAGGGCCTACGATAAGGGTGACTTGCAGTGACCTGGTGCAGGGACCTGTAGTGAAAAGGGTGCATGCTTCCTTGCACGCAGGCTGCAATGGCAGGCCTGCAAATACACTTCGCATGCTCCCCAGGGGTGGCATAATACATGCTGCAGCCCATGGGGATTTCCTGTTGCGCCAGTGTCCCGGGTACCTGGGTACCATATACTACGGACTTACATGGAGGCACCAGATTTCCAAATGTGGGGTGTATGTGGTTCAAGTAACCAAGTTTAAAAGGAGAGAGCATAATCACTGGGGTCCTGGCTAGCAGGATCCCAGTGAACACAGTCAAATACACTGACAACGGGCAGAAAAATGGGGGTAACCATCCCCCGAAAGAGGGTACTTTCCTACAGCCAGCATTCTGAACTTTTCTCTTCATCATTTATTTGTTTAGCACTCTAAGATGGGTCTGAACTCTTGATCCAGTCCCTTCTTTTTTACTAGAAAGTAACAGAAACAAATTTCCAATTGCCTTTTATGGCATGGAACCTCCTTTATAGCCGCTTTCTGCTATAGAACGTTGACTTCTGACTTTAAGAGGTCTAGATGATACCGTGCTGTTTTGATAGGAGGAAAAGTAGGAGGAAGGGGCTTGAAGTGAAGAGAATAGCCATTCTGATCAATATTCAAGACCCATCTGTCTTATGTGATTGATTGCCACTCTTCCAGGTGATTGGCATTACTTCCCCCATCAAAGCAGGTAACGGAGAAGAGGGAAGTGAAGACTCTTTGTTTAGCAGAAGGCTTTCCTGCGGCTGCAGGTTGTTGTTGCTGTTGTGACCCTCCCCCTCTAGATGGTTTGTGAGGATGGTAGTGTGACCTTGCCTGCTGGTGATGTTGTTGCCAGTGAGGGGCTTGCACCTTCTATGGAAAATAACACCTATCATATGGTCTGTACCTTCTGTGAAATTCCTTCTTCTTTTCCAGCCAACAGTCTTGAGAGTGTCTAGTTCAGTCTTCATTCTGGGCACCTCTTTGTACACATGAATAACAAAGAGGGTGTTGTCTAAGAATGGCAGGCTCATTATTCTATGTTGTGCCACTGGTTTCAAGCCATTGGGACGCAGCCAAGATGACTTCCTTGCACAAATGTTGTGCGAGTTGCCATTCACCGCTAGGTCAGATGCATCTTTAGCTGAACTTATAATTTGATTAGAAACAAGGCTACCTTCAATCAAAATGTCTTGAAAATCTTGTCTGTCCTCCTTGGGCAGTTTTTCTATGAATCTGGTCAGTGAATCTCGTAGGGATCTGTTGTACCTCCCAGATAAAGCAAAAGCACTTGCTACCTTCATATATGACGCAAATGTTCCACACATCTTTTTGCCAATGGCATCTATCTGCTTAATCAGGTGGAACCAAATAAAAAAAAAGAAGAAGCTGCAGAGTGGGATTTTCGTGCAGCAACCATTATCACAGAATCAGGAGGCGGATCCGCTCGGAAAAACAAAGGGTCCTAGTCAGGAGCCTTGTATTTTTTAAGGATCTGGGATGGGGCACATCCTAGCGATGCTGGAGTTCGAAATTACTTTATGGCAGGCTCTAAAAGTCCAGGTACCAGTGGCAGAAGCGTTCTTGAGACTGTTCTATGGTGCAAAGTCTCAAAGATCACAGATGAAGTGGTTGTAGTGGCAGGAATGTCCAAGTTTATTGTGGTTGCTCCTCTAATCAGAACATGATTGAAAGTCAAGAGATCATCCAACAGTGGCACTCTTGGCGGAGGTGTGTCTAATAATGTAGCAGAATAATCTTGCAATGAGGAGCGAGAAGTCGTAGACTAGGAAGATGATCTTCTCGTAGGCCTGGATGGAGAGGTATGAGATCTTCTAGATTGTGGTCTGGTTCTAGAAGTCAGCTTAGATCTAAACCAATGATGTATAGGACACCTTGACCTACAAGGGGACGTATGTAGGTGCAGACTCCTCTGCGGCGTAACTCTTGAAGGGATCATAGAAGGTACTGATGGTGTACTTGGTGAGAACCCCGGAGAAGCTGCTCGTTTAAGAGATGGCATATGTGGTGTGACTCTTGAAGAAAGTATGTTTGGGAGTACTCAGAGTCAGAGGTATGAGGTACAGGCCTTTTCTGTAGACTTTCCAACCACCATGGTGAGATGTTTAATGGTGACTGTGATTTGGATCTAGAAGGAGAGAGAGGCCTAAATTCAGCAAAGTCCACTGAAACACATTGGAACTCTGTTGAAGTCAATTACAGCCTTTTTGCAGCACGATAGTGCATGCTGGGCTCTCAATGTCTATGGGATTTGTGCCTGTTTTTCTCTTGATGTCATGCAAACTTTCTCTGCTGAATGTCCCTTGGCAGTCGATGGCGGCCTCAATGGTTGACTTGATGTCGTTCTATGAGACTCTGAGGGCTATGAATGCCTCTTAGCCATCAGCACCGACCTTGATGGCGATGGTTGTCTCTGCATCAATAAATGTCTTGGTGTCGACAAATGGTGTCTCCTTGTCAATGATGTGACTCTCAACGTCAAGCGTTGGGTGTGCTTCTGTGATACCAAGACTTTTCTCATTTGCATACCTCTCAACCTCGCTCAGGAACACGTTTTCTAATGTCGCATGCAAGATGTTCCTCTGTGGGGGTTTTTGGGATGAGAGGAGGGCTCTTTGGAGGAAGACTGGTGTTCCCAAAGGCCTCTTGATGATTCAGCTCTTCCTCTCTTGAAGTTCATGAAGCTTGCCTGATGATCTTTCTGTCGAATTAGAAGGGACAGTGTAAGGAAATGCCTCCTTGGCATGGTTACCCCCTGACTTTTTGCCTTTGCTGATGCTATGTTTTGAATTGAAAGTGTGCTGAGGCCTGCTAACCAGGCCCCAGCACCAGTGTTCTTTCCCTAACCTGTACTTTTGATTCCACAATTGGCACACCCTGGCATCCGGGTAAGTCCCTTATAACTGGTACCCCTGGCACCAAGGGCCCTGATGCCAGGAAAGGTCTCTAAGGGCTGCAGCATATCTTATGCCACCCTGGGGACCCCTCACTCAGCACAGACACACTGCTTGCCAGCTTGTGTATGCTGGTGAGCACAAAACGAGTAAGTCGACATGGCACTCCCCTCAGGGTGCCATGCCAACCTCACACTGCCTATGCAGTATAGATAAGTCACCCCTCTAGTAGGCCTTACAGCCCTAAGGCAGGGTGCACTATACCATAGGTGAGGGGCACCAGTGCATGAGCACTGTGCCCCTACAGTGTCTAAGCCAAACCTTAGACATTGTAAGTGCAGGGTAGCCATAAGAGTATATGGTCTGGGAGTCTGTCAAACACGGACTCCACAGCACCATAATGGCTACACTGAAAACTGGGAAGTTTGGTATCAAACTTCTCAGCACAATAAATGCACACTGATGCCAGTGTACATTTTATTGTAAAATACATCCCAGAGGGCACCTTAGAGGTGCCCCCTGAAACCTTAACCGACTATCTGTGTAGGCTGACTTGTTCCAGCAGCCTGCCACAACCGAGACATGGTGCTGGCCCCATGGGGAGAGTGCCTTTGTCACTCTGAGGCCAGTAACAAAGCCTGCACTGGGTGGAGATGCTAACACCTCCCCCAGGCAGGAACTGTCACACCTGGCGGTGAGCCTCAAAGGCTCACCCCTTTGTGCCAGCACCGCAGGACACTCCAGCTAGTGGAGTTGCACGCCCCCTCCGGCCACGGCCCCCATTTTTGGCGGCAAGGCCGGAGAAAATAATGAGAATAACAAGGAGGAGTCACTGGCCAGTCAGGACAGCCCCTAAGGTGTCCTGAGCTGAAGTGACTCTAACTTTTAGAAATCCTCCATCTTGCAGATGGAGGATTCCCCAATAGGATTAGGGATGTGACCCCCTCCCCTTGGGAGGAGGCACAAAGAGGGTGTACCCACCCTCAGGGCTAGTAGCCATTGGCTACTAACCCCCCAGACCTAAACACGCCCTTAAATTTAGTATTTAAGGGCTTCCCTGAACCTAAGAATTTAGATTCCTGCAACTTACCGAAGAAGAAGACTGCTGAGCTGAAAACCCCTGCAGAAGAAGAAAGAAGACACCAACTGCTTTGGCCCCAGTCCTACCGGCCTGTCTCCTGCCTTCTAAAGAACCCTGCTCCAGCGACGCTTTCTCCAGGACCAGCGACCTCTGAATCCTCAGAGGACTGCCCTGCTTCCAAGAGACCAAGAAACTCCCGAGAACAGCGGCCCTGTTCAACAAAGACTGCAACTTTGTTTCAAGGAGCAGATTTAAAGACCCCTGCAACTCCCCGCAAGAAGCGTGAGACTTGCAACACTGCACCCGGCGACCCCGACTCGACTGGTGGAGAACCAACACCTCAGGGAGGACCCTCCGGCGACTCCGAGACCGTGAGTAACCAAAGTTGTCCCCCCTGATCCCCCACAGCGACGCCTGCAGAGGGAATCCCGAGGCTCCCCCTGACCGTGACTGCCTGAACTCCATTTCCCGACGGCTGGAAAAGACCCTGCACCCGCAGCCCCCAGCACCTAAAGGAACGGAACTCCTGTGCAGGAGTGACCCCCAGGAGGCCCTCTCCCTTGCCCAGGTGGTGGCTACCCCGAGGAGCCCCCCCCCTTGCCTGCATCGCTGAAGAGACCCCTTGGTCTCCCATTGATTTACATTGAAAACCCGACGCTTGTTTCTACACTGCACCCGGCCGCCCCAGTGCTGCTGATGGTGTACTTTTTGTGTGAACTTGTGTCCCCGCCGGTGCCCGACAAAACCCCCCTGGTCTGCCCTCCGAAGACACGGGTACTTACCTGCTGGCAGACTGGAACCGGGGCACCCCCCTTCTCTCCATTGAAGCCTATGTGTTTTGGGCACCTCTTTGACCTCTGCACCTGACCGGCCCTGAGCTGCTGGTGTGGTAACTTTGGGGTTGCTTTGAACCCCCAACGGTGGGCTACCTTGGACCACAAACTGAAACCTGTAAGTGACTTACTTACCTGTGAAACCTAACAATACTTTACCTCCCCCAGGAACTGTGAAAATTGCACTGTGTCCACTTTTAAAACAGCTTATTGTGTTTTATGTAAAAAGTATACATGCTAATGTAATGATTCAAAGTTCCTAAAGTACTTACCTGCAATACCTTTCAAATGAGATATTACATGTAGAATTTGAACCTGTGGTTCTTAAAATAAATTAAGAAAATATATTTTTCTATAACAAAACCTATTGGCTGGATTTGTCTCTGAGTGTGTGTTCCTCATTTATTGCCTGTGTGTATGTACAACAAATGCTTAACACTACTCCTTGGATAAGCCTACTGCTCGACCACACTACCACAAAATAGAGCATTAGTATTATCTCTTTTTGCCACTATCTTACCTCTAAGGGGAACCCTTGGACTCTGTGCATACTATTCCTTACTTTGAAATAGTACATACAGAGCCAACTTCCTACATTGGTGGATCAGTGGTGGGGTACAAGACTTTGCATTTGCTGGACTACTCAGCCAATACCTGATCACACGACAAATTCCCAAAATTGTCATTAGAAATTGATTTTTGCAATTTGAAATTTTTCTAAATTCTTAAAAGTCCTGCTAGGGCCTTGTGGTTCAAAAGATCCCTGTTAGCATTTCCTTTTAGAGTTTAAAAGTTTGGTAAAAGTTTGAATTAGATTCTAGAACTAGTTTTAGTTTCTTAAAAAGTATTCCAACTTTTAGAAGCATAATGTCTAGTACAGATGTGAATGTGGTGTAACTCAACACCACCCCTTACCTCCATCTTAAGATGAGGGAGCTAAGGTCACTCTGTAAATTAAAGAAAATAGTAATGGGCCCCAGACCTTCCAAACTACAGCTCCAGGAGCTGTTGGCAGAGTTTGAAAAGGCCAACCCCTCTGAGGATGGCAACACAGAGGATGAGGATAGTGAATTGGAGGATGATTCCCCCCTACCAGTCCTATCTAGGGAGGACAGGGCCTCTCAAGCCCTGACTCCACAAATCATAGTCAGAGATGCTGGTTCCCTCACAGGAGGGACCAACCTCTCTGAAATCACTGAGGATAACTCCAGTGAAGAGGACATCCAGTTAGCCAGGATGGCCAAAAGATTGGCTTTGAAAAGACAGATCCTAGCCATAGAAAGGGAAAGACAAGAGATGGGCCTAGGACCCATCAATGGTGGCAGCAACATACATAGGGTCAGAGATTCTCCTGACATGTTGAAAATCCCTAAAGGGATTGTAACTAAATATGAAGATGGTGATGACATCACCAAATGGTTCACAGCTTTTGAGAGGGCTTGTGTAACCAGAAAAGTGAACAAATCTCACTGGGGTGCTCTCCTTTGGGAAATGTTCACAGGAAAGTGTAGGGATAGACTCCTCACACTCTCTGGAAAAGATGCAGAATCTTATGACCTCATGAAGGGTACCCTGATTGAGGGCTTTGGATTCTCCACTGAGGAGTATAGGATTAGATTCAGGGGGGCTCAAAAATCCTCGAGCCAGACCTGGGTTGACTTTGTAGACTACTCAGTAAAAACACTAGATGGTTGGATTCAAGGCAGTGGTGTAAGTAATTATGATGGGCTGTACAATTTATTTGTGAAAGAACACCTGTTAAGTAATTGTTTCAATGACAAACTGCATCAGCATCTGGTAGACCTAGGACCAATTTCTCCCCAAGAATTGGGAAAGAAGGCGGACCATTGGGTCAAGACTAGGGTGTCCAAAACTTCCACAGGGGGTGACCAAAAGAAAGGGGTCACAAAACCTCCCCAGGGGAAGGGTGGTGAGACAGCCAAAAACAAAAATAGTAAAGAGTCTTCTACAGGCCCCCAAAAACCTGCACAGGAGGGTGGGCCCAGAGCCTCTTCACAAAACAATTCTGGGTACAAGGGTAAAAACTTTGATCCCAAAAAGGCCTGGTGTCGTAGCTGTAGTCAGTCTGGACACCAAACTGGAGACAAGGCCTGTCCCAAGAAAAATACCACTTCAAACTCCACTCCAGCTAACACTGGAATGGCTAGTCTCCAAGTGGGATCAACAGTGTGCCCAGAGCAAATCAGGTGTCACCCTGAAGCTACATTAGTCTCTGAGGGTGGGGTGGATTTAGCCACACTGGCTGCCTGGCCCCCTAACATGCAAAAATACAGGCAGCAGCTCTTAATTAATGGGACAAGTGTAGAGGGCCTGAGGGATACAGGTGCCAGTGTCACTATGGTGACAGAGAAACTGGTTTCCCCTGGCCAATACCTGGCTGGACAAACTTATCCAGTCACCAACGCTGACAATCAGACTAAAGTACATCCCATGGCTATGGTAACTTTAGAGTGGGGAGGGGTCAATGGCCTGAAACAGGTGGTGGTCTCCTCAAATATCCCAGTAGACTGTTTGCTTGGAAATGACCTGGAGTCCTCAGCATGGGCTGAGATAGAACTGAAAACCCATGCAGCCATGCTGGGTATCCCTGAACTGGCGTGTTGTCAAGACAAGGGCACAGTGCAAGGCACAGGGTGAAAAAGTAGAGCTGGACTCTAGAAGAAAGGCCCAGCCTACCAAGAGAAAAGGAAAGTCAGCTGGGAAACCAGCCGCAACACAACAAGAAAAAGAGAACCTCTCTTCTCAGGGAGAAGTTCTGCCCTCTGAGGGAACTGAGTCTATGGAGCTGGAACCTTATCAGGTTGAGCTCTTAGGCCCAGGGGGACCCTCAAGGGAAGAGTTGTGTAAGGGACAAGAAACCTGTCCCTCTCTTGAAGGCCTTAGGCAGCAAGCTGCTGAAGAGTCCAAAGGCAAGAAAAATGGAACACATAGGGTCTATTGGGAAGATGGACTCCTGTACACTGAGGCAAGAGATCCCAAACCTGGTGCCACTAGGAGAGTGGTAGTGCCTCAGGCGTTCAGAGAGTTTATTCTGACCTTAGCCCATGATATTCCCCTTGCTGGGCATTTGGGACAAACCAAGACGTGGGAGAGGTTAGTCAACCACTTCTACCGGCCCAACATGTCCCAGAAGGTTAAGGAGTTTTGCATCTCCTGTCCCACCTGTCAAGCCAGTGGTAAGACAGGTGGACATCCAAAGGCCCCCCTCATTCCACTTCCAGTGGTGGGGGTCCCCTTTGAAAGAGTGGGTGTGGACATAGTAGGTCCACTTGAACCTCCCACAGCCTCAGGAAATATGTACATCCTAGTAGTAGTGGATCATGCTACTAGGTATCCTGAAGCTATTCCCCTTAGGTCGACTACTGCCCCTGCAGTAGCCAAGGCCCTCATTGGTATTTTTACCAGAGTGGGCTTCCCTAAGGAGGTGGTGTCTGACAGAGGTACCAACTTCATGTCAGCATACCTAAAACACATGTGGAATGAGTGTGGAGTGACTTATAAGTTCACTACACCATATCATCCACAAACTAATGGCCTTGTTGAGAGATTCAACAAGACATTAAAGGGCATGATCATGGGGCTCCCAGAAAAACTCAAAAGGAGATGGAATGTCCTCCTGCCATGTCTGCTTTTCGCTTACAGAGAGGTGCCTCAGAAGGGAGTAGGGTTCTCACCCTTTGAACTTCTGTTTGGCCACCCGGTAAGGGGACCACTTGCTCTGGTTAAAGAAGGCTGGGAGAGACCTCTTCACGAGCCTAAACAAGACATAGTGGACTATGTACTTGGCCTTCGCTCAAGAATGGCAGAGTACATGGAAAAGGCAAGTAAAAACCTTGAGGCCAGCCAACAGCTCCAGAAGTTTTGGTATGACCAAAAGGCTGCAATGGTTGAATTTCAACCAGGGCAGAAAGTCTGGGTTTTGGAGCCTGTGGCTCCCAGGGCACTTCAGGACAGATGGAGTGGCCCTTACCCAATCCTGGAAAAGAAGAGTCAGGTCACCTACCTGGTGGACCTAGGCACAAGCAGGAGCCCCAAGAGGGTGATCCATGTAAACCGCCTAAAACTCTTCCATGATAGGGCTGATGTGAATCTGTTGATGGTAACAGATGAGGAGCAGGAAGCTGAGAGTGAGCCTCTCCCTGATCTCCTCTCATCAGACCCTAAAGATGGCTCAGTGGATGGAGTGATCTATTCAGACACCCTCTCTGGTCAACAGCAAGCTGACTGTAGGAAGGTCCTACAACAGTTTGCTGAGCTCTTTTCCCTAACCCCTGGTCAGACACACCTGTGTACCCATGATGTGGACACAGGAGACAGCATGCCTGTCAAAAACAAAATCTTCAGACAGTCTGATCAAGTTAGGGAAAGCATCAAGGTGGAAGTCCACAAGATGCTAGAATTGGGAGTAATTGAGTACTCTGACAGCCCCTGGGCTAGCCCAGTGGTCTTAGTCCCCAAACCTCACACCAAAGAAGGAAAGAGAGAGATGAGGTTTTGTGTGGACTACAGAGGACTTAACTCTGTCACCAAGACAGATGCCCATCCCATTCCTAGAGCTGATGAGCTGATTGATAAATTAGGGGCTGCCAAATTCTTAAGTACCTTTGACTTAACAGCAGGGTACTGGCAAATCAAAATGGCCCCTGGAGCAAAAGAAAAGACAGCATTATCCACACCTGATGGGCATTATCAGTTCACTGTTATGCCCTTTGGTTTAAAGAATGCCCCTGCCACCTTCCAAAGGTTGGTGAATCAAGTCCTTGCTGGCTTGGAGTCCTTCAGTGCAGCTTATCTTGACGATATTGCTGTCTTTAGCTCCAACTGGCAGGATCACCTGGTCCACCTGATGAAGGTTTTGAAGGCTCTGCAATCAGCAGGCCTCTCTATCAAGGCATCCAAATGCCAGATAGGGCAGGGAACTGTGGTTTACTTGGGACACCTTGTAGGTGGAGGCCAAGTTCAACCACTCCAGCCTAAGATCCAGACTATTCTGGACTGGGCAGCTCCAAAACCCCAGACTCAAATCAGGGCATTCCTTGGCTTGACTGGGTACTATAGGAGGTTTGTGAAGGGATATGGATCCATTGTGACAGCCCTCACAGAACTCACCTCCAAGAAAATGCCCAAGAAAGTAAACTGGACTGTAGAATGCCAACAGGCCTTTGACACCCTGAAACAAGCTATGTGCACAGCACCAGTTCTAAAAGCTCCAGATTACTCCAAGCAATTCATTGTGCAAACAGATGCCTCTGAACATGGGATAGGGGCAGTTTTGTCCCAAACAAATGATGATGGCCTTGACCAGCCTGTTGCTTTCATTAGCAGGAGGTTACTCCCCAGGGAGCAGCGTTGGAGTGCCATTGAGAGGGAGGCCTTTGCTGTGGTTTGGTCCCTGAAGAAGCTGAGACCATACCTCTTTGGTACTCACTTCCTAGTTCAGACTGACCACAGACCTCTCAGATGGCTGATGCAAATGAAAGGTGAAAATCCAAAACTGTTGAGGTGGTCCATCTCCCTACAGGGAATGGACTTTATAGTAGAACACAGACCTGGGACTGCCCATGCCAATGCAGATGGCCTTTCCAGGTTCTTCCACTTAGAAAATGAAGACTCTCTTGGGAAATGTTAGTCTCATCCTCTTTCGTTTTGGGGGGGGTTGTGTAAGAAAATGCCTCCTTGGCATGGTTACCCCCTGACTTTTTGCCTTTGCTGATGCTATGTTTTGAATTGAAAGTGTGCTGAGGCCTGCTAACCAGGCCCCAGCACCAGTGTTCTTTCCCTAACCTGTACTTTTGATTCCACAATTGGCACACCCTGGCATCCGGGTAAGTCCCTTATAACTGGTACCCCTGGTACCAAGGGCCCTGATGCCAGGAAAGGTCTCTAAGGGCTGCAGCATATCTTATGCCACCCTGGGGACCCCTCACTCAGCACAGACACACTGCTTGCCAGCTTGTGTGTGCTGGTGAGAACAAAACGAGTAAGTCGACATGGCACTCCCCTCAGGGTGCCATGCCAACCTCACACTGCCTATGCAGTATAGATAAGTCACCCCTCTAGTAGGCCTTACAGCCCTAAGGCAGGGTGCACTATACCATAGGTGAGGGCACCAGTGCATGAGCACTGTGCCCCTACAGTGTCTAAGCCAAACCTTAGACATTGTAAGTGCAGGGTAGCCATAAGAGTATATGGTCTGGGAGTCTGTCAAACACGGACTCCACAGCACCGTAATGGCTACACTGAAAACTGGGAAGTTTGGTATCAAACTTCTCAGCTCAATAAATGCACACTGATGCCAGTGTACATTTTATTGTAAAATACATCCCAGAGGGCACCTTAGAGGTGCCCCCTGAAACCTTAACCGACTATCTGTGTAGGCTGACTTGTTCCAGCAGCCTGCCACAACCGAGACATGGTGCTGGCCCCATGGGGAGAGTGCCTTTGTCACTCTGAGGCCAGTAACAAAGCCTGCACTGGGTGGAGATGCTAACACCTCCCCCAGGCAGGAACTGTCACACCTGGCGGTGAGCCTCAAAGGCTCACCCCTTTGTGCCAGCACCGCAGGACACTCCAGCTAGTGGAGTTGCCCGCCCCCTCCGGCCACGGCCCCCACTTTTGGCGGCAAGGCCGGAGAAAATAATGAGAATAATAAGGAGGAGTCACTGGCCAGTCAGGACAGCCCCTAAGGTGTCCTGAGCTGAAGTGACTCTAACTTTCAGAAATCCTCCATCTTGCAGATGGAGGATTCCCCAATAGGATTAGGGATGTGACCCCCTCCCCTTGGGAGGAGGCACAAAGAGGGTGTACCCACCCTCAGGGCTAGTAGCCATTGGCTACTAACCCCCCAGACCTAAACACGCCCTTAAATTTAGTATTTAAGGGCTTCCCTGAACCTAAGAATTTAGATTCCTGCAACTTACCGAAGAAGAAGACTGCTGAGTTGAAAACCCCTGCAGAAGAAGAAAGAAGACACCAACTGCATTGGCCCCAGTCCTACCGGCCTGTCTCCTGCCTTCTAAAGAACCCTGCTCCAGCGACGCTTTCTCCAGGACCAGCGACCTCTGAATCCTCAGAGGACTGCCCTGCTTCCAAGAGACCAAGAAACTCCCGAGAACAGCGGCCCTGTTCAACAAAGACTGCAACTTTGTTTCAAAGAGTAGATTTAAAGACCCCTGCAACTCCCCTCAAGAAGCGTGAGACTTGCAACACTGCACCCGGCGACCCCGACTCGACTGGTGGAGAACCAACACCTCAGGGAGGACCCTCCGGCGACTCCGAGACCGTGAGTAACCAAAGTTGTCCCCCCTGAGCCCCCACAGCGACGCCTGCAGAGGGAATCCCGAGGCTCCCCCTGACCGCGACTGCCTGAACTCCATTTCCCGACGGCTGGAAAAGACCCTGCACCCGCAGCCCCCAGCACCTAAAGGAACGGAACTCCTGTGCAGGAGTGACCCCCAGGAGGCCCTCTCCCTTGCCCAGGTGGTGGCTACCCCGAGGATCCCCCCCCCCCTTGCCTGCCTGCATCGCTGAAGAGACCCCTTGGTCTCCCATTGATTTACATTGAAAACCCGACGCTTGTTTCTACACGACCCGGCCGCCCCAGTGCCGCTGAGGGTGTACTTTTTGTGTGAACTTGTCCCCCCCCCGGTGCCCTACAAAACCCCCCTGGTCTGCCCTCCGAAGACACGGGTACTTACCTGCTGGCAGACTGGAACCGGGGCACCCCCCTTCTCTCCATTGAAGCCTATGTGTTTTGGGCACCTCTTTGACCTCTGCACCTGACCGGCCCTGAGCTGCTGGTGTGGTAACTTTGGGGTTGCTTTTAACCCCCAACGGTGGGCTACCTTGGACCACAAACTGAAACCTGTAAGTGACTTACTTACCTGTGAAACCTAACAATACTTTACCTCCCCCAGGAACTGTGAAAATTGCACTGTGTCCACTTTTAAAACAGCTTATTGTGTTTTATGTAAAAAGTATATATGCTAATGTAATGATTCAAAGTTCCTAAAGTACTTACCTGCAATACCTTTCAAATGAGATATTACATGTAGAATTTGAACCTGTGGTTCTTAAAATAAATTAAGAAAAGATATTTTTCTATAACAAAACCTATTGGCTGGATTTGTCTCTGAGTGTGTGTTCCTCATTTATTGCCTGTGTGTATGTACAACAAATGCTTAACACTACTCCTTGGATAAGCCTACTGCTCGACCACACTACCACAAAATAGAGCATTAGTATTATCTCTTTTTGCCACTATCTTACCTCTAAGGGGAACCCTTGGACTCTGTGCATACTATTCCTTACTTTGAAATAGTACATACAGAGCCAACTTCCTACAGACAGTTCAGATGAAAGTGTCCTGCCTTGTTTCTTCAGGTAATACATGGTCGTCATATTGTCTGTTTTTATTGAAAACAGTCTTGTGTTTGAGATGGGGTTGAAATGCTTTTAGGGCAAGAAACACAGCTAATAATTCTAAATGTTTTATGTGATAATTTCACTGTTTTGAATCCCATTCCCCTTGAATGGTAAGGTTGTTGAGATGAGCTCCCCAACCTATCATGGATGCATCTGTTGTTATTGTGGTCTGAGGCACATGGTGTTGAAATGACCGCATCTTCATCAAATTGCTGAGATTCCACCACTGAAGGGACTTGTGCGTTTGGCGGTCTAACAACACTAGATCTTGCAATTGACCCTGTGCTTGAGACCATTGCTGTAAGAGGCACTGTTGTAGTGTCCTCATGTTTAGTCTTGCATGTATTGTATTGGTTCATTTATAAAGCGCATTCCGGCAAAAGCATTGAAGCGCTAAACAAACCGAGGACAGAGGGAAAGAGCACAAGCCACCCACAAGACTACCTAATTTACAAAAAGCCAGGTTTTAAGGCTTTTCCTGAAGGAAAAATGAGTTACCATTTGACGAAGCGTAAGAGGCAAGGCATTCCAGAGCCTAGCCGCTTCCACCGTAAAAGCACGGTCTCCCCACCTAGCCTTGTTACAGCGAGGCACCTTGATCATATATTGGAAGGAGGATCTCAGATGTCTCGTTGGTTGATAAAATTGCAGAGTGGACTTCAAATAGTCACAACCCTCCGACTGTAAAGCTTTGTGAGTAAGACAGAGTGTTTTAAAAATAATCCTCTTCTTAATCGGTAACCAATGCAGGGATGTCAAACATCTGCTAGCAGTTATAGACTGAGGGAGATTCAAAGTTAGGCGTGCTGCCGTATTCTGAATAGACTGTAATTTGTCTAAAGATGATTGTTGTGTTTAGTATTTTGATGTAGGGCTCGTGGGTTTTACATGGAATGTGGGGGCTCGTGGGTAGAATGCGGGCAATGGAATGTGGGCCTCGTGGGGAAGGAATGTGGAATGTACGGGAGTGGGGAAGGCGGTTGGAGAGGCTGGAGCTCGCTTGGGCGGTGGCTCTGTGTACTTCTCGACATATTGTGAAATAAACCTGTTTTCAACACCTACCTGGAGTCTCAGCCTTAATTGGATCACAACATAATTCTGGCGACGAGCTGTGAGCCATCTCTGAACCTACGCACTGGTGTCAGGAAGCGAACGCGACTCAATGGATGGTTTTTCCTCTTCAGTTATGGTGAGACCTCTTTAGATGCCACTTTTCAATTTCTGACGGAAAATTTCGATTTCGGTCTCCACTGAAGTTTGACTGTGTATCGCACATGCGCTGCTTCAGATCTTCGTGTTGTCCGCGCGCACTGGCCAGCACCCCTTTCACTTGTGCGTGAGCAAGACGCGCATGTGCCTCGGTACGCTAGCAACGAAGCGTACCATAGTAACTGTCTACATTTCGCCTCACGCTCAAGCGCGTGCAAGGCGCACATGCATAGCAACCAATGCGTACCATAACTACCGACGCCTTTTATCCCAATACGATAGTGTAACGCTGGTTGCTGTGCCAACGCATCTTTTCCAACTACTCCAGTACTTTGTTCGTGTTGGTGATACATGGTGTTTTTCAATTTATCGGATTTTTTTTTACGACCTTTCTTTTCTTGCTCAGGTTATCAAACACAAGTTTTCTGTCCTATTTATCTTTTTTAGACATTAATATCATTTTTGGATAGACTTTAGTAATTATTATGCAGTCTGTTTCTGCCCCTTCTCCTTTTCTTGAAACACCCGGTGAACCACCCGTGTCTTGGTCTCAGTGGTTTGATGCATTTGAAACTTATTTAGGTGCCATTGGTGCTTCACGTTTTAGACCTGAGAGGAAAAGGTTTTTATTGCTTCATTCACTGGGATTTGAGGGGCGAGAGACTTTAAAACATCTTCCTGATATTGAAGCTTTGGAAGCGGAGGATTTGGATGAGTATCAGGAGACTGTAAAAAAACTCGTCTTGAGATTTGACAAACAACCTAGCCTGGTCGGACTACGCCACAAATTCTTTAAGAGGGTCCAGCTACAAAGTGAATCCATTGATGAGTTCGTCAGTACGCTTCTTAAATTGTGTGCACAATGTCAATTTGGAGCTTTTCGTGATCAATTGATCAGGGATCAACTCACAGGCAATTGTTTTGACAAACACATCCAACAAAGACTACTGACAATGGGAGATCCCTCGCTCGAGGATGTAATAAAACAGGCAAAGAGTATTGAACTTGCTCAAGCTTCTCTTAAGGAACTTTCCTATCAACGCAAAGAAGAGGAGAAAGTTAGCGTCAATGTCGTCTCTTCGCGTAAAGAACTCAAACCATCTAATATTCTATTTTTCAAACCAGTAATATTTGTTTCAGATGTGGCAATTCACCACATACAAAAGACTCTAAGGGTTGTCCTGCTAAGAATGTTGTATGCCACAAATGCGGCCGGACGGGTCACTTTCCTAGAGTATGTCAGAGAACAAAGAGTGATAAGAATGTCAAAATTAGTGCTGTGCTTGATTCTAGTGATGTGTCTAGTCAGTGTTTTGAGAATGAATTCCGTGACATGATTGTAGTTGTCACTGATGAACAAACCCTTTCCAAGGATGTTGAAGAATGTGTGGACCCGTATGTAGACATTCGTGTGGGGGGCAAGACGCTCCATTTGCTAGTAGATTCAGGTGCACGCATTACTATGATAACTTCCGATAGAGCTCCGGTTTCCTACGAAGGAAGGAGGATTGAGCTGGAAGGCTTTATTGAAGATGTTATGGAGTTCAAGGGGCACAAGATTCGTGGGAAGGTCTATGTTGCTCTCAAGGGCCTTAATATTTTAGGTTGGTTTCACCAAGGTCTCTTTGGTATGGTTTTGAGACCAGGAACTAATGAGCAAGTGATGGTTGTTAGAGACCATTAGGACATGGATTTGTCCACTCTCCATGTGATGTTCCCAAATGTGTTTAAAAAAACATTGGGATGTATAAGAGGTTTTAAGCATTCTATTAAAATCAAAGACAATGCTATTCCCATAAAACACAAGTTGAGAGCAATCCCATTTAGTTTGAGGGAGGATCTTAAATCTGAGTTGGAGAAATTACAGTTGTCTGGTGTAATTGAGCCGGTTGAATCTAGTCTATGGTTATCTCCCATTGTGGTTGCTCGCAAACGCCATGGGGATATCCGCTTATGTGTTGATTTAAGAAGTCTCAAAGAGATTTGGGTAGATTCCTTCCCATTGCCTAGGATTAATGATTTACTTTAGAAACTAAGTGGTGCAGTTTGATTTTCCAAAATTGACTTGGCTTCGGCTTACCACCAGGTTGTCCTTGAAGAGGAGTCCAAACATCTAACAGCTTTCAACAAACCTTTTGGTACTTTCCAATTTCGTCGAATGCCTTTCGGTCTTGCTTCGGCTGCTTCGGTTTTTCAACGTATTATGACGCATTTGCTCAAAGATATAGATGGTGTACTGGTGTTTCAGGATGATGTACTGATTTTTGCCAAACAGCTGCTTGATCATAATACTGTGCTTAAGATGGTATTACAGATTTTCGAAGAGAATGGGGTGGTCGTTAAAGAGGATAAGTGTGAATTTTGGAAAAAAGTAATAGAATATCTGGGGCATGTGGTTTCGTCGGAAGGAATCGAACCAAGACCTGGTTTGGTGGATGCTGTTCGCCATTGTCCTCCTCCTAAGAATAAGGATGAGTTACGTTCCTTTGTTGGATTGTGTGAATTTTATTCTAGATTCATCCCTAATTATGCATCGAAGATGAAATGTTTGTCCAACATGTTGAAAAAATGTGTTGAATTCAGTTGGGACAAGTCTTGTCAGGATACTTCTGAATTGATAAAATCTGAGATGACTGATGCTAAAGCATTACGTCCTTACGATCCGGCATTAATGTGTAAGATCATGGTTGATGCTAGCAAGTATGGTTTGGGTACGATTCTAGTTCAAGACACAGAACATGATTTACGTTCAGGTCTTATAAATTTAGCACATGATGGACATTTTGGTGCGACAATGACGAAAAGAAGGCTGAGGGAGAGTTATTGGTGGCCATCTATGGACAAAGAAGTTGATCTTGGGGTCAAGAGGTGTATGGTATGTAATTCTGCAGAAAAGGAATTGAAAACATGAACTCCACCTTTACACCCCATTGAGATTCCTGTAAGGCCATGGTCTAAGGTGGGGATAGATATGATTGGACCATTTAATTTTCTTCCCCACAATTTAAGATATGCGTTTGTTCTCATGGATTATCACAGTAGATGGCCAGAGGTTCGTTTTTATGCTGCTCCATCAGCATCTAATGCTGTTAACTTTCTTAAAGAGATATTTATAAGAGAAGGTTTTCTGGAAACAATTATTTCTGATAATGGGGTACAGTTTGTTAATTCTGAAATGGAGAATTTCTTAAAACAATCTTGCGTTAAGCCTTTGAAAAGTTCACTAATCCATCCCCAAACTAATGGTTTAGTCGAAAGAATTAATAGGGTGGTCAGTGATTGCATCAAATGGGCAAGACGCAACAATTATGACATCATTGAAGCGGTGAGCACCATGTTGTGGGTTTATCGTTCCACACCCCATTCATTAACCAATGTGTCTCCTTTTGAAGCTCTAAGGGGTCGCAAAGCTACATCCGTTCTTTTTCCTTCATGGCTAGCTAATTCTTTGAAATCTAAGGGATTATGTGAAGGGAAAAGAATGGTTGAGTGGGAAAGGGTGAAGTCAGGTCAAGAACGCATGAAAAGAAGATATGATGCTATTAAAGCAACCAAATTGTATATTGTTTGTCCTGGAGATTTAGTGCGAATTAAGAATAAAGTGTCTGCTAAAAAAGGTGATGATATTTTCAGTAAACCCGTCAGGGTGAAGAAAGTGTGTGGGAGTGCTATTATGATGGAAGATGGTCGATGGTGGAATATATCCAAAGTTGTAAAACTTGTTGAGGGTTCAGAGTCAAGGGAGTGTAATGACCGTGATGGCTACAAGAGTGAGAGTTCCATGTCACGTGTTCAGAATCTGCGTGGTTTGAATTCTCTATGGTCTACCTCGAATGGTGTGGAGAATTTTCCACGCATGTCTTCGCAGGAAAAATTCTTACCATGGAAACTAAGACCTGATCAGTAATGTCTTTTAGTCCTGGATTTTCCTTGTTCTTCGTTTTGGTATCCTTGTATTCCTATTATGTATTCTTTGTTTTTTTTGTTTCTTTTTGGTTCTTCCTTAAAAAAAAAAAGGGGGGGAGATGGTATGTTGTGTTTAGTATTTTGATGTAGGGCTCGTGGGTTTTACATGGAATGTGGGGGCTCGTGGGTAGAATGCGGGCAATGGAATGTGGGCCTTGTGGGGAAGGAATGTGGAATGTACGGGAGTGGGGAAGGCGGTTGGAGAGGCTGGAGCTCGCTTGGGAGGTGGCTCTGTGTACTTCTCGACATATTGTGAAATAAACCTGTTTTCAACACCTACCTGGAGTCTCAGCCTTAATTGGATCACAACAATGATTTATTCGCATTGAGCAGCAACGCATTGCAGTAGTCAAGTCTTGAGGTGACTAATGCCAGCACAACCGGCTGCCTTAAATCGTCCTCTAAAAGATGTAAAAGTTTTTAAAGAGTTTTTAATATCCAAAAACAGATCTTGACTATATGATTAATCTGTAGCTTAAAAGAGAGGGTGTTGTCAAAAATAATGCCTAGGTTTTTAGCGAAGGGCACAGGAGACGGACAACCCCCACAAGCTAGAGGCCACCAACTATTATCCCAAGGGGAACTATAGCGCCCAAAACACATAGGCCCTCATTCCAACCCTGGCGGTCTCTGACCGCCAGGGCGGAGGGCAGCGGAAGCACCGCCAACAGGCTGGCGGTGCTTCCAGGGCTATTCTTACCGCGGCGGTAAAGGCGCGGTCAGAAAAGGGGAACCGGCGGTTTCCCGCCGGTTTTCCCCTGGCCCAGGGAATCCTCCATGGCGGCGCTCCATTGCAGCGCCGCCATGGGGATTCCGACCCCCTTCCCGCCAGCCTGTTTCTGGTGGTTTTCACCGCCAGAGCCAGGATGGCGGGAACGGGTGTCGTGGGGCCCCCTAACAGGGCCTAACAAGGCCCCATGAAGATTTTCACTGTCTGCTTTGCAGACAGTGAAAATCGCGACGGGTGCCACTGCACCCGTCGCACCCCTGCAACTCCGCCGGCTCCATTCGGAGCCGGCTTCCTTGTTGCAGGGTCTTTCCCGCTGGGCCGGCGGGCGGCCTTTTGGTGGTCGCCCGCCGGCCCAGCGGGAAAGCCAGACTGGCATCCGCAGTCTCCTGACCGCGGAGCGGCCATTTGGCGGCGACCGCCGCCCGCCGCGGTCAGAATGACCGCCATAATCACCGTCTTGTCCCCGTTAAGTTTTAGCCAATTGCTGGCCATCCAACTGTTAATTGCTGTCATGCCACATTGGAATTTCTCCTTTGTGTCCTCCCAATTACGCGAAACTGGCACAATCACCTGCGTGTCATCTGCGTAGGAGACAATCTGGAAGCTGAAAGAGCGAACCAGGTTCGCCAGGAGCGCCATGTATACATTCAAAAGCGTTGGGCTGAGGGAGGATCCCTGCGGAACTCCACACGGCAGATAAAAAGGGGAGGCCCGATGGTCTCCACAAGCCACTGTGATCGTTCTCTCCGTGAGAAAGGAGCAGAGTAACTTCCAGGCCTTCCCTCTCACTCCGACCTGGGACAAACGATTAAGCAGGATGGTAGGAGAAATAGTGTCAAAAGCTGCTGACAAGTCCAACAGGACCAGAATCGTACCCTCTCCCAAATCGCCTCTTTGGCGAATAATATCGGAAGTAGAGATTAGTGCTGTTTCCGTGCTATGAACACCGCAAAAGCCGTGCTGTAACGGGTCCAGTTTGCCATTCTCTTGAAGAAAGGCAGATAACTCACAATTTAGATGTTTTTCTAACATTTTGCCCAGGCACGGCAGTAGCGAGATTGGGCGAAGATTTGAAAGGTCAGCAGCATCCTTTCCTGTTTTTTTAGTGAGAGGAATCACTGTGGCCTGTTTCCAGACCGCCGGGAAATTCCCTTCCTGAAGAATTTCTGCAAACACTGGCTCCAAAGCATCGGCCACCAACAAAGGGGCTAATTTTAAAATACGAGGCGGACAAAGATCCGTAGGTGAGCCTGATTTCACTGCCATGAGAAAATCAAGTATTTTATTGGCAGAAAGGGATCGAAAGCAGTTCAGCGAATTCACTGGCTCTGCATAACATGAGGGGGGTTCATCCTCTAAGTTAAGGGGGGGGGACTGAAATCCATCAGCAGGTTGGTAATTTTATTATTAAAATAATCCGCCACTGATTGACAGTATTGAGGAGAGTTTCCTAACGGCGAGAGTCTTGTCGTAGAAGACATCAGGGCACAAACTGTATTAAACAGTTCTTTAGAGGAGTTCAAAGCCCCTCTAATTACTTTAGAAAAGTGTGAGGATTTAGCTAACTTAATGGCCACTTTATAGTTCCCAAGGACTTCCCTGAGTTTTCCTCTTTCTTCATGGATTTTATTTAATAGCCATTTCCGCTCCTGCCTGCGATAAGTTCTTTATAAGTCTTTCAACTCTTCCGAATACCAGGGTGCCGACTGAACACGTCTGGCTTTAGAGGTTGTCATAGATAGAGGAGCCAACCCATCAATGGCCCTTTTCAAACCCTGGTCAAAAATCTCAAGGTGTGAGCCTCCTACTAACTTCGCCTGGTCCCAGCCACTTTTCAAGGCCTGAGGAAAATTGGACTTGTTGATTTTGTGCCATGGTCTTTTTTGGGCGGTACTAGGAGGCAATTTAGGTGCAAGGGGCGGTCAAGATAACTTAAAAGATAATAAAAAGTGGTCTGACCAGTCTACCTCCCTATTACTATTTCTGGAGATCATTCCATGTGGTACTATTGCTATGGAGGATGCTATCATTCCTAATAGTTTCATGATACATCTTACAGTGTATTGTGGATTTGGCTGCAATTGTGGTATGAGATTTTGGAAATCTTGTATCCTTTGTGTATTTGGATAGGCAAAGGCTATTTGCGTATTGAGTTTAGCACCTAGGTAAGGCTGCACCTGTGCTGGTTGAAGTTGTGATTTTTGGTAGTTGAGAGTGAACCCTAGTGTATGTAGGGTTTCCTTTTGTGTATTGAGTGTGTTGTTGACATTGTATAAAATTGTTTGATTTTATTAGCCAATCGTCTAGATATGGAAAGACATGTATGAGTTGCCTTCTTAGGTAGGCTGCTACTACCGCTAGAGACTTTGTGAATACCCTTGGAGCTTTTGTTTTGCCGAATGGTACAACTTTGAGCTGATAATGCTTTCCTGCCATCTCAAACCTTAGGTATTTTCTGTGAGCTGGACGGATGGGTATATGGAAATCGAATCTTTGAGGTCTAATGTAGTCATGTAATCTTCTTTTTGTACTAGTGGAATGACGTCCTGCTGAGTTACCATGTGAAAGTGTTCTGACAGGATATATAGATTTAGGGATCTGAGGTCTAGGATGGGCTTGAGAGTGCCATCCTTTTTGGGAATGAGGAAGTATAGTGAGTATACTCCTTTTCCTTGTTCAGAATGTGGGACCAATTCTATTGCCTGTTTTAGTATTAGCGATTGTACTTCTTGTTGTAACAGAACATTGTGTTCTGGGGACAGTTTGTGATAACGTGGAGGAATGTTTGGGGGGGTAGAAATCAATTCTAGGCAATACCCATTGCGGATAATTGACAATACCCATTGATCTCTGGTGATATTTTGCCATTGGGAGTGGAATTGCTGCAGTCTGCCCCCCACAGGAGATGTGTGAGGTTGAGGGATGGTAAATAAGTCACTGTTTAGATGGGGTAGTGGCTTGTTTTGAGGCCTGGAACTTGCCTCTGGTTCTGGTACTGCTGTTGCCCTTGTTTTGCCTGGGAGTTGGAAGCATCTGTGGATTGTGGCTTGAATCCTCTAAATTGTTGCCTACGAAAGGAGCCTCTGTAGGGTGTTGTATATAAGACTCTTATTGCTTTGGCCGTGTCTGAGTCTTTTCTGAGTTTTTCTATGGCATTGTCAACCTCAGGGCCAAACAGCTGTTTTTCCTTAAAAGGCATATTCAGCACTGCCTGCTGTATTTCTGGTTTGAAACCAAAGGAACGTAGCCACGCGTGTCTGCGTATAGTGATGGCAGTATTCACGCTTCTAGCTGCTGTATCTGCAGCATCAAGGGCAGACCGTATTTGGTTGTTACTTATGGCCTGACCCTCTTCTACAACCTGTTGTGCTCTCTTTTGGTGTCCTTTTGGAAGGTGTTGTAGGAGTTCCTGCATCTCGTCCCAGTGGGATCTATCATACCTTGCTAGCAAGGCTTGCACGCTTGCAATTCGCCATTGGTTAGCAGCTTGTGTTGCTAACCTCTTGCCAGCAGCATTGGATGTCCTACTTTCTTTGTCAGGAGGAGGAGCATCCCCCGACGACTGGGTATTAGCCCTCTTTCTCTGGAGTCTGGAGGAACTTGGTGGGTAATATAATCAGGGTCCGTAGGTGCAGGTTTATTTTTTTTGTCAATGCTTGGTGTTATAACCCTAGCTTTGACTGACTCATTGAATATTTGATCTGCATGCTTAATCATGCCAGGTAGTACTGGGAGGCACTAATATCTTGAGTGAGTGGAGGATAAGGTGTTAAAAAGAAAATCCACTTCTAAGGGTTCACTGTGCATAAGCACCCCATGGTACGCTGCTGCCCTAGAAATAACCTGCGTGTATGCAGTAGTGTCTTCTGGTGGAGAAGGTTTGGAAGGGTATAAGTCTGGGTCATTGCTAGGAATAGGATCCGGATCATAGAGATCCCAAGGATCAACTGTATCACCATGAGAATATTGTGAATAAATTGGTGAAGGCAAAGGTGGTGGGCTAGTGGGTGGTGACGAAAAAAAGTTGTGGTGAATGAGGAGGAGAAGTATGGATAGGTAATGGCTTCTCTTTCCGTTTATGAATCTTTGCTGGTGGTGGAGCAGTGCCTAAATGTTCTTGAAAGGCCAACTTTCTCTTGGTCTGTAGAGGAGGTGTAGTAATTATTCTGCCAGTCTCTTTATGAATATGAATCCTTGATTGTCTTTCATCCATGATCTCAAGGATAGGTTGGATCTCAGTGTCATCAGAAACATGATCAGATGGTCTATATGACTGTTCATCCAGTGATTTTGAGCTCTGTTTCAGATGGCTCGAAAGTCCTTCCTCTTCCGAATAAGAAGACTTTTTTCGGCTCCGAAGATGGTAGTTTTTTCGGGCCCGAAAATACAGCAGGTTGTTTCGGCTCCAAAGCAGGGCGTCGAGGCTTCGACTCCAAGGAGTGAGGACGATTACTCGAGTCGGAAGTTTAACTTTTGATGGACTTACTTGACTCCAATATCGACGGAAGAGTGGCCTTGTTTGGCACAAAACCCCAAGGTCGGTCGACGAGAGTCTTTGTTTGGGTCGAACCATGGCTCTCTGGCAGTGGTGTACCCAAGGCCTTCGAGGACTTTTTATAAGTGGGTGTAGGGGCAGATGTACTCACTTGCTGACCAGCAGTGATAGAAGAAGAATCGGAAGAAGACAGGCTTGAGTCGGTGTGTCTGATGGAAACTGCCGTCTGCGCCTGTTCTTCCTCCATGGTGTCGAGATGTTCTGTACTCTTCGACGCCATTTCCAGTCTTCTGGCTCTCCGATCACGCAAGGTCTTTTTGGATCGAAACGATCGACAAGCCTCGCAATCCTCTTCTCTGAGATTGAGAGAAAGACACAGATTACATACAAGGTGTTGGTCTGTGTATGGAAATTTCGCGTGGCATCAGGGATAAAATCGAAATTGAGTCCAATCCATCAGGCTTCGATGTGGTAGGCCTGAACAGGCCAAAGTCGGGTGCACGCGCCCAGAAGGGCGAAATTTAGTTTTCGACGGTACTATCGGTTTGAGGCTAGATGGAAATGTGATCAAAACAATACCGACAATCAAGGAAGTTTTCTAAAGTTTCCGATTCGAAATCTCAGAGCGAGCGGAAACACGTCCGAACCAGATAGCGGAAAGAAAACAATCTAACTACGGAGTTGATGCTCATGTGCAGTATGACTGAGAGGAGGAGTCACTCGATCCCGTGACTCCGAAAAGACTTCTTCGAAGAAAAAAAAAACTTCTAACACTCCGAGCCCAACACTAGATGGCGAATAATGCATAGCATGTGTATCTGCAGCTACACATGCCATCGATCAGAAGTGCTCCAGGGTCCCCGCAAGTTGGTGGGACTGGGACTATTCAGTGCTTATGACTATCGATAAGGATCCCCTGGAAGAGAACATTGGAGTTACATTATTAAATTTTAGAAGTGTAATTTCTAAAAGGGAGGAGATAAGCAAGTTCATGTTTGGTGTCTCTGGAATCACAATTTAAAATCCTAACTTATGGTGAAGTCCGATGTTAAATTGCAGTTCTGAAAATGTCACTTTTAGAAAGTTGGTATTTTCTTGCCTTAGCCATTTGGCACCTGCGGCCTGTCTCTGGGTCAAATGACTGGATGTAGCTGACAGGTGGTCTTTGTGTATTCCTCCTAGACAGCCATACCCAATGTGTAGCTTAGGTGTGACTGGATGGGCCATCACTGGCAGGATCAGAGGGGCTGAGGACAGCCCCAGTTACACTTGAATAGGTTGTGTCCTGCCTCCACACAAAGGGTGGCTTAGCCCCTGTAGTTAGTCTGGAGCCAGGGTCAGGAAGGGAGGACACGTGCACTTCAAAGGCTGGTCTCTAGAAGCTTCTCCCCACTTCAAAGGCGCAACTGTGTATAAAAAAAAGGACCTCAGACACCATCTCTTCAGTATACTTCTGGACCTGTGGATGCTCTGCCAGGAAGATGGCCTGCTGTGCTGCTGCTGTAAAGAAACTGCTGCTCTGCTGTGCTGACCTGCTGCCCTCTTGACAGAGGACAAAAAACTGGATCTGCACATTCATTTTGAACCCAGGACCCAACACCAAGGACTAGTCTGCTTGCTGGATCTGAGCCTCAGGGACATATAAGGCTCCCCGACCAGCTCCTGGCAGCAAGGTCCTGACCCCTAAGTGGTGCCTCTCAGGTCCTTGACCCTTGGTGTAGCTCAGGGCCACATAAATTAACATAAACATAAATTAACATAACATAAATTAAGCTGTTGGACTCTGCGCGACCGCAAACGGGCCTGTTCCCACCAAGACCGTGCTGCTCATACCCAAATTCAGCAGGAGCCGCTTTCAGCCCCTCTCTCCGCATACCAGCATCGTCTGCCCATAGGGGACCACCAACGCGAATAACCAGCCTGCCCATCTGCAACGACAGGCCTGCTCTTTGCACCACATCGACAACCACCCCCACCACTCTCCTTGCTCTTTGAGCCCCTCTCCAATGCAAATGGCACAAAACCAGAGAAGGTAAACCTTCAGCTGGACTAATATGGGACTGAATCGGACCGTGCCCCATTGCTGTCAGCCTGAACTTTTGACTTTGACACAGTCCAGTGTGACCAGATAGCCACGGTTAGGGTTTATGCTTTTAGGCACTATTTTACAGTTTATTTTTTTAAATTTCATAACTCCAGTCCTACTGATTGGCTTTTTGGTCTTGTTTTATTTATTAAATTCATCCCTGTTTGTCTTACCTTGTTTAGGATTTTTTTGTGTGGTACTTTCACAGCTTTACACAAATACTTCACACATTGCCTCTGGGTTAAGCCTCACTGCTCTGCGCCAAGCTACCAGTGGGTTGAGCGCAGGTGAACTTGGGGTTTGCTTGTGCCTTACCCTCACAAGGATTGTAGTTGCTGCTTGACCAGGGCTCACATACCAGTCACTCAATTTCTCACATTGATTGTCTAATGACAGCAAGATGGAATGTTTGGTGGTAGGGTATTGAATTATAAGTAGTATACCATACCTGTAAGATGATTGGCAGGACCTACTTGTCAGTGTTATTGCCTCCTAATGTATAAGGTATAACCTTATCCTTCCCCCGACAGTTGTGTAATTGAAGGGGGTGATGCGTAAGTCATTGCATGGAAGTGGAGGTGCCTTTTTCTTAGGCTCTTTTGCCCTTCCGTCAGCTGTTGCTTCTGAAGCCTCCTGTAATGGCTAAGCTTCCAATAACAGCAACAGTTATTGGAAGCTTAGCCATTACAGGGTTGCTGCAGCCTTGGCACCCCCTCTCACCTATTGGCACCACGGGATGGCATGTTGGATTAGATTTTAAGGGTCCCCATAGCTTTAGCGTTTGGTTGCCCTTTTTCATCTTCCTTAGCACAGAGTCCACTTGAGGCCCAAACAGGTGTTCCCTGTCAAAAGGTATAGTAATGAGGTGCTTTTGTACCCCTGCGCCAAAGCCTGAAACTCTGAGCCATTTGTGTCTTCTAAGGAGAATCCTGGAGTACACTTTACGTGATGCAGAGTCAGCTAAATCCAGGGCATGTTGGAAATTATACTTTCTCTTTCTGTAGGCCACTGGCAGATGCTTCACTAGCTGATCTGTTGCCTCCTAGTGGTACTGATTCTCACCTAGACCCACTGAGTTGACGATATACCACTGCGGTGCTGCTCCTTCAGCTACCTTCTAGCTTAAAGTATTTTTCTTGCAGCTCTTTGTTCAGTTGTGGAGCCTCCACAGTACCTTGAGCAAATGGCATTTTCCTGGTAGTGTGAACCACCAGCGAGTCGGGTAGTACATGGCCTCTAATATACAAAGGGTTACTTGAAATTTCCTGCTGCACCTTTAGTCAGTCTTGAGCATTAGCAGAACTGGACCAACCTCTCCTCTGGAAAGGTTTCCCCTAGGAAGTCTTCTTCCTTTTCTATAAAAAGCAGCTTCACCTTATGGTGCTCTGCCGCTCTCTGGGTGACTGCATGATAGCCTTTTGTGTAACAGAGTGGTTGAAGCCTTTACTAGATAGGGTTTGAAATATGGATCTTCGTGGGGGTCCACTCTGTAATCATGCCAGGAATCGTCAGTTATAATGGGTCCATAGTGAGGATCCTAGGGATCCAGCTCATACTCTTGGTTTGAGTCAGTGTACAGTGAGTATTGAGGTGATGGAGAGTGCACTGGTCACTGCAGTGGTGGTATAGAGCTAGCATCTCTAGGCTGATGCTTCTTGTGTATTGGGAACATTCTGAGTTCCTGAGATAAGACCTCGTCAGAGGTTTGTATTCTCTTTTTAGGTGGTGTAGGACAGGTCTCTTGTTGCGGAGGCATGCAAGTATGGGTGCTGGCTGACATCAAGCTGTTTAAGCAGCTCTAAGGACGGTGTTGGCTCACTCAACACCAAGGCAGGTGTCATTGTCTGCTTTGAAGCTGACTGCATAGTCTAATTTGGTGCACTGGGTGGAGTGGGCGTGTCTAAGTTTTGAGGCTCAATGCCGTGTTGAAGACTATTCTGGAGCCGAGATAGGCGGCCTGTGCTGAGGAGGCTTACAGACAGTTTCAGTGCCAGTTACAGGTCTTCTCCGCACAGTCTGTGGACTTACAGCCTGGGCTTCTTGAGACTGATGCTTAACCTGGAGTGAAAGCTCCGATTGGGTTTGAGCCCAGAGGGTCATCTGATGGTGTGGAGGTCTTCAGTGCAGTCTTCCTCTTGGGACAGGTTTCAAACGGGGTCCTAAAGACGGCTCATCTCTGGCTAGGCCTCCCCCCACTCCAGTGTTTTCTTTATATATTGGAGGTGATTCTAATCTGGAGACAAACAATTGTTCTTTCATAGCTCAGTGGTCTTGGTGCTCCAAAATCACATATGGACCAGAAGGCAGATAAAGACAGCCTAAGGTGGGGTCTTTGACCTAGTACACTGTAGGATTTAGGGTGGGATCATGAGTCACATTGAAACCGAAACCTCTACTTCAAAGAAAAACAACTTGCAACATCTGCACCCACCACTAGACAGCAGGAGTGTGCAAAGCATGTGATTCACAGCTACAAATACTACATTCTGTATTGTGAAGCAAGGTTTAACATTTGCAGGGCATACCGGGATAAAAAATGAGGTGTCATTCACGCAAGCCACACTACCATGGACTCCCCCGATTTCTAGTTTTTGAAAACGCCTGGGCTTGCTAGGGTTGCTCAAGTGCCGCCTGACTTCACGCTTAAATACAGCACCCACCTCTCAAAACAAGCAGAGGCAATACCAACAGAATTAAACATAGGCATTCACAAATACTGTTTACATGTGTTGAATACACAAATAATGTTCATTACATTAAAGCCAGCCCTACTGGTGCTGCTAATACTAGGGGTGGGGGGAGTTGGTATCAAAAATAAGCTTTTTCAGTTTATAAGGCATAATTTAGAATACAAATTCAATTTAACAAACAGCATGATAATTGAGTTTACTCTGTAGAGGTAAAATAGCCCCTCTGGCGTTCCAATGAAAGCCCATTCTGGAAGGCAGAATGATACACCAACGTTGAGAGTGATAAGACTTGGTAGCAATATTATCTTGGGGACAGAAGCCCTGTCAAGCCAGATATAAAAAGGTCTTCAGCTAAGGATGTTTGACAATCTTTCCATGCTTGCATTTCTCGGCCTTTCCAGTCCCATGTGCTAGGCCTGCCCACACATGTGAGATACTGTTTTGTATCAGAAGTGTGGGAATGTAGGATGGTAAAATGTCCTATTATCTCTATATTTTTGCCTCCCTAATGATAGTCAATTTCCACAAAAGCGCTCTTTGAAAAAAGTGCAGCATGCTTGCACAGCATATGGATAATCCAAAATATGAGGTGGTACATATGTCCCCTATCCCTAAATTCAGATTGTTGGGTCCATTTAAAAAAAGTGTAGTTTTCATTCATACCTAGTTTTTATATGTTAGATGCCTGGCTGGTATACAATGAAAAAATATCAGTGAGCCGCAACTTGTTTTTTGGCTTCGGATATTTCAGGGTTCTAGAAATACAAATCCGCCATTGTTATTTGATTGGAAGGGTCTAGTGGATAATACTGTTAACATTTACTTCAATGCGAAAATACTACAGATTAAAACCTCGTTGTAGATTTCTCTTTTTTCATGTTTACATTTACTGTTTTATGTCAATGATTCGTTTTTTTTTTTAGTTTACAGAAATGTATAGGTTGCTGGGGGCTCACCCGTGGGTTTCACTCAAGTTTCCTTCACAAATTACAAGTAGGTAGAACTTGTGTAAATAGAAAATATTGATCACTACTTAGAAAATTGCAAAAACAATTGTGAAAATTTAACTTTAACTCTGCTCTTTTCGAAAGCTGGGAAAAGGGCAACATGCGCACAGCAAACCCTGTTGATGCAATTTTTAGAAGAAAAAAATTGAACTTTTACCCATTTTTCAGGAAAAAGCCTAATTTTGGCATATTTTTTGCCTTTTTTGTCAAACCCATCCAGGAAAATCATAACAAACACTGTGTACCTTTACAAATCTCAAAATGTGGTGTGGGAAGTGGAGGGAAGGATATGAATTTTGGACTGGATGTCTTTTGTGGAAAAGAAATTCTCACAGCTTAAGTGGGACTTGCCATAGGTGTCAAATAAAAATAACACAGTTTAACCCTTGGCATTAACGGGTCAAACTCCACTTCATCTGCATAGTTTGCTAAACTGGCATTTTTAGTATTTATTTTCCTGCAAACACAGGTAAAAGGGTCGTATACATGCACTCACGTCACTTTACAAATGCACACACAGAATTCCCGATACATTGATTCAGCACTCCTTAGGCGGGAGGCAAAGGTCAGAATCCAAAGACAGGTTTTCATAAGTGAGATCTTTTATTGCATTTTATAATGCCGTTGTCATACAGATTACATCATGCAGCTAGAATCTACTGTACAAGAATTAAAGTCTGCAGTGCAGACACGCAGCGTCGATACAAATACACAACAATGCTATTTCTTTATACATAATGGAGGGCGAAGGAGGGTGGAAGCAACTGCAGGGCAGAAGGGGGAGTGTGGCGTGCCTCCAACCCTTACCCCCTTTAAAAACTCGCACTACTATACAATAAGCAGTTGCTGCCGGCCTCTCCCTCGCTCCCGGTCTCAAGGGCTGATCCACGCATGTGTCGAAAGTGGGGGTAAAAGCAAATCAACATCTCAGGAAATGTTGAACTTCCCAGCTCGTGGATGTATGTGTTGCAAGCAATGAGGAGTTAGAGGGAACACTCCTCCGAGGGCCCAAGGAGTCTGAGGGTATAACAGGTTTCAGGGCATAAGACAGAGGGATGACCTCCATGATCCTTATTTAAGGTGGAGGTTTCTGAGAACAAGTATAAAGAGACTACGAGGAATCAGGCAGTCCGAAGGCTTGGGCAGTACCTGTACTTGAGAGAACCTGTCTCTGAAAACACTTGGAAGCTTCTGAGAGTATAGGTGGGGGGCTCCGAGAGTACTGGAGTGTCTGGGGCTTCTCGGAGTGTCACAGACCATGAGGGCCCTGCTCTGACTTTTATTCGAAATATTGGTGTTAATAAAAATAAAAATGTTGCAGACAGGTTATGGCAGGCTACTGGAGCAGCCCTGGTGCCACTCTAGTTAAAGCTCATGGGGAAAGGGTGAGGTCCCACACGTCGGTCATATTAGGTTTTGGGATATTATTACATGGGTTAAGCATTTACTGACCGAAATAGGGGATATAAGATGTTCCTTTTTTAGTCTGACATCAAATAGACTGTGTTGCTCTTTACAAGAAATTAATAGGTGCTCTTAAATGTGTTAGGGTTCAGACAAAGATAGTGGTCATGCAGCGCTCTATGACACCTAACAAACTTTGGAGGAGAGTGCATGTGTTTGGTTTTTATGGCTGGGTAAGGAGAGGATGTAGAAGTGTCTGGAACACTAGTGAGATCGGCACTTGCAAAAAGAGGGGACTCAGAATGAGTGTGACTTCCAGTGAAGACTGGTGGGGGTAGCTCCAAAGTACTATCATTTTTTGACTGTCAGATGTGATTTTGTGTGGTTACACAAGAGTGGTGAAGTTCTGCTGGCATTAAGTGCATGGCAGTGGCACCTGCTAGAGCCTGCTTGTAATGTTTTCACACTGGGCACAATTCATTGGGAGCAAATCCTGTCACCCTCTGCCCCTGAACACACACACACATAAATAAGTTATAGTCTTAGCTACGTGATGAAGCGATATTCAGGAGTGATGGAACGTCAGTACTGAAACTGGAAGAAAATGTCCTACAGGCTGGTGTCTCTGAATGGCTACGAGGGCTGGGACGTGAATCGTCTGATAGCAAGTCTTTCTCTACTGTTAGCCACTTAAGTGCACTGATCCATTGAATCCTAGTGGTAGTGGTATGGAGCAGTGCAAAAAACATCTCCAACAGAATTTCTCTTGTACACCCACCAAGTGCAATCCCTTCTTCTCCTGCCACCTTGTATATGATACTTCTATACCAGTTTGCCGCCTTCTTCTGGGTCTAGGATGAGTGGGATTTTGTAAGGGTCTGGACCAGGACAACCAGTCTAGGCTGAAGTAAGACATGGTACAGGTGCGTCACTATAGAAATCTTGGGTGAACTCCTCCTCGGAGCCGTATCCCCTTAATAGGTGGCAGTATAAGAGAAACAGGGCTGGTAAGAGATGAAGAAAAAGGGATATTAAAGAGGACACAAACTAAAGAAATTGGAACACAGGGTGTAACAAACATAAAAACTAACAAAATGTTCAGCTTTGGCTTAAAACAATAATTTAATTTGTCTGACACATGTAAAAAATGAGCTTTTTACTGTGGAGTGATAAGGTCACACAGAAATTTGGTTTTATGCATTTGGCATAAAAAATACATCTTTGGTCAGAGGATTGGGAAGTGGAAGGGTGGGGCCTATGACTAATGGGACAAAAGATACTTAATGGTAGAAAAGGTGGGTTATATAAGAAAGGCCACGCTTTCCACGTTGGCAAGTGCATAAATGTCCTGTGGCATTTTGTATTGTGGTTTTCTGTTGGGGGAATAGCCCGAATCATCATTATCTAGCGACCTAGTCTCTACTCAGGTGAAGTTCACAAAGGGCCCTAGTAGCAGGAAATCTCCAGATCCTCCGATTTCCCCTATAAAACCCAATCACTGGAATTTTAAAGAATTATGCAAACTCTCTTGTTCCAAATCCCACTGTGCTCCCTACTGAACGCTTTTCATAGACCAGCAGTTCCCCCTAGGTGCACTTCGGTTGCACTTCTTCCTCTATCCCGATGTGTTCATTGGTCACAGATGTTGCATCGCTCTCTCCAGACTGAAGTGTCTTAGATCTGCACCAGAATATTATTGTCCACTCTTCAGAGTGTGTGGTAGGTTAAAAGGAAATTTATAGGCAACTGAAGTAACCTAGTGGAACTTAAGGGTGACAGAGAAAGTCTGCCATTTACTGAGGACCATACAGAGAAGGAGGAATAGTTTATAGTGTCATGTAAGAACCGTGGAAGAGGTTATGTGGACTCAGGAGACAACACTCTGGGAAGGCAGCAGTTATGCAGTCTGTTAAGTTAGTTCAATTGTTCGAGCTTTGCCTATCCCAAAGTAAATTGTGTACAGTGCCCTGGAGCAGGTGAAGTGATAGATTCACTTTTATGTGAATTCTGCCCATTAAAGACAAAGCACAGAGAAAATGCTGATCTGGGCTCACGTCCCTTCTGAATCCAAGGTTATTGCTTTAGATTAAAGAACAAAAACCGGTGCATGTAGGAGAGTGCCTGCCGAACAGGCTGTGTGCAGTGCAAGATGTAGAGAGAAGGCTCTGAGCTTAGGACCGAGCTGTATGTGAGAAGGCTTTGTGCCGATCAGCTAGAACAGCGTCCACACAACACCAAACATGGTGAGATCGCCATGCTTATTAGGAACCCGTCCTTAGCTAGGCTAATAATTCTGAGGTAATGGGTACAGTGTGCCGCCTGCACCCAGAGTAGGATCACAGAAAAAGCATATTCACCCACTCTAAGGAGCAGCTATGACGTGCAGAATAGACATGTTTGGGCATTTCAAGGAGGGAGTAATTTGGGGCCAATGTTTAGGCTGTAGCCTGTTGCGAAAGTTGTGGAACGACTTTGGTGACACAGAGGATTAGGTGCATTGAGTGAGGTGCTTACGGTTAGACTTTGGTGACACAGTTTGAATGGAAGTGGTGTTAGTGTAACAGCTTTGGTGGTTTTGCACATGAGCTGTGTCCTAGGGAGATATTTGACTTTGGTAACGTGCGAAAAGGTTTAGGCGAGGTACACTTTTGTGACTACTTGAACGGTATCCTGTTTAAATGCTAGTGTGAAGGCTTCAGCACACTGAACGTGGGCTAAATCCTGGTGACTTTTTGTGTGGAGATCTTGGAGAACTGCATTTGTGCCGTGTCCTGGTGACAATCTTGTGGTAACACTTTGGTGACATGGTCCGCAGGAGATTTCCTTCTGTGCCACCGCCGCTCTCATTAACTCTTTGGTGGCGTGGTGGCACTCCGTTTTCAGGTAGTGGGGCCTCTTCTCACAAACAACCCCAGAAAACAGTCCGGTAACACGTGGTGAAAAGAGGTAAAGTCAAAATATAGAATAACTACAAAACCATAAATTATAAATACACAGGTTGGAGTTTTGGCAGGAATACAATGCAAGCTGCAGGCAGTACTCTGGACCTCGACATTTTGCACAAGACGTATGGGGTCGGGCCCCCTGTATGTAACCAGGTGATTACAGGGCACACATCCACGGTTCACCAAAGGTCCTGGCAGTGATACACTGGGAGGCCTCGCTTTTATTGTACCAGGACAGAGTGGTTTGAGGTACATGGTTAAATAATCCAGCAACCATGGATACTGTGTGCTACCTTCTGCGCCCTCACTCAGCCTTGGAGTGAAACATGAATGGATTACTCACACAGGCTCGAGATGAAGGTGACAGAGCTAGGAAAGGATAAACTCATGATTGGAGAGGTGACAAGGGAGGGGTTACAGTGCACATCTGATATCCACGTCCACGGCCGACTAAACGTTCAATATGATGCAGCCTGGCACACGTGTGGCAAAGGTAATTAAGGTGGGTGAGGAGGGCTGGACCACCTAATGCACGGGAAAGGAGACACTTCAGAGAAAGAAACAGTAGAATGTCCCGCTCATGAAGACACCCAGAGGGCAGGAAATGACTGTTGACCCCGTGTACATGTGGTACCACAACAAAGCCGGTCCTCCTCAAGGGCACCACATATTTGCACGAGAGGCAGTGGCAACTGACGCTCCAACTCAGCTGCGGGCGGGTGGGAGTAGTTGCTGTGTCATGCAGTAACGGCTAAGTGATCTGGGAACAGGAATCAGAGACAGGCAGTGTTTAACCTGCAAAGCCCCTCGAACTGCCTCCCCAATACTGCGGACAGTGCTCCTGCTGTTTTTGGTATGAGAATGCTTCCAACTGAGGTGGATACACCTCCACCCCCATAAAGCTCATGAGGAGACTGCACACCATGGTGGGCTCTTTTAGGGACTCCAACGTTTGTCACTCCTCGTTTGGTCCCACTGGTAGTTGTGGCGGCAGATATAGGCCCAGCAGCATCTGTAGTCTTAGCAAGCAATGTTTTTGCTGAGGGCTTTCAACCCGTGTTAAAGAAGGGAGGCTGGAAACATACCGAGTGGAAAAGGGTTGCAGACCAATGAGCCATCCCATTTCCCAAGTACATGCTCTTCAGTCTATGTCTTGGTTGAGGGAATGCTTCTCTCCTCCCTTAGCCAGCAACAGAAGTCAATGTCACGCTTCCGGAGAACGGCCAAAGGGAGGCGCCACCGTAGGTGTGAGTGGAAGTGCCTTTGACAGGACAAGGCATGGTTCCACAAGGAAGTTGGAACCAGTGCCCAGTCAAGCGGAAGTGCTGGTCGGGCTGGAATGGTGGGGGAAAGAGTTCCAGGGTCCTATGGCAAGTCTTCCATCGGTAGCTCCTCTTCCGGATCCTGCTCATCAGGAAGCATCACGTTCTGATTGGTGGTTGCCAAATGTGATACTGGCCTGTTGTCATCTTCGGACTCTGCTGGCTCTTCTTTCACATTCACGTGAATCTGATGGCTGAAAATGAGATCAAAAAGAGTCAAATTTGAGCTAAAATGACAACGCTCGCTAGGATACAAAGAGGGCATCAGTTCATAGCATTAGAAGATTCGCACATGCCCTGGACTATAAAGGGTGTCGACGTCCCAACAATGTGAATCCCTCCACGACTCTGAGCTACCCGAAGAGCTGCAGTTCCCAGCAGCGTCATTCCTCGGCCTTCTCTGTAATAAATGAAGTATCTCAGTCCCCAGCAACTGGGTCACTCTCCTATCTTGGGGTTTACAGAGATTCAAATCTGAACAGTAGCCAGGAACACCCCTTGCACTCTGGAATATACAGAGGGTGTCAGTACCCAGCACAGGGATATTTAGCTCTTAGTCGCCAGCAGTGTCATTCACAATCCTTTTTAGGATATACCAAAGGTCTCAGTCCACAGCAATGTCAGTATGTTCCCTGCCTGGGAATATAAAGTGTCAGTCCCGCTCCTACTCTGTAATATACCAAGGGTGTCAGTCCCGATCACTGTGCGTTCCTCTGCTGTCCTGCTGCGAAATGCAGACAGCTTCAATTCTCAGTAACGTCAGTCCTGCAGCTTCTCGGGAAGATGCCTGGCAGCTCAGTTCACAGCAATGTCAGACCCTCTCCTGTCCTAACATATACAGAGACTATCAGTGCCCAGCAATGTCAGTCCTGGACCACATCGGATATACCAAGTGCCTCAGCTCTCACTGGTGTCAATTTACTCCCTGCCCTGGAAATGCAAAAAGCCTCAGCCCCTAAGGAATGGAAGTCTAGCTCTGGGGCATACAGAGAGCAACTGCCCCAGCCCGGTGAGTTTTCTCCTATTTTGTAACATACTCAGAGTAGTCCACGCACACCCCTTATCTATATTTAATTCCCCATCACCATGAGCCTCTACCTGCGCTGGGATGCACCAAGATTCCCAGTCTCCAGCAGGGCCAGCTCCTCTATTGCTCTATGGTACATACTACACTTTAGTCAAAGCTTTGATGCCCTCCTCCCTGGAAACATAGAGGCCTTCAGTCAAAAGTACTGTTCAGTCTTCCCTCCTTGATCTGACGGAAACACACAGGGGCGCTGGCTCCAGGAAAGCTAAAATTAGTAGTTTTTTTATCATCACAAACCACGTTACCAGTTGAGAGGATGCGACCCTCAACCTGTCCTCACCTGTACTGATGGGGGGAGAGCCTGGGACTATTACTGCCATTGCTGTTGACTTGTTCCACGGTGCTGCTAACATCGTCGTGGGCCACGTGCAATGATGTGCTGCTGGTGCTGGTGTTCACGAGGGTGGGACTATTCAGCAAAGGAAAGTTACTCTCAGCCAAGGCAGCCTGTGAGACAAGAATCAAAATAAATATCAAAACGGAATAACACAGGTAGATTAAGGCAGTCTTGAGAACATATGCTAAAAGAGTGAGTGAAGGAAGCACTACAATGAGATCTGAATGTGTGAGCCCTGATAAAAGCAGTGGGGGTGGGCTGTGAAAGAAGTTTCACATATGCAGTATTGGGACCAAAAGCAACAAAGAGCTGCTTGTTTTTCCCAAAGTATCTGGTATGTCAATTCAGTGCATAGGCACTATTAAGATCTGACGTACATGCATAACGTCCATTCTGCAACTCACTGTGGTTGAGGGAAAATTGAGGTAAGTGAATGGTTTGATTGACAAGCAACAGAGAGATTACTTTTGGCAGAAAACGTGGGACTATTCTAAGGACAACCCTTTATTTGTGCATGTAGATAAATATCTTCTAGACTGTTAGGGCTTGCACTTATCTAAACCTGCAGAGAGAAAGGATTTAATTAGGGAATGTCATTTTACAGGAAATGAACTGCAATGAACGGAGGCCCCATAACCCGGGTAGGTTCAGTGTGGAGGTACCATGAAGAGACAGGGGCTTTTGAGATGGGACCACCCTTTCGAGTACTTTCAAAAAGCTTTAACATCATGGATTTTAAAGATTCAATAAGCTTCTCTGTCTTGGAGGTTAGCGTCTACATTGGTTAGGTGTAAACGTATGGAAAAATGTGGTAGTCATGCCGCTTCCAAGTATAGTAAGTAATATATAATGTCTTGCAGTGTGTCCCTTAGGGGTTCTCTGCCCATATTGCTACAATAATGGACAACATTTCCATTTGGCCGTGCAACATGCCTGCGTAGTGGGCTTACTGTTGAATTTGCTTGCATTCCTCAAGAAAGCGTAGGTGTCCAAATACTCAGACTTTAGGATTAAAATCACAAGATTGAGTGCCCTGGGGTGGGGGTGGTACAGTTGTCCTTGATGCTGAGTGAGAAGGTATGGGTGGAGTGGTAGCTTTTCGTAGGAATGTACTGCCATTTCCAGAAGGAGCAAGTACAATGGCTGATGTGCCCAGGTTGGCGCAATGAGGATTATCCTCATTGGTGCTTTTGGCAATTTCCTCACTACATATGGAACAGTGGTTGTAGGGGAAAAGCAGAACAAATTCCCTGATCAGCTGATTCACAGTGCATTGCTCTTGGACTGTGGGTACCTGGAGACAAAGCATAGTTATTTTGCATTCTCACACTTGGCAAACTTTTGGGGTCCCCCATCATTGAAAGTATTATTGGAGCACCTGGGCACTGATTTGCTATTTGCAATTCATGTGTTTGTTGGCGAGTTCTGCTGAGCATGTCCACAAAGTCATTGTCCGCTCCTGGGAGGTGTTCTACTATGAGGAGAGTTTTTTGCTGAATGGCTCAGTGCCAGATTGTCTGCTCTAGCTTGGACAACAATAATGAAAGCATGCTGCTCTGTTTTTGCACGTAATACACAGAGATCATGTTGTCTGAGTAAATGAGCAGCGTTACTGCAAATAAAGTTGAGAAACATTTGCAGAGCTATAAGAACTGCCATCAATTTCAGTACACTGAAGCGTCTGTGTTGTTGCGGGTGAGCCGCTGGTCCTGGACTGTGAACTAGGCAATGTGTGGTCCCCACCCTATGAATGCGATGTCTGTGCTTGCAAGGGCAAGACCGTCGCACTCATACTCCTAGACCTCTCCGCAGCCTTTAACACTGTCTGCCACCAGTCACACGCCTCCACAACTCTGGGATTCGACACAAAGCCTTAGACTGGCTCACCTCCTTCCTCACCGATAGAACCCAAAAAGTCCGCCTCCCAACCCTTCCAATCCTCTGCCACCAAAATCATCTGCAGAGTCCCCCAAGGATCCTCCCTCAGCCCCACACTCTTCAACGTTTACATGATCCCACTAGCCAACATCCTCCAACCACACGGAATCACCATCCTCTCCTACGCAGACGACACCCAACTCATCTTCTTCCTCATCCGCAACCCTACTACCGCCAAAACCAACCTCCACGCTGCACTCCTTGACACCGCCGCCTGGATGGCAGCTAACCACCTCAAGCTCAACTCCAACAAAACCGAGATCATCATTTTGGGCCCCCACAAAACCATATGGGATGCCTTCTGGTGGCCCACCCCCCCTAGGCCCTGCACCTACCCCTGCAAACCACGCATGCAGCCTTGGCATCATCCTGGACCCCTCCCTCTCCTTGTCACAGCAAATCAATGCCGTCACCTCCTCCTGTTTCAACTCACTCCTCATGCTGAAAGAAACCTTCAAATGGATTCCCACAGAGACCAGAAAGACCGTCACCCACGCACTCCTCAGCAGCAGGCTAGACTACGGTAACGCCCTATACGCCGGCACGACACTCAAACTCAAGCGCAAACTCCAGAGAATCCAGAACACAGCCGCATGCCTCATCCTGGACCTCCCCCGCCATGAACACATCTCACCACACCTCAAATCCCTTCACTGGCTCCCCATAGACAAAAGGATCACCTTCAAAATCCTCATCCACGCACACAAATCCCTCCACAACACCAGCCCAACCTACCTCAACAAAAGAGTGAACTTCCACACTCCCACCCGCCACCTTCGATCCGCCGACCTCGCACTCGCCACAGTCCCCCGCATCCAAGGCACCACCACAGGAGGCAGATCATTCTCCTATCTTGCCCCCAAGGCCTGGAACTCCCTCCCCACCAACCTCCGCAAGACCCAAGACCTCCTGCTCTTCAGAAGAAGCCTTTAAGACATGGCTGTTCGAACAGTGATCATTCCCCCCCCCCCCCCCCCCCCCAGTGCCTTGAGACCCGCACAGGTGAGTAGCTCGCTCTATAAATTTAATGATTGATTGATGGTCACTTGCAGATGGGCGGTTGCGGAACAACCTGCCCACTACCACATTTTTGCTGTTTCACCATTGCCGTTTGTGCAGCACACTGGGCTTTACCAACACTAGGTCTTCCTACTTCCCAGTTGGTTGTGACCATTGTCCTGCGGGGCACTCTTGCAGTGGAGGCACGTGCAATTAGGCATTCGGGACTACAGCAAGACGTCATCCTTCCTAACAGCTACATTATCATGCCTACTGTCAGAGAACATGAGGTCTGATAAAGGGGAAACAGCCTCTGAAATGCCACCATTCTTGTGTTGCTGGGGTATGCTTTGCCTGTCACAGTACTGAGTCTGACTCCCCAAAAAGTTGGGTTTGTCAGGGGTAAAGGTGAGATTTTTGGCATTGTTGGTGAACCCCAATGTGTGGAGGAGTGACATTTCTTGTTTAATGTGAACAAGACACAGCACCAAAGATGTTGCTCCAAAGATGTGCTAATACTACTACTACTACTACAAGGCATTTGGTAAACAATTGAAGCACAACTGTGATACCAAAGAATAGGACTTTGACTTGGTAATGAACTCCGCTTACCACGATCCTCTGGTATTGTTGTAGAGCTCAATGGATGGGATAAGGAAACAGGCATCCTTGAGACTGAAGGACTGAAGGTCGCTATGTAGTCCCCGATACAAAGCAGCGGAATGACATCTTGGAGAGGTCTCATCTATAGCTGCTCTGACATGATGTATCGGCTGATGGTTGGAGGTCGAGAATTGGCTGTAAATTACCATCTTTCTTGGACATAAGAAAGTACAGGGAATATATTCCATGTGCTTGTTGGTGTGAAGGAAAAGGTTCTATAATTTCCTTTCTAAGTATCACCTGCATTCCTAGCAGCAGCAGTAGGTGTTCTAAGGTGATGCTATGCTGGAATGGTGGTATTCATGGTGGTAATCCATGCAGTAGCCATGGGCAACAATAAAGAGCATCTACTGGTCAGAGACTATAGCCTTTCACTGGGAAAGGTGAGAACTGGTGTGCCCCCGACAGGTGTTAGTGGTCGCTGATGTGTAGAAAGTCATTACGCAGAGGTGCCCTTTGTTTGGAGGGCTCTGTCCTTCCCGTCTGTTCCCCAGGAATATACCTATGGACTATGTCTTGGATACCTCAGCTTCTTGAAAGGACTACTGTGGGTTGTGCTGTGGCCGTTGAGAAGTGTCTGCTGTTTTAGCTGCAGCTGGCACTTGTTGCTGACAAAAGCCTGACTTTAGTGACCTATTCTGAAGAGCCCCCATGACCTTTGCTTTGTTGGTGTCCTAGATATTTTCAAGCATGGAATCCATTTTTGGCCCAAAGGTACTTATTATCAAAGGATAAGCCCCAATGAGGTATTGTTGCACTTTAAGCCAGAACCCAGAGATTTTAAGCAATGTATGTTGGCGAAGTAAGATACCTGTCTTCGTTTCTGAGAGCCGTATCAGCAGCGTCATGGCCACATATGATACTTGCCTTTGAGATTATTTTGCCGTACTGGAAAATGTTGTTCTCTCACTTTTTGTGAGCGTTGGGAAATCTAGATGAGAGCCTCCTTTTCCTCCCTCTGATGCCTGTTCTATTTTGAAGAGCATGTCACCAGAGCTGGGTAATTTGCCACTGCATGTTAACTCCACAACTACCCATTTGCCTGTGGCATCAATTTTCTTGCTCTCGTTATCAGGTAAACGATTGTCTCTGCTGCCTGAATAAATGTTTTTTGTTATGTTGGCCACTAGAGAATCGGGTAGAACATGTTTGAATGAAGATGGGGTCTTGTGGAGATACTTTCTATTTGTTCTCCACCTTTGGAGTAACCAAATGTGCCTTGACTGCTTCCTCTGTGGAACATTTGCACCTGTTCATTACATGAGCAGTAACTGGACGGATCGTTCACCTTTGAGAGTGTCTCTATGAAGGAGTGATCCTCCTCTTCTGCAACATGGAGTTTGGCCTTGTGGTGGACATGAACTCTTTGGATGACCATAAAGTATACATGTGTGTTATCTGGCAGGGATTGTTTCTCTGGATGTGAGTTTAATGACAGGCCATCTGGTGGGCCTGGAGAGTCATGCCAAAGTAATCTCCATCATTAGTGGGTACTGGTCCTTATATGGGTCTGGCTGGTCTGCATATGGGTCATTTATCTGAATCCTTGAGTGCAGACAGAGGTCGAGATGGTGAATGTGAAATGCAATAGTGCGGATGGCAGTTTGGTTCCTCTAGAATTTTATTTCCTGGCTATAGGATAAGCCTGAAGCTTTGCTGAGCTTGCCTTTCTGAAGTAAGGTCGATGGTTCTTTGTGTGTAGTTGATCAGTTAGAGGGGGGTTATTGTCACTCTCATACCAACGAGGAGGCCAGCTCTGATTTAAGGCCAAGACTAGTTTTGAGGTCTGTTTTAGTACAGAGGCAGGAAGAGTGAGCTCTTGATGCCAAGGCTTGCCCTGTAGAGTGTGAGGTGTCTCTGGCGCACAGGATACTTTTCAGGGCCAAGGTGCTTTGGGATCTGAGGATGTCTTTCAGGGCCAAGGCGCTTTGGCAATAGTAGGTGGCACAGACTATCAAAATCTCTTTTGGAGGGCTTCAATAATGGTACTGGAGAAGAATTAAATCTCTTGAGTGCCCCGTCCGACCTCAGCTATATACTGCGACAATTTTCAAAAGAAGTACCTAGAAAGATTTCTTATATAATGTCAGATTCATTTAACACGCAATACCTCTATTTTGCAAATTCGATTTCACTAGCAAGAGTGCATTAATTTATCTCTTGCCAGGCAATGGAGCACAAAACACTTTTTTTGTGCGAAATGGGGACACAGGAGAAGAAATTGTTCACTGTGGAACCTGGAAATCTGGACTTATATCAAGGCTTACCTATTTGATAAAATTATGTGATCCTTGGCAAATCATCTTCACTTTTTCTTTTGTACCCCTCAATAACAAATTTGGGAATACCTAGTATCGTTCTGTTCAGAGAGTAAAATGACCAAACCCTTACTCGTATGTTATAGAATAACAATGCCATTTCTTATATAAGAATGTGCTGCAATACAAACTGCACTATTGTCAGCCCATGGCGTGGGGTTGAAATTATTTTCCAATTCTTTTTACGTTTATTCTACGAAATTATTAATTTTAATAACTGTCACTCAATGCAGATATCCTTTATAGAAACCTGAAAAGCTTACAAATATTAATGATAGAGTTATGTTTTTTACACGATAATCCTTTTGATGGACCATCTCATAGTTTGGCTTTTAGAGTTAAGCCAGAACGATGGCTGGATTGTTCCTATGAATTTGTTGGCTTGCACCCACAAGCCAACCCAAGCTAACCCACAGTGGTGATGAACACTGAAGACTGTAATGTAGGTTGGAACTGCCTCAACGCACTGAAGCGGGTAGAGGGAATACAAACTGATTGTAATGAGGCATTTAGCAGGGCCCTGACTAATGGTGCTAGAAAGGAATAGTGGGAGCACTGACTGATGGTACTGAAAGGGGACAAACGGGGCACCGACTGATGCGTGTTACAGATGGTAGCCCTTGATGATGATAGAAGGGGAGCTGTAGGTAGTTTAAATAGATGGTACTGGGCCACTGGATAGTAACGCTCCACTCCCCCCATCCTCGAAACCTGCACCTTCCATTCCATGAAAGGGCTGTCACTCTGGGTTTACTTATGATGGGCCAATGTGGAGTCTCGTACCTGGTAACTGGCGTTTAACACTCCATATCCCAGGCCTGAGATCATGTTTTTCACTAGAGTCGGACTCCTGCAAAGAGAAATATTTCATTATACAAACTGCCTCAAACCTGGGGTAAAAACTTGTACTGTAAGCAACTCATATACTGAATCCACACCTATTTCACCCATCCTCTAGAAATCCATCCCTCTAATAACAGATCCACCTTGTATTCTCTCCATCCACTCACCTCTTGATGCACATCCCTCTTTACTAAGTTAGATGAATTGAAATAGGGACTCGGTATACCTGGATTAAAATGACAGTTATGTGACCGTTCGAAAATTACTTTACCAAGTTAAACTTATTTAACACTGACTACACACATTTTTAAAGAAAGCAATGGTCGATCCTCTCCTTCATCAACTGATGAGATAGACACCTTTATCCATACTTTCCTCCCGCACTTCCTTCTTCCCTCTCTTTTCCTAGCTCACCATCTCTATAGTCCTCCATGTAACTATCGTGTGGCACCTTTGTCACATCTTAGTTACTCACTGAAGAACGTGTTGTTCTGAGGAGTTCTAACAGGATGTGGCAAAGGGTCTGAGCTTGCTAGCGATGGTGCTCCTCACTTCACACCTGCACCTCATTCATATGGCACATAAGGATAGCATAATCATCCCTGAGGCTATTTGTGTATGGGTCAGTGCAACCACTGGATACCATGCAGTAAGCACAGAGAAGGACTCTGAATCAAAAATAGCCGTGGCAAAAAAAGTCTTAACTATCCCCACACTGCAGCTGGTGAGAAGCGTTATGGGTTTGACTAGTTTTACTACGAAGACAATTTTGGGGGAAAAAATAAAAAGCCAATCTTTGCATTTAACAGCACAATTTGTCATGTATTAGCTAAAAAGCCAAACCACTGGACGACCACTTTGGCGCTTCTCAAACCATTCCAAGCCACAACTCATTTAAAAGACAGTAGCACATTAAACATGATTTAGACAGCTCAAAGCAGTCACATTGCACAGACATGTTCGGTGACAGACTCCAATTTAAAGGATGGTACTTTAGAGTAACCTTTCATTGCTGGTACAAACAATAAGATTTGGCGACAAACTAGCGATGCTGGTCACTCATTATAAGTTCAGATTACTAAACCGTTTTAAGAATCATGCAGGTTTTCTGGATTGTGTCACAGTGTGTGGGGCAGCCACTGCCCTCCTATTAGAAGAGTGGAAATGGCCTAAAAGAAACCAGCAGAATACTGAATGGTTTAGGACCTCGGAAAACAGTACAGTAGGGCTGGTACAGAATGAGTCACACATCAGATGCTTCCAAACCTTACTGGCTTTTGTCTTGCAATGCTGGTCTTCCAGAGGCCCTGGCCTGTCGTGATACCTCTGAATGTACGTAAAGGCCTGGAGGCCATGTCTAAGTATTATAGAGGGCTGCTGTAGTCCTGATCTGGAATGTCACCCACCCACCAGTCAGAGGGGCTGCTAGCCTGTTCTGAACTTGCTGCACCATGTCACCCACCCAGTCATTTTTGGAGGTCTTCTCTTCTGGTACTCCTGCTCGTCCACGGTCCACACAGCACCCTTCACGTTTTCTACCCGCACAAAGCACTTGTGCAGGCTCAGGTTGTGGCGCACAGCATTCTGCAACAAAGGAGGCAGAGCAGGGTCAATACATATCAGGGTTTACAGTGCCATGATAGCTCAGTGGTTTAATAACCTGCTGCAGACTTGTCTGGTAACTGGATAACCATAGATTTGAACCCATGCAGAGCTAACTCAGCCCTGTATTCTAGCAAACTCATAAAAATGATTACTATTGTGTTGTGTGATACCTTTTTGTGCATGGACCAAGAGATGACTATGTAACGCATTAAAAAAATGACCAGGCTTTGGTCCCATGCCACTGAAACCGGGGCAATGTTCTTGTCACAACACAAAGCACCAACGAAAGGATGCTCACATCACCCCAGTCTTGTCCAGTCTGGCTTCCATTGTAAGACTGATTACTTTACAGGGAAGGGTAGACGAGAACCCTCCTCCTGCACTGACGAGATCTCCACCACCAACTGCAAAACCTGATGTCAAGCCTTAGCCAGAAAGGACATCAAGACTTGTAGAAGAGTGGAGGAGATAGGCATCTTTGTCATCAGTGCTGCAAGTGACTACAGGTAGCAGACGTTCCCCATTTCTCCTGCCATTGTAGAAATATTTTCACCTTTTCAAGGTTTATCTGACCCAGCACAGTAACAGATATGTGTAACCACCCTATAATAAACAAGGCTCGGACACTGAAGACTGATGCCTTGTCCTGGAAGACCACTGCTCTTTAGTCCACACATTCTCTTGAGCACACTGTGTGGATTACAGCCTGCATTCTGTCATTGACACTTGTCCTGTGCATTCTGAATCTAAATTTCTGCTATGTAAATACTTCACATATAACATATTTGGCTGTTATGGCACAGAAATCCGTAGTTTTTTAAAGCATATACTGCTTAGGTGATTTCATACATGTGAATTAGTTTCCATAATTTGCAAAAAACAGAACCTCCCCATGAATTATGTATTTCAATGAATGACAGGCCTAAAACATTAGTTTCTCAGTCTGGTTTCCTCTCATGTTAACTAATCTAAGAACATAACACATTTAGAGAATAAAAACATGAAAAACACACTGTCCTTCTTTATAATATCTGTTTACTCAACTAGCATTATCTCTGTGACAGCAAAACATAACCTGAAAATCTTTATTGCAGTAAACTATCCATTGTTAGCTGAAAACTTCAGCTAGCACTTACAAAGCTGTCTACTTCTACAGGCAAAAAGTGTTTCTTCCTCAACAATCATCATCTCTAGAAAACGAATATTCTAACATTAAATTATTGTTATTTTTTGACAATTAATTAAATTGATCATTTATGGCGATTGGCATGCCCACCACTCGAGTTTAGTTATCTTAACATTATAGAAAAAAATGCAGCTACTGAAGTTTATTGCCAAATGTTTTTTCAAAGATGGTTTATGGACAGAAAAAGGAGAACGACTTTTGTTGTTGGTAAATTTGATGGTTCTTTTGGCATGTTTGCAAGTGGAGCAAATGTGGACATTTTCACGCATCTCCTCCTGTAAAAACTTCGAAAAGGTGTACTGCAAGAAACAAATTATTTTAGAGGTCGTTTGGAGGCCAGATGGCTCATACTGCTACAATGTTTTCTAGCAAAGATTCCCTCACAGAGCAAACAAGTGGCTAGCACTCTTCTGTTCTGGAGCTGAAACAATGCTGAGAGCCTCAGGAGGCAAACACAAAAGGGCTCGGCAGGCCAACTGCATGTCTGTTTTCTGTTTGTTAAAGAAGACCGAAATTAAAGGGAGCTGCGATTCAGAGGCGCCCCGTGCGTGCAGTAGCCTTTTACATCACTAGTCAGCTGTAACAATGATTACTAGTATCCTTATCTTATTATTATAGCTGAATTTTGATATCAGATGTTTACTGGGAGATTACACTCTGACGAGCATTACATCAATATTACAAATACCCCACTGCTGAGAAACCATCTGAAGCTCCACTGCAGATCCTGGTTTAATTACGAACACGTCTGCATGGTCCAGGACCTCGGACTGCCGCCCATCTGCCTCTGCCAAAGTAATACATTTGGGAGCGATTATGAACCCTAACTTCTTCCTCCTCGTCTTGACCGCAGGGAAACAGAGTGTGACCTAAGACACCTATTTCAGGAGAACACTACTGCATATATTTCCTTGCTTGGGTTTTCTCTCAAAGGATACAGGCAACTCTGCAGGCTTCAATGAATCCAAAATGCTGCCGCCAGGCAACTACATTTGCTGGCACAACACTTGTGCTGACATCACCATATCACCCCTGTTCCAAGCTGCATTAGCAGACAGTTGCTAGACTCTTCTCCTTGGAGGCCCTTTATTTTGCTCACTGGGCGATCTTGAACCAACCTTCCCTCAGTCTAAACCGAGGGGCTACTGTGAGGAAGGGAAGCACCGTTCCACAATGCCCCTCAATGTCTCTTACTAATCATTTGCTTTTTTTCTGCAGATACTCGCCCTTTCTCTGTAGGGGCATCACACGTCCCTGGCTGCACAAATGAGGATAACCAGGCTGCAATAAAGACCTTCTTCTCCCCCATCCCATGATCCTTCTGACACAACTTATAAAGTGAATGGTTACCTGCATGCAACCAGCAACCACATGTCCCACTTTTTTTATCAATAATTTCAGACATACGTGCTGCTTCAAAACTAGCTGTGGCACGAGCAGGGCACTGCTGTGAGACTCACGGGAAATTCACAACATTCTGTGCACAGGCGACAGTGCAGAACTTGCATACTGACACCCAGAATGGCCACTACTCGATCACCCGTAGAGCGGTTTGGGGACTCAGAAGGTGAATGAATCACTATGCAAATAATACAGTACATAATTTGTGTTTCGTATTGTATCAACAAACAGATGGTGACTTCAACCCCATGGCCAGCCAGGTTAGGAGCGAGAGGTCTGTCCTGATAGTTAATGTTTTTTTTTGGCTATGATGTAGGCACACACTTTACTCAACCCACCATGCTTACAAGCAGTCACACTGACAGTCAGTGCTGCAATGAAAGCCACACAATGATAGGTTCACAAAGAGGCATGGTAAGCGTGAGCCAGGCAGACCAACCAGTAAGTGAAGCAGAGCAGGTGCACAGACGTCTTCAAAGAGCGACACATATATGGCCACATGTACGAACATCTGGAATTGTGATTTCCTAATTGCAACTTGCATGGAATCGCAATTAGGAAAATCACAATTCCAAATGTGCGAATCTTCACTGAGTTTCTTTTGCGATTCCCAGTGGGTCACAAATAGAGCTACTTCATTAAAATGAGTGAGGTAGGTCGCAATTGCGACCCACTGGGAATTACAAACATCACAGGGATGGTGGTCTGCTGGAACCTGTGATTGCTTTTCAATAAAGGAATCTTAACGTAGCCCGTTTTCCTTAAGGAAAAAAAAGGGCTACATTTAAAAAGCAAAACATGAAACATTTCAGTTTCCTTTTTAAAGAGCAGGCAGTGTTCCGCAGCAACACTGCCGCCTCTTAAAAAATATTTTTGCTACCATTCACAAAGGGGAATGGGCCCTTTGGGGACCCCTTCCCGTTTGCGAATAGATTAACACCAATTTGAAATTGTGTTAACTGCTATTGTTTTGCGACAGCATTCACGGTCATAAAACAATCATACATACCACTGCAACTTACAATTAGGAAGGGACCCCTTGGGACACCCCTTCCTAATTGCGGCTCGCAAACCTATTTTGCAATTCGGTAAATAGATTACCAAATCACAAAATAGCATTTCGATATACCAAAATGTTTTTTTCTGTGCGCAAACAGCCCGATTCCGTGATTCAAGCGGTTTGAGCAGAGAAAAAAGCTTTGTACATCTGGCCCATAGTGAGGCAGCGACTGACTCAGTGAGAGTTTTCCTAACTAAGGACCATTAAACGAGAGCCACAGTTTGTACAACAGCACAGCATTCTAAAAGGAATACGCCTTGTCCTTTGGCACCACCCAGCGGCCATCGTGGGCATTACTGGGATGTTTCAGCCACGGCTATGGAAAATGATAGCAAGCAAACGAGGCAATGTTTCTTTTGATCAGGATTTTACCATTGAACTGGTAACAGCGGCAGCCATCGGGAACGTTTTCCACCACATAACCACACCAGTGTCGGTGGGCTTAGATGGCAAACCTAAATGATTAACGCACAAGATCAAGTTGAGCGACCAACTGCACATCACTCAGAGTGGTGGAGATGTCCTGGGCCGGCTTTGGGGGCAGGGTGACCGATGCAGCCGCATCTAGCGCTGACCTTGGTGGGGAATGTGGGGGGTGGGCGCCGGGGCACTGTGTTTAAAAAATACTACTGGTTTCAGAGCAAGTGAACTCCCTTGTGTCCCCTGCAGTTTTAAGTCAACGATAAAACTTGTCGAGATAACTGGTGATTAATGTTCCTACTGATGAGGGACCTTAATTTTGTATAGTGGCAGTTTTGACTCATCATTATGTAGAGTGGAGGGTTAATGTGCCTGCTGAAAGAACGAGTACCATGCACATCACTGGACTGAGTGAGTGAACTATGAGTAATGCTTTAAAAAAGGAAATGTATGTCAGAGGGAAGTAATGGAGAGATGAGGTGCACTGCGGGAAAGTGGCAGTGAGGGAATTCATGGAGAAGGAGGTAATGGGGGGGGGGGGGGGGGCAAAAAAGGCTGTCGTACTAGGTGCCACCAGCGCTAAAGCTGGCCCTGGAGAGGACAGGAAGATGGCAACTAAGAAACAGAGTAGCACATTGGAGTGGGGGTGAGGAAGAGTGCAGGCATGGGCGAGTGCCACTAGGCACCACTGCCCTGCTAAGAACTGGAAAGATGGACAGATGAAGCAGTGCCCTTAGTCACACAAGGAAGGGAGAAGAGAGATAGCTGTGCTTGAGCACAGGAACGAGGGCCGGCTTTAGCACCCCCACCCCAAATGGCCTTCTCCTCCTCAGATGCCCTCACTACCACATGCAAAAGTGCTCCTCATCTCGCCACAGCTAATCTCTCACATACATTTCATTTTATGTGAAAGATCTGGTAAAAGCTGGCTTTACTATTTCCCTCAGCTATACATATAAAATACAGATGTGTCCTTTGCAGCTGGCATTCTAACCCTCTGTGCTGTTTTATAGTGAGTCAAAACTACCACTAGACAAAACTCTATAATCTCTCTCTTTCTAGTAGGAATATCAATCACAACAGTTATCTTCTCATTCCATTGCTGCCTGAAACCTGGAGGTATAAGGAACTATGCAGCATGTGCTCGATAAACACAGCGCTGTTCTCTGAGGTGCCCCCCAGTCCAGGTCAGTGGGGCCGTACCGGTCACTCAGTCCTGAAGCTAGCCCCAGCAGAGCAGTGGAGGACAGGGAACAGATGTCCCCAATCAGAGTTTCAAGTGGGAGGGGGGGGTGCAGGGGACAACATTCTTCCTAGATTTGGAAGTGATGAATTTACAGTTGGAGAGTTTTTATGTGCTAAAAAAGATTAATTTAGGCATGATTCAGTTAGCATAACTAGGCAACAGCCGGCACATTAACATTCATGTAATGCTGCAAAAACTGCATGTTTCTTTTAAGTGTACAAGCGTTCCACATGTATGTGTCTTCTCTTTTACAGAAATCAACGAAAATATAGCCCCTGCCAAGGTCTGCCTTAATACAAATGTGTAATAATGTGTTCTTCTCTTTGGAAGGAAGGGTGCATGTATTTCTTAAACAGGTTCAAGGCTACTTAGCTGAGTTCCGCCTAAGATGAACAAGCTATTGTATTCCTGTTTCATAATGTGTTATTACATATCCTTAATTAAATGTGTACTGCTTTAACCAATAGGATGTTTTATGTGTTACTAGGGGTGCTGTACCAACTAATAGATTGATTGCATTTGTATAGAGCTTACTACCCCTGATGAGGCTTTGAAGCACTTTTTGAGTAGCACACTACTGGGGAACCAAAGTTACTGGTCATTCCATTGGTTGTTTGAATTAATATTGTGCTCAGAAAAAAACGATTTCATGTATTTACTCCAGCTTCTTTGTTGTACATTAATGACTGAGGTAATTAACAGAAATGATCATTAGAGGGGATTATGTGAGAAAGTTGATGGAATGAATAGATAGTGTTAGGTTGCAGGGGTATGGTTTCAAAGAAAGATTAAGGGCCAGATGTAGACATTTTGCATGGTGCAAACTGCGAAAATCACAGTTTGCACCATGCAAAATGCCGTTTGCGATGCACATTCACAATTTTCGAGTCGGTGTGAATGCGACTCGCAAATAGGAAGGGGTGTTCCCTTCCTATTTGCGACTTGCATCGCTATGCTAAATTGCTTTGTGACCGCGAATGCGGTCGCAAAGCAATTAGCAGTTACCACCAGTGTCACACTGGTCGTAACCCATTCGCAAAAGAGAAGGGGTCCCCAGGGGACCCCTTCCCCTTTGTGAATGTTGCCAATAAGGGTTTTTCAGAGCAGGCAGTGGTCCAACGGACCACTGCCTACTCTGAAAAACCTAAACCAAAAGGTTTCGTAATTTTTATTTTGCAACTCGTTTTCCTGTAAGGAAAACGGGCTGCAAAATAATTTAAAAAACTGCTTTATTGAAAAAGCAGTCAGAGACATGGAGGTCTGCTGACTTCAGCAGGCCACCATCCCTGTGAGTGCAGGGACTAGCCACGGGGTCGCAAAATGCGACCCACCTCATTAATATTAATGAGGTGGGTCTTTGCGACCCCATAGCGACTCGCAGTCGGTGTCTGAGACACCGTACTGCATCCGATTTTGCGAATCGGAAATTGCGAGTCACACCGACTCGCAATTTCCGATTCGCAAAATCGGAAATTGCTACATCTGGCCCTAAGATCGGAAAGCCATTTAAAGTAGTCTATATATACAGGAGGTATGCAGACGGTAGAAGGGAAGGAGAGAGGCATTTAAAATCAATATGGGAGGAAAAAATTGAAAGTGCAAGTCAAGGTCATTTTTTTATGCAGGGTTTTAGGAAGATGGCAGGGAGACTTCTGCACAGCATGCCATCTGTGGATATTAACCTATAGAAAGAAACATTTTAAATTGTACTGTAAAGGAATGTGGTTTTTAGCAGTCCTTCTACAGGCACTTTAACTTTCAAAAGGCATCAAATACTTCCCTCACCGCAAAAAGCAACCCAAGTGCTTGTTGACACCCCTGAATAAGCGACTGTCAAGCAGTGACATTTAAGCATACCCCAGTACCCATAATTACCATCTGACTTTGACAGCACCATTGAAAAAGCTCTTGTGCACAATACCCTAATGTAGGTGCAATAAAAATACTTGCAAACCCAGGAAAGACTCCTGTGTGAACTTACTTCAGCAGTACATTAAATACTTGTAGGAAGCAGGCCTGGTGTGTGGTGGGTATCTAAGGTACGTACACCTTATACTAGGTCTAGGTACTCCCTCTTAGTGAAGTGTAGGCTGTGTCTAGAATCCAGGCTCTCTAGAGGTAGCTGTGGATGAACAGCCAAGGCTTATCTAGGAGACATGCAAAGCTCATGCAATACCACTGTAGTCACACAGCACTTACACACATGAAATAGGCATAGAAAAGGTTAGAAAACAGTGCAAATACCAATAAGCAATAGTGACCCTAAGGGGAGCCTAAACCATATACAAAAAAAATGGAATGCGAACACAGGACCCCCACCTAGGTAAGTGGAATGTGTAGAGGGGAGCTGGGAGTACTAGAAAACCACAGAGGTAAGTAACACAGTATCCCCCAGCGATCCGGAAAGCAGGAGTATTCATTTGACTTTCCCCAAACCACCAAAAAGGAGGAAAAGAAGATACCCAGACAAGATTGCAAGAAACCAGCAGTGGATTCCTGGAGAGGAAGACCTGTGGAGAAAGGACCAAGTCCAAAAGTCACAGTGGGGTCCAGGAGGAGTAGGAGCTACCACCCACCCAACTGTGCTTGCAGGAGTTGGTCGATGGTGATGAAGATCAGGTCAGCACTGCAGCTCTAGAGCCAGAGAAGAGTTCCTAAAGGATGCAGAAAATGTCCCACGCTGGAGTGGAGATTGCAGACGAGTGTCGGTGCAGTAATTTGACCCACAAGCCTTGGCAAAGGCAAACTTGCGGTTAGTGGAAAAGTGGTGCTGCCAGGGACCAGCAAGGCCCAGGAGGGCGAGCCAGAGGGGACCCTCAGCGACACAGAGCCCACATGAGCGGAGGCAGCACCCACAGGAGCCCCGCAGGACGGGGACAGAGAAGTTGCAGAAGGAGCCCACACAGCACTACAGAAAGGGATCCCACGTCGCAGGAGAACCACGCAGAGGGCTGTGCGTCGCAGGAAGGAGTGCTGGGGACTGGAGCTACACGTCGCCTGAAGATCCCATGGGGGAGATGCAAACAAGCCTTGGTAGCTGCAAGAGACGCAGTGCACGGGGGTACTGTCCTGTGTGGGTAAGTAAAGGCTTACCTCCACCAAAGTTGGACAGCTGGCAGAGAGGACCAAGAGGACTACTCCAGACCACCACCAGTGATGCAGGATCCACGCAGCTCAGGATGAGAGGAGATCCACGTAGCCGGTCATCGTTGCAGCAGGTGCCTGCGGATGCAGGGGAGTGACTCCTTCACTCCATGGGAGATTCCTTCTTTCTTCTAGTGCCGCCCTCAGTGGATGCACAGCGAGTGGAAATGTTGCAATTGCTGGCAGGAGCCTTGGAAAGAATGTTGCAGAATAGTTCTTCTTGGAGGCAGCTTGTTGGGTCCTGGAGGTTCCAGTCACAGTTCTGGATGACAGAAGTCGAAGTAGAAGTTGCAGAGGAGTCTTGCTGGAATCTTGAAAGCCGAATCTGAGGACCCACCCAAGAGAGAGAACCTAAATAGCCCTGAAAGGGTAATTGGTCACCTAGACAGGTAAGCGCCTATCAGTAGGGGGCTCTGACGTCACCTGCCTGGCCACTCAGATGCTCCTAGAGTTCCCTGCCAAACTTGGAAACAAGACGGCAGAAACCAAGGACCCACTGGAGGAGCTCTGAGCACCACCCCTGGGGTGGTGATGGACAGAGGAGTAGTCCCTCTCCTTTCCATTGTCCCGTTTCATGCCAGAGCAGAGACTGGGGGGTCCCTGAACCGGTGTGGACTGACTTATGCACAGAGGTCACCAAATGGGCCCTTCAAAGCACACCAGTGGCCTGAGGAGGCTACCCCTCCCAAGGCAGTCACACCTATTTCCAAAGGGAGAGGGTGTTATCTCCCTCTCCTAAAGGAAACCCTTTGCTCTGCCTTCCTGGGCTTGATTAAATCAAGCAGCAGGAGGGGCAGAAACCTGTCTGAGGGGTGGCAGCAGCTAGCGCTGCCTGGAAAACCCTGCAAGACTGGTGGTAGCAATGCTGGGGGTCCTCTAAGGAGCCCCCAGAGTGCATGGAATCATACTTCCAATAAAACAGTATTGGGGTATGCTTCTGACATGCTTGATACTAAACATGCCCAGGTTTGGAGTTACCATTATGTAGCTGGACATAGGTAATGACCTATGCCCACTCTTAAAATGGTGTCCCAGCACTCACGAAGTCCATGAAAATGGAGCTGGAGTTCATGGGGGCACCTCTGCTCATGCATGGGTGCCCACACACACAGTTACTTGCACCCTGTCCTCTGGGCTGGGAGGGCGTACGGCAGGGGTGACTTGAGGTGACCTGGTGCAGTGACCTGTAGTGAAAACGGGTGCATGCACCCGTTTCACGCAGACTGCAATGGCAGGCCTGCAGAAACCTTTGCATGGACTCCCCATGGGTGGCAGAATAAATGCTGCAGGCCATAGGGGCCCCCTGGTACCCTATTGCCCTAGGTACCTGGGTACTATATACTAGGGACATACATGCGGGGACCAGTATGCCGATTGTTGGAAGAAAAAGGCACAGTTACCAACATTTAAAGGACAGAGCATACATAACCATTGGGGTCCTGGTTAGCAGGATCTCAGTGAACACAGTGAAAAAACTGACAACAGGCAGAAAATGGGGGTAACCATACCAAGAAAGAGGGCACTTTCCTACATTACCCCTCCCCCCAAACGAAGGACAGGAAGGCTAACCTCGCCCAGGGTGAGTCTTCATGGTTTAAGTGGAAATATCTGGAGAGTCCATCTGCAATGGATTTGTTTTTGTCCCCACACTTGTCTGGCGACTTACCTGCTTCCTTTTTCTTGTCTTTGTCACCCCCTGAGTGAGCTTTTCTGCTCACCCTTGTTCTGACCCATCTGTCTGCCTTCTTTCCCAATTCCTGGGGAGAGGTCAGATCAAAGTCTACCAAGTTCTGGTGCATCAAATCAGACACTCAATTGTTAAGTATATGCTCTCTCAGAATAAGATTGTATAAGCCCTCATAATCAGTGACTTTGCTACCATGTAACCAGCCTTCCAAAGCCTTCGCGGAGCAATCAACAAAATCAATCCAATCCTGGGAGGACTCTTTTCTGGTCTCCCTAAACTTTATCCTGTATTGTTCAGTGGTAAGACCAAACCCATCCAAAAGAGCAGACTTCAAGACAGTGTAATTGTCAGCATCTTCCTCTCTGAGTCAATCCCTTCCCTTGCCAGAGAAGGAGAGCCAAAGGATAGCATCCCACTGTCTCTGGGGGACCCTCTGTACTTTACAGGCCCTCTCCAGAGCAGAGAATCACTTATGGATGTCAGAAACGTTACTGAGGTTTCTGGAATCAAGAGTCCTCCCTGACCCTAGGTTTCCTGAAACCAGCGTTGCTGCTGCCACCAATCCCCGCCTCTCTCTCTCCACTGCCAAGGCCTCCCTGTCTAAGGCTATCTGTTGCTGCTGCAGCCTCAGCTTGGCCTCCTCCCGTCTCACTTTCCTGGGTTCCCTGTCTAGAGAATCTTCCCCTGGAGTTGTGCAGTGTGTCCCTTCAGATACTGGGGTGACATGAATGGGCAGAGGAGTGTCTGCCCCTGTTCTTAGTAACCCTTTCCACTAACCCTCTAGGCATAAAGGGGGCCCTACTATTATAAAGTATTATTACTTTTTATGAGTACCAATCATGTTACACTACAAAAACTACACATATAAACGTATGTTATTTTGTGTAAATGCTTGCCAACCTAATACATAATATGTTGTTGCAATCATTAGTAAAATTAGTGCATAATTTATATGACCCATTCATTACCTGGTTCAGAAGGGCTGACCACACCCTGAAGAGCACTGTGCACCACAGATCTGACCCAATGGTCCTCAGAATGACTGAGTCTTGTGGTCACACCATGACTCTTCATCATTCACGAGCATCCTCCTTGCTGGTAGTGAAGGATACCTGGCCTTGAACAGGCTGGGGCCAGGTTGTTCAGGGCCCAGTGTATATATCACCTGACCATAGGTGCGATATTGGGTGTCATGAAGGAATCAAACCAGCCCATCTATGTAATGTCATGCTATGAAAATGTGTGTGCCTTCTGGCCCTAAAACATTATAAAAGGTGTTCTATTGTGGAGGACAGCCAATTGTTGTTGGTGATCTTTTGAGCTTTCTTTGGAGACAGATTCTATGTCAGTCTATTTTGCAGATTTTCTTTTAGATACTTACAATTATATTAATTCATTTGATTTATGAATAATATTTTGCTTTCTGTAATTAAACTATTTTTGAAAAAATACACAAGGTTAAGAACTTTAGAATCTTGTTATGTGCAGGTTTTATTAACAGCCTTGGGCTAAGTCTATGAGGGACTCAGATGGTCCTATTCACGCCTAATGCCCCTTTAATTTCTTAATTCAAGTTTCAATACAGTGGCAGACAAAACATTTATTTTGCTAAAGCAATGCAGCATATCGTCCAAGTCTCCTTGAAGCATTGGAGACACAAACACTGTGGGGGCTTAGAGACTTTTTTTGTTAATTATTTATTTGTGGTCACTAAGGTGTTGAATCTCCACTAAAATCAGCCTGTTTGTTAAGCCAGGTGAGCCTGCAGAGGGAAGGCCCCCTAGGGGATGCTATTTTATATTAATATTTCTGATGGCTCGCCTGGCTTGAGAAAAAGAATGATTTTAGGAGAGATGATTGATGACCGCAATTAAATTATTAGAAAAAGGAAGGGCGTCTCAAAACCCCTATAGAGGATGTGCTTTGGGTTACATCACTTCAAGGAGATGCCTATGAAATGCAGCATGGTTTCAGATGGGCATGTTCTGTCACTATGTTTGATCTTCATGGTCTGTGGAAACATTCAAAACAGATAATCACACCTTTAAATCTTAGGACTATGTTTAGTTTCAGTTTGATTGAAGGTGTGACATGTATTTATTCAACTCCATATACTAACACTAATTGAATAGCTGAACAGAAAGCACTGAAGTTTGGTGTTTACAGAAGAGAGAAAGAAAGAAGAGAGAATGTGCACAATATGCCATCTTAGATTTAAAAAATGGGCTTCCTACTTGAACATATTGTGTGATCCACAACCCATTGCTTTACTTCATTATGTATCATTTTCCTTAACCATCCAGTCTGAGAGCACACTGAAGAAATCCAGTACAGGATATGTGTTCTACAGAATTATTTTATGTATGGTTCATATAAAATAATCTTGCTTTACATTTAATAACAATATAGGCTGTATAAAGAGAGAACATAAAGTTACATTTTGGGTAATTTGTGGCAACGTCGGTAGGGCATGGGGAATTCTGGAATGTTTTGTGTTTAAAAAATATAACTTTCAGTACGTCACTCAATTCAGTGACAGATTCATATGTACTTTATTGAGACACAGAGAAATGTTGACAATGCTTTTCAAATCTGAAAGTTATTAGCACTTTCAAGCTGCTTTGTATCACCCACAAAGCTATACACGGACCAGGACCGCTTTTTATCAGAAACAAAATAACCAAATATATCCAACAAAGAAACCTCCGCTCAAGATTGGCACTCCGCCTTAGAACACCACCATACAAGAAAAAGATTATAGGTGGTACATCCTTCTCCGTTCAAGCAGCCAAACTATGGAATTCATTACCCCCAACTATAAGAGCCACAGATAACTTTTTTGTCTTCAGAAAACTACTCAAGAGTTGGCTCTTTCCTTCATAACCACCATATTCAAACAACTATGGACTGCATATGCCCATGTTGAAAAATATGTTTTCTGATTACGTGTATATTTCTAGTTATGTATAGTTCTTTAGAAAATATGTAATGCTACTATGCCGTAACAATAAAATACACACACACTCTTTAAACCTGTTTGACTAAGTATATTTACCTATGGTTCTAATTATGTATTGTATGTACATATATGTGTGTATTCATGTGTGTATTTATGTGTGTGTGTGTGTGTATATATATATATGTATATATATATATATATATATTTGTATGTATGTATGTGTGTATGTTCTGTGCTTGGCATGTTCGTGGGTCATTGCATGGCTCCTGGGTGGGTTGTTATACTAGATATCTAGGAATCCCTGCTCTCATCTTATCACACTTATCTACCCATCATCATATGTCATGTCTCTATCAATCTATCCTCATTTCCTACTCTGACTCATCACAAATCCATTCTACTACTTTCAGCTCCCAAATAACTCTGCCTTAACTCTTCCCAACGCTCCCACATCTAACTCATCAAACCTCACTCTACTAACATGACCTCCCCAACAACCCTACTAAATTCACCCTCATTTATTTCACCCTGCTACTATGATCTCCCTAACCCTTCCACAGACTCTTCCCTCCTCCATCCCCCTTTACTCATCCAAAGTCTTGGGATGAGTAAATGAGGGATATACTCCCAATCCACACTTCTGGATTTCTTTCCTCCTCCACCCTTTCATTACTCCAGTCAATCTAACTAACAAAATCTCATATCCACGGCTCAAATTAACTCATAATACTACTAAAACTGTACTCATATTTCTCGATACTAATCCATCACTAATTCTTGTTGGGTTCCAGAGTAGCATGCTACTTGCTGAAAAACGCTTCGACGACTCATCAGGGGTAGTAAGCGCTATATAAATACTATTACAATTATATTTGTTCATGGCATATGTTGCCTGATTTACGTGTTTTGATGGCTTGGCACGTGCTTATGATCTTCGAGACAAGCCAGACCACTAGCTCACCTCACCTTAATGCCGGCCACACCCCCTAGAAATTGTGTTCCCCTCTGCCTTGAGGCAGCCCTGGGAGACACAGGAGAGTGAGGAAAGCAGACCCCCAAGGAGTGCCCTAGAAGACAGAGAAAAGTCGGACAGGTAGCAGTGACATAGAAGGCAGTGGACAGTTGTACAGACAGACACCAAAGGGATGGTTAGACATCCGGGCCTTGGTACACACAGAACAGATGGACAAGCAGTGATGTGGAAGGCAGTAGAGAGAGGGTTGAAAATTGTCTGTACCCTGACAGCTACAGCAGCGACAGTCACACAGCAGTGCCCTAGAAGACATCAGAGAAATAGAAAGGCACCAAGACCAAGGATATAGTCAAGAGCAGCGCCTTCAAACACCGTATAAATAAATAAGTATTGCCAATGCTGGCAAGATACAGAAAACATGGTCAAACAATAGTCCCTAGGGATGTAGCAATGGGAGGTAGAAAGAGGCATCACTTTCTGAAAGACCTCTGATAGATGGCATATTTAGTAACCCGAGGGGTAGGCAACAAATGGACAGATACGAAGGTGCCCGAGGCAGTGGAGAGACGGACAGACAAGTGTCCAGAGGCAGCACTGCTACACGCGCTGTTTGGGACACAGACTCGCGTGCTTTAGGAGACACTGGAAAGAAGGAGATCGGCATCACTGCCCTGGGAAGCACCAGAGAGAAGGACGAGAGCCGAGCTCTGATAGACACTGCAGAAATGGACAGACAGTTGTGCAAGAGAGACCCTCGGTAGGAGGACAGCAGTAGTAGTGCCTTATGAGTCACTGGAAATGAGAACAGTTCTGTTAAGTCAAACACCGGAGGGAGGGTCGGACAGACCGCCGTGCCCTAGGAATCATGGGAGAAAAGGGAAGACAGGCAGCGGTGCCCTGGGCCACACTGGAGAAAAGGACAGACAGGCAGCTGTGCCCGAGGGTGCCACAATTCTTCCTCCTTTTCACACCGCGGTTTGATGCTGCCCCGATTTCATTACCAATTTTAATTTGCCTCTAATTAAACGCTGTGTATTTTTCCGACTGGCTCGCTAATCCAGGAGGGAGGCCGGGGGGATGGCGAGGAATCTCTCTGAGCTATAATTACAAAGAGCGTAATCACACCGGCCGCCGCCTTTGAATACATTTCCCTGCATTATGGCGTGCGGGCTCCTGCTATGCAAATGAGAATGACCCCAATTTCAGAGAGATGGCCTCTGGGGGCTCTTTCCATTCCGAGCCTGGCTCCGTGATGAGAGACTAATTCGTTACGCTAAAACATTAACAGCAATTTATAAGGTCAAATGAGGGCCACAAAAAAACAAAACAAAAAAAACCTTAGCAGTCAACAAAGGGGTGTTGACAGAGCCTCTAGCATACCCGACCACCTACACCCCCATTCTGTCAGGCACCCCATAATATGGGACACTCACACTCAATGATGCAATTTAGGGTGTGTGTGAAGGGGAGATAGGCACAAGGGCAGAGTGACCTGACCTAGCCTGGAGAAAAGATGGAGCTACAGCAGCAGCAAAAGAATGGGGTGGGGAAGGGGAGGCATAGGGGGATAACGTCAAGGTCGGACTGCCCTATAGGGCAATCTGGCAGTGCCAGATGACCTGGTCTAACAGATCTAAGTAGGGGCCGGTTTCGTAGTAGTTTGTGGGCCTGTTCTATGGGTAAGTGAGACAGTTATTACCGATTTCCCCGAGATCACCACAAACATTGGGTTCAGCAAACACAAAAGTAATACAGTCTGCCATACCTCGCAAGATACCCATACAGCTTGTCTTTGCAAGTTCAAAACTGGCCTGATTTGCAGATAGACGGGCATATTTTTTGACCCAGGATACCATTAGGTGCCCCAAAATATGCCCATCCTAATATTACGAAGGATATACAAAAAAATCCAGGTGTGGTACATAGTCCCTTATAAGGAATGCTGTTGTACTTCTTATGGCACAGTTAATCAACTACACGATATTGGTAGTTTCTACTTCACACTACAAACTAAGGAATCCTTAAAGTGGACCAGGGTTACTGGCCCCTGGCGAGGAGCCATCTAAGCCAAGGGAGGAGGGTAGAATCTTTTTCTTTCTATATGGACCAATTTTATAGCACAAACAGCTGAAAGATGGAAAGAGATATGTGAAGGCAGTGGGGCTGTTTTGAGCATTTTTGCCACATCTTCTTTTGATTCTACAGTCCAGCCACTGGACCCAAGCTATACCTGGCTGATGAGCCCTAATAACGGCAGAACCGGCCCTGGGCTGCTTGTGTTACCATTCAAGGAGAACCTGCCCTGGCAGTTTGGGCTGTACTGTTCCGACTGGAGCAGTGGCAAGACTGATCTGCATATGGCTGGGTCCAAACTGAGGTGGCGTGGCGGGTAAAAAAATGATGTGATGTGGTTTGAGAGACTGCCAGTGGCTGAGATTAATTCAAGCTTTCCATCCATCACTTTGTTTTTGATACCACAAGTGGGACTGTTTTACCCAGACATGGGTACCATAGTCACTGTGCCACTGGAACCAAGCTATACTTGGCTGCCAAGCCCTAATAAGAGCAAAATTGGTCCAGGATGCTTGTGTTACAGCTTAGGGAGGGGACAGTCTGGCAGTTTTGGCTGGACTGTTCACACCGTAGAAGGGTCAAGATTGATTTGCATATGGCTGGGTCCAAACTTAGGTGGCATGGTGGGTGACAAATAATAGATTTCATTCAATGAGGTCCGAGTGATTACCAGTGGCGGGGATTAATTCAATCATTCCATTTATCACTTTGTTTTTGATGCCCTTAGTATGACAGGTTTGCCCAGACGTGCTTCCTGTGCTTACTGTGTCACTGTAAGCAAACTATGCCTGGGTGATAAGAACTTATAAAGGCAAAACTGCTACTGGGTAGCTTGTTTTACAGTTCGGGGGGGGACCTAGTCTAACAGTCTGGGTTGGACCAGTGGTTCCCAACCTATGGTCTGAGGACCCCTGGGGGTCTGCAAAGCCTTTTCAGGGGTCCACGACTGCTTAGAAAATTTAATAATATTAACAGATTAGGTCCCCAGCTTTCTGTAATGACTGTCGGGGGGGAGGGTCCTTGGATTCCAATAGTGATTCAGTGGGGTCCCCGAGCTCCAGTAATGATAAAGTGGGGGTCCACAGAAGTCAAAAGGTTGGGAACCACTGGTTAGTTCCCATTGGAACAGGGTCAAGACTGATTGGCTGGGTCGAAACTGAGGTGGCATGGTGCACGAAAAATGACAAGGTGCGATGAGGTCCAAGCAATTGACAGTGGTCGAGATTAATTCAAGGATTCAATCCATCATGTTGTTTTTGATGCCCTCAGTGAGAACCAAATGCAGCTTTTCCCCCATTCACTTTGATGAGGGCTTGATGTCTCTGATTCCTGTTGTGCTTCTGCGGAAGAAAGAACATCCTTTCAGAGCCAAGCAGCACAGTATGGGAAGAGGCAGCGATGTTGAAGCTCCATGAAATGCTAAGGATGCCACAGTGCCCCAATATGCTGAAAAATAGCATTTAATGTAAATTGATGTTATGGACCATGGGCAGGAAGCAGGATATTACATTATTTGTGTTAAGATTTAGACAGATCCCCATTAACAATATCTTGTCAGCCTCCTCCATTAACAGAGACTGGCACTTGACTTCCCAATTGCGAGGAAATTGTGACACTCACCCATATTATTTGTCAGCTTTAGAAGAGCTCTCTGGTGAGAATCTATTCCACTATAAGAATTTTGAGAATGGGGTTTGGATGGCAGCTGTCCCTACACACAAACTTTATTTTCACTTCATCTTGGAATGGTAGCCTGGATATTCGCAGGAAGTCAGTGGTGCCTTGGCAGTATCAATGCTGCTATCACACACTCCAGCATGAGGTACTCCAAAGCCACACAACAGAGTGCTGAAAATTTCATGATAGAACTCCATTGGCTCTCCTTGCTGGCTGTCACCATCTTCGAAACTAGCTACATGGTTAACAAAGTCAACAAGACCTGCGCCTCTGCCTATCTAGAAAACAAGTTCACCAGCTCTGGTGCCTCGAAGCACACCTGCAGTGGTGTCTCTAGAATTGAATTTTAGGGAAGGCACACACTGGGCACAGATAAAACTGGCGAGACCACATACAAAGGTCACCGATAAAGAGTGCATGTGGTGATCTCTCAGTCTGTCTCTTTCTCTCTCTCTTCCTTCATGAGGTCTCACTCTTACACAAAGACGAGCAGATCTGACGACGAGCAAGAAGTGGCCCCAAGCTTGAAACTCTGCACTCAAATGAAAATAACTCTGCAAATTGTGAGTACAGTGCCACAAAAAACAGAAAACCGCTTCCAGTGCCCAAGAACGTAGGTGGAGATAAGATTATACAAGAGCCACCGCCCTCCGCAGGGTCCTATTGGCACTGACACAAACCAACAGAAGGTGTTAAGCCTCTCACCAATGTCAGCCACACCAGGTTTCTGGCACCAAAGTCCTCATTTTGGCTCCAAAACCATCATGGGCAAGCGCCGCACATTACATGCTTAGAAATCATTGGCTCTGAAGACTAACTCCAGCCACCACTCCTTTGGTGTTGAAATACCAGTCAGCTCAGAATCACCCGTCGACACGCAGCCCTAAACCATCCCCAACAGAGGAGGACACTGAGGCCCCTATCCCTGAACGGTTCCAGCAAGAACTGGGCATTGGCAACAGCACCTCTTTACTTACCCGCTCACAGAAAAGGATTCAACCAGGGATTCTCCACCATCAGACCCTATATAACACAAAAGGAACGCTGGTCTTCGAGAAACAGACTATTCCAAAGCCTTCCATACAAGAGCCTCCTATTAAAAATACATAAGGACAGTGCAACTAGCCATGTACCTCTGACACACACTCTCCCACTGCCCACTCTGCTATTGTTGCCTCTTGTCAGACTCCCACCAGGGTCACCTTATTTCATCTACCCACAGGGCAGTGTCTTTGGAACAAGTAGGAGAGGGACCTAAAGATGATCCATGGAAGGATTACAATGTCGACCCACCAGGGGATCCAGATCTAGATCACTGCCCTGTTAGCTCTTCCCCTCCAGACTATACTTCCTATGCCCATTAGGTTTCTCAGCATGCTCCTACCTAAAACAAGGTAGATATGTATGTGGTTCAGTAAGATGAAGACTTCATGGTCAATATCCTCTTCAAGTCAGAGAGGTCCATCTAGTTCATACTAATGCTAAAAGGGGTGCTCAGCTCTACCCCAGAAACCTTTCAAGGACCCGCTAGAGCTGAAGTGCTCACCCCTTGGTTCGAAATAAAGTTAAAACCATCACCCAACAACCCCCTGTACACCAAGGGGCACGTTTCACCAGACTCCATTGTGGTACATACTACTTACAAACGTGTCCCCACCCAGGTGATTCCCCTCCTCCTGACAAGAAGAGTAAAAGGATAATGTGGAAGGCATGAGGGTTGAGGTAGGAGCAGCTACTTGCTTGCGAATTGCCAACTCAGTATCTCTCCTATCCACCCCAACATCAACAAAAACAAAAAAAGAAGGCCTGCAAAAAAAGTGGAGATTTCTGGACCCAATAACTAGATGGCAGAATAATGCACAGCATGTGAATCCAGAAAAGATTAACGCTGCAAAAGTCACTGACACATGGAACCAACTCAGCACATGTCCATACCCATGACAGTAAAAAAAAAAACAATCTAACATGGAATCAGTGCCCATGCAAAATGTACATTTAGAGGAGTAGTCACCTGCATCTTTGGCCCAAGAGCTTTCTTCGAGGAAAGACAACTTGCTGACATCCGATCTGAACACTAGATGACAGGACTGTGCTAAGCATGATATATATGGAAAATGCCATTTAGTGTTGGGCTCAGAGTGTTACAAGTTGTTTTTCTTAGAAGAAGCTTTTTCGAGTCACAGGATAGAGTGACTCCTCCTCTCGGTGATAGTATGCATGGGCATCGAGTCCTTTGTTAGAGTGTTTTCCCACAGGAGGGTGAAGTAAGGAGTGAAGAAATGTATATGTATATACACATATAGTAAGAAAAGAAGATATCCATGTAATGTATACACATTTTACATAAAGAAAGTACTACAATGGCTACAGGCTTCCAGGGAGGAGGAAGATCGCATGTGAATCTGCAGCACTACATGCCTCGAACAGATGTCCACTGGGAAAGTGACATTTTCCATCCAATGGCATGTGTAGCTGCAGATATACATGCTTTGCATAGAGTGAAAAGCAGTTCCTTCCTAAAGTAAGCAGTGGCTAGTCTATTGGAGTTGGAGTAGCTTGAAATAATGTTTGCTTGTTGCAAAGATAACACATCCACACAGTAGTGCTTAGGAAATGTGTGTGGTGTGGACCATGTAGCTGCTTTGCATATGTCTGCCATTGGTATATTTCCTAAGAAAGCCTTGGAAGCTCCTTTCTTTCTAGTAGAATGTGCTTTAGGAGTTACTAATAGCTGTCTTTTAGCTTTCAGATAGCAAGTTTGAATACACTTTACTATCAATCTAGCTAACGCTTGTTTTGAAATAGGATTACCCTTATGAGGTTGCTGAAAAGCCACAAAAAGTTGTTTAGATTTTCTGAAATCTTTTGTTCTATCTATGTAATACATGAGAGCTCTTTTGACAACAAGTGTGAAAAGCTCTTTCAGCAACTGAATCTGGCTGTGAAAAAAAGACTGGCAAATCTACTGACTGATTGATGTGAAATGGTGAAACTACTTTGGGTAGGAATTTTGGGTTTGTACTAAGTACTATTTTATGCTTGTGAATTTGAAAGAAAGTTTCTTCTAAAGTGAATGTTTGAATTTCACTAACTCTTCTTAAGGAAGTAATTGCTACTAGGAAAGCGACCTTCCATGAGAGAAATTGAAGAGCGCTAGAATGCATGGGTTCAAATGGTGGACCCATAAGTCTTGTGAGCACTATGTTTGGATTCCACAAAGGCACTGGAGGTGTTCTAGGTGGGATGATGCGTTTTAACCCTTCCATGAAGGCTTTGATAACAGGAACTCTAACTAAAGAGCTGTGCTGTATATTTTGCAAGTACGTGGAGATTGCAGTGAGATGTATTTTTATGGATGAAAATGCTAAATTTGATTTTTGCAAATGAAGCAAAAAGCATACAATGTCTTGTATTGATGCTGAAAGAGGGGTAATTTGTTTAGATTGACAGTAATACACAAATCTTTTCCATTTGTTGGCATAGCACTGCCTGATAGTGGGTTTTCTTGCTTGCTTAATTACTTCCATACATTCAGTTAGGAGTTCTAGATACCCAAATTCTATGACCTCAGGAGCCAAATCGCTAGATTGAGTATGTTGGGATTTGGATGCCTAATCTGCCGTTTGTTTTGTGTCAACAGATCTGGACTGTTTGGGAGTTTGATATGTGGTACTACTGACAGGTCTAATAGTGTTGTGTACCACGGTTGACGTGCCCACGTTGGCGCTACGAGCATCAGCTTGAGCGTGTTTTGACGCAGTTTGTTGACTAGAAATGGAATGAGTGGGAGAGGGGGGGAAAAGCGTAAGCAAATATCCCTGACCTTTTGATCCATCGAGCATTGCCCTTGGATAGGGGATGTGGGTACCTGGATGCAAAGTTTTGGCATTTTGAGTTTTCGCTGGGGGCGAACAGATCTATGTCTGGTGTTCCCCATTGTTGAAAGTATTGTTGAAGTACTTGAGGGTGAATCTCCCACTCGTGTGTTTGTTGATGATTTCTGCTGAGAACATGTGGTAATTGGTTGTGTATCCCTGGAATGTATTGTGTTACCAAGTGAATCTTGTTGTGGATTGCCCATTGCCAATTTGTTTGGGCTAGGAGGGAGAGTTGGGACGAATGTGTTCCTCCTTGTTTGTTTAGGTAATACACTGTTGTCATGTTGTCTGTTTTGATAAGGATATTCTTGTGAGTGAGAAGAGGCTGAAAGGCTTTGAGTGCTAGGAATACAGTTAACAACTCTAAGTGATTTATGTGCAACTGTTTGTGTTTGGTCTCCCATTGTCCTTGAATGTTGTGATTGTTGAGGTGAGCTCGCCAGCCAATCATTGATGCATCTGTTGTAAGTCTGGTCTGAGGCACGGGGTCTTGAAATGGCCACCCTTTGTTTAGGTTTGTGGAATTCCAAAACTTGAGGGACATGCATGTTTGGCGGTCTATCAACACTAGATCTTGAAGTTGACCCTGTGCCTGTGACCACTGCTGTGCAAGGCACTGCTGTAAGGGCCGCATGTTTAGTCTTGCATGTGGGACCATCGCAATACAGGATGCCATCATGCCTAATAGTTTCATGACGAATTTGACAGTGTACTGTTCGCCTGTCTGTATTTGTGCTAATACATTGTGAAATGCTTGTATTCTTTGTGGATTTGGGCTTGCTAGCGCTCTGAGTATTTAGTGTTGCCCCTAAATACTGTTGAATTTGCACAGGTTGTAGTTGTGACTTTTGATAGTTTATGGGGAACCCTAGGGTGTGCAGGGTTTGTATTACATAATGTGCATGGTTTTGACACGGTGTATGACTGTTTGATTTTATTAGCCAATCGTCCAGATATGGAAGGACATGAATGTGTTGCCTTCTTAGGTAGGCTGCAACTACCGCCAGGTATTTTGTGAATACCCTGGGAGCTGTTGTTATTCCGAAGGGTAACTGTAAGGAAATGCCTCCTTGGCATGGTTGCCCCCTGACTTTTTGCCTTTGCTGATGCTATGTTTACAATTGAAAGTGTGCTGAGGCCTGCTAACCAGGCCCCAGCACCAGTGTTCTTTCCCTAACCTGTACTTTTGTATCCACAATTGGCAGACCCTGGCATCCAGATAAGTCCCTTGTAACTGGTACTTCTAGTACCAAGGGCCCTGATGCCAAGGAAGGTCTCTAAGGGCTGCAGCATGTCTTATGCCACCCTGGAGACCTCTCACTCAGCACAGACACACTGCTTGCCAGCTTGTGTGTGCTAGTGAGGACAAAACGAGTAAGTCGACATGGCACTCCCCTCAGGGTGCCATGCCAGCCTCTCACTGCCTATGCAGTATAGGTAAGACACCCCTCTAGCAGGCCTTACAGCCCTAAGGCAGGGTGCACTATACCATAGGTGAGGGTACCAGTGCATGAGCATGGTACCCCTACAGTGCCTAAACAAAACCTTAGACATTGTAAGTGCAGGGTAGCCATAAGAGTATATGGTCTGGGAGTCTGTCAAACACGAACTCCACAGCACCATAATGGCTACACTGAAAACTGGGAAGTTTGGTATCAAACTTCTCAGCACAATAAATGCACACTGATGCCAGTGTACATTTTATTGCAAAATACACCCCAGAGGGCACCTTAGAGGTGCCCCCTGAAACGTAACCGACTGTCTGTGTAGGCTGACTAGTTCCAGCAGCCTGCCACACCAGAGACATGTTGCTGGCCCCATGGGGAGAGTGCCTTTGTCACTCTGAGGCCAGTAACAAAGCCTGCACTGGGTGGAGATGCTAACACCTCCCCCAGGCAGGAGCTGTGACACCTGGCGGTGAGCCTCAAAGGCTCACCCCTTTGTCACAGCCCAGCAGGGCACTCCAGCTTAGGGGAGTTGCCCGCCCCCTCCGGCCACGGCCCCCACTTTTGGCGGCAAGGCTGGAGGGAACAAAGCAAGCAACAAGGAGGAGTCACTGGCCAGTCAGGACAGCCCCTAAGGTGTCCTGAGCTGAAGTGACTCTAACTTTTAGAAATCCTCCATCTTGCAGATGGAGGATTCCCCCAATAGGGTTAGGATTGTGACCCCCTCCCCTTGGGAGGAGGCACAAAGAGGGTGTACCCACCCTCAGGGCTAGTAGCCATTGGCTACTAACCCCCCAGACCTAAACACGCCCTTAAATTTAGTATTTAAGGGCTACCCTGAACCCTAGAAAATTAGATTCCTGCAAACTACAAGAAGAAGGACTGCCTAGCTGAAAACCCCTGCAGAGGAAGACCAGAAGACGACAACTGCCTTGGCTCCAGAAACTCACCGGCCTGTCTCCTGCCTTCCAAAGATCCTGCTCCAGCGACGCCTTCCAAAGGGACCAGCGACCTCGACATCCTCGGAGGACTGCCCCTGCTTCGAAAAGACAAGAAACTCCCGAGGACAGCGGACCTGCTCCAAGAAAGGCTGCAACTTTGTTTCCAGCAGCCTTGAAAGAACCCTGCAAGCTCCCCGCAAGAAGCGTGAGACTTGCAACACTGCACCCGGCGACCCCGACTCGGCTGGTGGAGATCCAACACCTCAGGAGGGACCCCAGGACTACTCCGATACTGTGAGTACCAAAACCTGTCCCCCCTGAGCCCCCACAGCGCCGCCTGCAGAGGGAATCCCGAGGCTTCCCCTGACCGCGACTCTTTGAATCCAAAGTCCCGACGCCTGGGAGAGACCCTGCACCCGCAGCCCCCAGGACCTGAAGGACCGGACTTTCACTGGAGAAGTGACCCCCAGGAGTCCCTCTCCCTTACCCAAGTGGAGGTTTCCCCGAGGAATCCCCCCCTTGCCTGCCTGCAGCGCTGAAGAGATCCCGAGATCTCTCATAGACTAACATTGCGAACCCGACGCCTGTTCCTACACTGCACCCGGCCGCCCCCGCGCTGCTGAGGGTGAAATTTCTGTGTGGGCTTGTGTCCCCCCCGGTGCCCTACAAAACCCCCCTGGTCTGCCCTCCGAAGACGCGGGTACTTACCTGCTGGCAGACTGGAACCGGGGCACCCCCTTCTCCATTGAAGCCTATGTGTTTTGGGCACCACTTTGAACTCTGCACCTGACCGGCCCTGAGCTGCTGGTGTGGTAACTTTGGGGTTGCTCTGAACCCCCAACGGTGGGCTACTTTGGACCAAGAACTAAGCCCTGTAAGTGTCCTACTTACCTGGTTAACCTAACAAATACTTACCTCCCCTAGGAACTGTGAAAATTGCACTAAGTGTCCACTTTTAAAACAGCTATTTGTCAATAACTTGAAAAGTATACATGCAATTTTTATGATTTAAAGTTCCTAAAGTACTTACCTGCAATACCTTTCGAATGAGATATTACATGTAGAATTCGAACCTGTGGTTCTTAAAATAAACTAAGAAAATATATTTTTCTATAACAAAACCTATTGGCTGGATTTGTCTCTGAGTGTGTGTACCTCATTTATTGTCTATGTGTATGTACAACAAATGCTTAACACTACTCCTTGGATAAGCCTACTGCTCGACCACACTACCACAAAATAGAGCATTAGTATTATCTCTTTTTACCACTATTTTACCTCTAAGGGGAACCCTTGGACTCTGTGCATGCTATTCCTTACTTTGAAATAGCACATACAGAGCCAACTTCCTACAGTAACACCTTGAACTGAAAATGCTTTCCTTGAAGGAAAAACCTGAGATATTTTCTGTGCGCTGGATGGATGGGTATGTGAAAATACGCATCTTTGAAGTCTAATGTTGCCAAGAAATCGTGTTGTTGAAGTAATGGGATAACATCCTGTAGTGTTACCATGTGAAAGTGTTCTGACAGGATGTAAAGATTGAGGGTTCTGAGATCTAATATTGGCCTTAAAGTCCCGTCCTTTTTGGGAATGAGGAAATACAGTGAGTAAACTCCTGTCCCTATTTGATTTTGTGGCACTGCTTCTATTGCTTGCTTGAGTAATAGAGATTTTACTTCCTCTTGCAACAGAGCGATATGGTCTGTGGAGAGGTTGTGTGGTTTTGGTGGAATATTTGGTGGAGTTTGTGTCAATTCTATGCAATAGCCATTGCGGATAATTGATAATACCCAGTTGTCTGTGGTAATGGGTAGCCAATTGTTGTGGAACCTTTGCAGTCTTCCCCCCACAGGTGAGGTGTGAATTGGGGAGGGATGGCACAAGTCACTGCTTAGTTTGTTGTGAGGCTTGTTTTGCTGTTTGATATTTTCCCCTGCCTCTGGGGTACTGGCCTCTATAAGTACCTTTGAAACCACCTCGTTGATATTGAGGTTGGTAGGCAGACTTTGACTGTGAGGTAGATGCCTCGGCTGTTTGGGCTCTTAATCCACCTCTATATGGGGGCTTACGAAAGGATCCCCCGTATTGCGTGTTATAAAGAGCACCCATGGCCTTTGCGGTGTCAGAATCTTTTTTCATTTTTTCAATTTCTGTGTCCACCTCTGGGCCAAAAAGTTGTTTTTGGTGGGAATGGTATATTGAGGACTGTTTGTTGTATTTGATGCTTAAACCCTGAAGACCTAAGCCATGCATGGCTTCTTATGGTTACAGCAGTGTTGATGGTTCTGGCTGCTGTATCTGAAGAGTCTAGGGCTGACCTGATCTGATTATTGGTGATGGCTTCTCCTTCCTCTACTATTTGTTGTGCCCTCTTTTGCTGTTCCTTTGGGGAGATGTTGGATGATGTCTCATCTCATCCCAGTGGGCCCTGTCGTATCTAGCCAACAATGCCTGAGAGTTGGCTATCTTCCATTGGTTGGCTGCCTGAGATGACACCCTTTTCCCTGCAGCATCAAACTTCCTACTCTCTTTGTCTGGTGGGGGTGCATCACCTGATGACTGCGAGTTTGCTCTTTTTCTGGCTTCGCTTATGACTACGGAGTCTGGAGGTAACTGTTGGGTGATAAGAATCAGGAGGTGGCTTATATTTTTTCTGCACCCTAGGAGTAATTATTCTTGTTTTTACTGGCTCCTTGAATATTTGGTCAGCATGTTTTAACATGCCGGGGAGCATGGGAAGCGACTGACAAGTTGCATGTGTAGAGGAGAGTGTATTAAGAAGGAAGTCATCCTCTAATGGTTCAGTGTGCATGGCGACATTGTGATAGGATGCCGCCCTAACTATCACCTGAGTGTAGCCTGTACTATCCTCTGGTGGTGAAGGCTAGAGGGATAGCAATCTGGGTTGTTGTCCGGAATGGGGTCTGGATCAGAAAGATCCCATGGATCCACATTGTCCTGCTGCAAATGGAATGAGTGTGCTTGTTACTGCATAGGTGTAGGACTAGTAGGGGGAGAGATAAGTAAATGTGGAGAGTGAGGTGGAGACTGAGGAGGAGAAAATTGAGGAGGTGGAGTTTTCTCCTTTGTTCTTGGCACTTTAGCTGGAGGCTGAGCAGTGGTGTCCAATTCCTCTTGAAAGGCTAATTTCCTCTTTGGTTTTGGAGGAGGTGCTGTTAAAATTCTGCCAGTCTCTTTATGGATGTGAATCCTGGGTTGCCTTTCATCCATTGCATCAATTGCATCAATTTGTAAATGTTCTTCAGTAGTTTTATGGCTTTCTTTGAGTGCTTATGAAAGTTCATGCTCCTCTGTGTAAATAGGCTTTTTCGTCTCCGAAGCTGTTTTTTTTGGTATCAAAAGTGGGGGTTGAGGATGGTCTCAGCCCTGAAAACGATTTTCGAGATTTCGACTCGAAGGATCGATGTTTGCTGGGCTCGGAGACAGAGCCCCGGCTCCTCTCCAATGGCTAGGAAAGAGTGGCCTTTTTCGGTGCCGAAGTTGTGGGTTGGTCACCGAAGTTCTTTTTTTGGGTCGAGCCATAGCCTTGCAGTGGCATCCCCAAGGCCTTATGTTTGGGCATGGCTGGGACAGGGGCAGGCGTACTCACATGCTGTCCTGCCAAGACCGGTCTGTCCTCCTCAGACTCCTACTCGGAGTCGGATCCTCAAACAGAGACAGCAGTCTGCATGATCTCCTCCTCTTCGGCGTCGAGACTTTATGTGCTTTTGGATGCCATCTCGAGTGTCCGTGCTCTTCTGTCTTGGAGCGTTTTCTTGGAACGGAAGGATCTGCAGGCCTCGTAATTTTCTTCCCGATGGTCTGGGGAAAGGCAGAGATTACAGACGAGATGTTGGTTTGTGCATGGGAATTTAGCGTGGCACGAGGACAAAAGCGGAATGGGGTCCGGTCCATGAGGCTTCCACACGGTTGGCCCGACTAGGCCCAAGTTGGGCACGGGTGCCCCGAAGGGCGAGAAAAGCTGTTTGACCCGACGGTACCGAAGTGTTGATAGAAGATGGAACGCGATCGAAACAATACCGAGGAGAATTAGAGAGTTTTGAAACTTTTCCGACTCTAACTATCGGAGCGAAAGGAAAGACGCCCGAACCTGATGGCGGAAAAAAAACAATCTAACATGGAGTCGATGCCCATGCGCAATGGAGCCGAAGAGGAGTCTCGATTCCGTGGCTCGAAAACACTTCTTTGAAGAAAAACAACCTGTAACACTCTGAGCCCAACACTAGATGGCAGATGTATGCACAGCATGTTTATCTGCAGCTACACATGCCATCGAGCATAAAAATATACACATGGAAAATGTCACTTACCCGTGTACATCTGTTCGTGGCATGTTCCGCTGCAGATTCACATGCTATGCAAAGGTCCAGCCATCTAGTGTTGGGCTTGGAGTGTTACAAGTTGTTTTTCTTCGAAGAAGTCTTTGAGTCACGGGACCGAGTGACTCCCCCTTTTCGGCTCCACTGCGCATGGGCATCGACTCCATCTTAGATTGTTTTGCCGCAGAGGGTAAGGTAGGAGTGATAGAGTGTAAAGAAAGAGATGTCCATGCAATGGAATAGAGATTTATATATATATACATATGTACAAATTTAAATGTAACTTAAACGGCTACAGGCTCCCGGGGAGGAGGGAGGGCGCAGGTGAATCTGCAGTGGAACATGCCATGAACAGATGTACACTGGGTAAGTGACATTTTCCGTTTGATGGCATGTGTAGCTGCAGATACACATGCTATGCATAGACTACAAAGCAGTTCTCCTCCCATAAGCGGTGGTTAGCCTGTAGGAGTTGAAGTTGTTTGAAATAGTGTTCTTAGTACAGCCTGTCCTACTGTGGCTTGTTGTGTTTTTAACACATCTACACAGTAATGTTGGTAAATGTATGGGGTGTTGACCAAGTGGCTGCTTTACAGATTTCTGTCATTGGTATATTTCCTAGAAATGCCAGTGTTGCTGCTTTCTTCCTGGTGGAATGTGCTTTTGGTGTTACTAATAGCTGTCTTTTAGCCTTTAGGTAACAGGTTTGGATGCACTTTACTATCCATCTGGCTATGCCTTGTTTTGAGTTAGGATTGCCATGATGGGTTTTTTGGAATGCGACAAACAGCTGTTTAGTCTTTCTGAATGATTTTGTTCTGTCAATGTAATACATTAAAACTCATTTAATATCTAATGTATGGAGTGCTCTTTCTGCTACTGAGTCTGGCTGTGGGAAGAAGACTGGAAGTTCCACTGTTTGATTTAAATGAAACAGTGAGATGACTTTAGGTAGGAATTTTGGGTTTGTGTGAAGTACAACTTTATGTTTGTGTACTTGTATAGAGGGTTGTTCAATAGTGAATGCTTGTATTTCACTAACTCTTCGTAATGAAGTGATTGCAACGAGGAATGCTACCTTCCATGTTAGAAATTGAATTTGATACGAATGCCTGGGTTCAAACGGTGGCCCCCCCATGAGTTGTGTGAGTACAATACTGAGATTCCATGAAGGTACTTGTGGTGTTCTTGGAGGTATGATACGTTTTAGACCTTCCATGAAGGCTTTGATGACAGGCACTCTAAATAGAGACTTGTTTTGTATATTTTGTGAATAAGCTGAAATAGCTGCGAGATGTATTTTAATGGATGAAAAAGCTAATTTTGGTTTTTGTAGATGAAGTAAGTAACTCACAATGTCCTGTATGGATGTGGATGTTTTTGGATTGGCAGTAAAAGACAAACCTTTTCCATTTGTTTGCATAACACTGCCTGGTAGTGGTTTTTCTTGCTTGTATGATTACTTCCATACATTCTGGTGGAAGATGTAGATACCCAAACTCTAAGAATTCAGGAGCCAGATTTCTAGATTGAGTATTGCTGGATTGGGGTGCCTGATCAGTTGTTTGTTTTGTGTCAACAGATCCGGCCTGCTTGGTAGTTTGATGTGTGGTACTATTGACAGGTCTAACAATGTTGTGTACCACGGTTAACGTGCCCACGTTGGTGCTATAAGTATGAGTTTGAGTTTGTTTTGACGCAGTTTGTTGATCAGAAATGGAATGAGCGGGAGAGGGGGAAAAGCGTAAGCAAATATCCCTGATCAGTTGATGCATAGAGCATTGCCCTTGGATTGAGGGTGTGGGTACCTGGACGCGAAGTTTTGGTACTTTGCGTTTTGGTTGGTGGACGAATAGATCTATGTCTGGTGTTCCCCACTGACGAAAGTATTTGTGAAGCACTTGGGGGTGAATTTCCCACTCATGTGTTTGCTGATGATCCCGACTGAGGCCGTCTATTAATTGATTGTGAATCCCTGGAATATACTGAGCTACAGGATGAATGTTGTTGTGAATTGCCCAATGCCAAATTTTTTGTGCTAGAAGGCAAAGTTGTGATGAGTGGGTTCCTCCTTGTTTGTTCAAGTAGCACATTGTTGTCATATTGTCTGTTTTGATGAGAATGTGTTTGTGAACAAGAAGAGGATGAAAAGCTTTTAATGCTATTTAATGCTAGGAATACTGCTAGCAAATCTAAGTGATTTATGTGAATTTGTTTTTGTTTGGTATCCCATTGTCCCTGAATGTTGTGATTGTTGAGATGTGCTCCCCATCCAATCATTTATGCATCTGTTGTAACAATGGTGTGAGGCACAGGGTCTTGAAATGGCCGTCCTTTGTTTAAATTTGTGGAATTCCACCACTGAAGCGAGATGTGTGTTTGGCGGTCTATCAACACTAGATCTTGAAGTTGACCAATCTTCCTGTGACCATTGTTTTGCAAGGCACTGTTGTAAGGGCCGCATGTTTAATCTTGCGTTTGGGACAATGGCGATGCATGATGCCATCATGCCCAACAGTTTCATGACAAATTTGACTGTGTACTGTTGGTTTGGCTGGATTTTTGGCAGTATGTTGTGGAACGATTGCACCCTTGGTGGACTTGTGCTTGTAAGTGCTCTTTGGGTGTTTAATGTGGCTCCTAAATACTGTTGAATTTGCACTGGTTGTAGGTGCGATTTTTGGTAGTTTATTGAGAACCCTAGTGTGTGTAAGGTGTTTATTACATAACGTGTATGATATTGGCACTGTGTTTGACTGTTGGCTTTTATTAGCCAGTCGTCGAGATATGGAAAGACATGGATATGTTGTCTTCTTATGTATGCTGCGACTACGGCAAGACATTTTGTAAATACTCTGGGAGCTGTTGTTATCCCGAAAGTTAACACTTTGAACTGGTAATGTTTTCCTTGTATTACAAATCTGAGATATTTTCTGTGCGCTGGATGAATGGGTATGTGAAAATAAGCATCTTTTAGATCCAGTGTTGCCATAAAATCTTGTTGTTGTAACAGTGGGACTACATCCTGGAGTGTTACCATGTGAAAGTGTTCTGATAGGATGTAAAGATTGAGAGTTCTGAGGTCTAGTATTGGTCTCAATGTTTTGTCTTTTTTGGGAATGAGGAAATACAGGGAGTAAACCCCTGTTCCTTTTTGATGATGTGGCACAAGCTCTATGGCTTGTTTGAGTAATAGTGCCTGTACCTCTGTTTGCAACATTGAAACGTGTTGAGATGAGAGTTTGTGTGGTTTTGGGGGTATATCTGGAGGAGTTTGTGTGAACTCTATGCAGTAACCATGTTGGATAGTGGATAAGACCCAATTGTCTGTTGTGATAGGTAACCAGTGGGTGTGGAACTTTTGTAGTCTTTCTCCCACAGGGGAAGTGTGGTGAGGGAGGATGTGGATGAAGTCACTGTTTGGTATGCGTGGGTTGCTTTGAGGGCTGATATTTTCATCTAGATCTGGGAAATTGTCCTCTGTAGGTTCCCCGAAACCCCTCTCTCTGGAATTGTGTTTAGTAAGAGGGTTTGGATTGGGAGGTAGATGGCTCAGATGGTTGGGGTCTAAAGCCTCCCCTATATTGAGGCTTTCAAAATGAGCCTCTGTGTTGAGTGGAGTAAAGCGCCCCCATAGCTTTGGCAGTGTCAGCGTCTTTTTTCATTTTCTCAATGGCTGTATCAACCTGTGTGCCAAATAGTTGGTGTTCGTTAAAAGGCATGTTTAGAACAGTCTGCTGAATTTCAGGTTTAAAGCCTGACGACCTAAGCCATGCATGCCGCCTAATGGTGACAGCCGTATTAATAGTTCTTGCGGCTGTGTCTGTGGAGTCTAACGCTAACCTGATCTGATTGTTGGTAATTGCCTATCCCTCCGCTACGACCTGCTGGGCTCTTTTCTGTTGGTCTTTGGGGAGATGCTGGATAATGTCTTTCATCTCATCCCAGTGGGCCCTGTCATACCTGGCCATTAGCGCCTGGGAATTGGCTATACGCCATTGATTAGCTGCCTGTGATGCCACCCTTTCACCCGCAGCACTGAATTTTTTGGTTCCTTATCTGGAGGGGGTGCGTCCCCAGAGACTGGGAGTTAGCCCTCTTCCTTGCTGCGCTGACCACTACGGAATTTGGGGGTAGCTGTTGGGTAATAAAAGCTGGGTCTGAAGGCGGCGGCTTATATTTCTTTTCTACCCTTGGAGTAATTGCTTTAACTGGTTCCTGGAAGATTTGATGTGCATGTTTTAACATGCCAGGAAGCATGGGTAGACTCTGGTTGGTGGCGTGAGATGAGGACAATGTGTTAAATAAAAAATCATCCTCAAGAGGTTCTGTGTGCATGGCTACGTTATGAAATGCCGCTGCCCTAGCTAGAACCTGTGTGTATGAGGTGCTATCCTCTGGAGGTGATGGCTTTGATGGATAGCACTATGGACTATTGTCTGACATGGGATCATCATAAACGTCCCATGGGTCAGTGTCATCCTGGTGTGACTGTACAGAGTGTGCTGGAGACTGTCCAGTGGGGGTATCAGGCGGGGAGACAGTTGGGTGAGGAGAATGAGGAGGAGACTGGTGAGGTGAAAACTGAGGAGGCAAAGATTTTTGTCTCGGTTCTGGTACCTTAGCCGGTGGCTGATCAGTGTCCAAATGTCCATGAAAGGCCAGTTTCCTCTTTGTTTTTAGAGGAGGTGCAGTGAGGATTTAGCCAGTGTCTTTATGATTTTGGATTCTGGCCTGTTTTTCATCAAAATCCTCCATTTGCGTAAGTTCTCCCGCAAATCTATGGCTTTCTTTCAATTGCTTGGAAAGTCCATGCTCCTCTGTGTATGTGTGTTTTTTCGGCTCCAAAGCGGTTTTCTTCGGGATCGAAAGGCCTGAAGTACTTGTTGGCCTCAGCTCCGAGAGGGATTTTCGGGGCTTCGACTCGATGGGTCGGTGCTTGAGAGTTTCGGAGCCTGTGGCTCGGCTTGAGTCCGAAGGCTTCGCTGCTGTGGCCTTTCTCAGTGCCGAAGATGTTGCTTGGTCACCGGTAGTTTTCTTACAGGTGGAGCCATGGCCTTCTGGCAGTGGCGTCCCTGAGGCCTTGTATTGGGTTGGGGCAAGCGTACTCACGTGCTGGCCCGCTGTTATCGGTCGGTCGTGCTCAGAGTCGGACCCCCAAACGGAGACTGCGGTGTGGATCATCTCCTCTTCTTCTGTGTCGAGGCATTCAGTGCTTCTGGACGCCATTTCTAACCTTCGCGCTCTTCGGTCTCTCAGAGTCTTTTTTGAGCGGAAGGATCTGCAGGCCTCGCAAGTATCCTCTCGGTGGGCTGGAGATAGACACAGCTTACAGACTAGATGTTGGTCCGTGTAAGGATACTTGGTGTGGCACCGAGGGCAGAATCTAAACGGGGTCCGGTCCATGAGGCTTTGACAAGACTTTTGGTTGGGCCGACTTGGCCCAAGTTGGGCACGGGTGCCCCGAAGGGCAAGTAGAGATCTGTGTCCGCCGGTACTGAGGTGTCGATGATTGATGGTACTCGATCGAAAACAATACAGACGAATTTAGAAAGTTTGTAATACTTTTCTGACTCGAACAACAGGAGTGAAAAGAAACATGTCCGAACCCGATGGTGGAAAGAAAACAATCTAAGATGGAGTTGATGCCCATGCGCAATGGAGCCAAAAAGGAGGAGTCACTCGGTCCTGTGACTCGAAAAGACTTCTTTGAAGAAAAACAACTTGTAACACTCCGAGCCCAACACTAGATGGCAGGACCTGTGCATAGCATGTGTATCTGCAGCTACACATGCCATCGAACATATATATATATATATACATACTCAGGTTTAAACAACGAATATTTAAATATTACGCTGTACATATGTGTGTCTATATCTATATGTGCATGTTTACATAGATATACAAATCTAAACATATATATACAAAGTCAGAAATCAACATTTTAAGCAAAACAATGTTGCTTTGCAATGAAAGGTGGTGGACAAATTTAATATGTGTGGCAAGGTGCGGTGTCTGTTTTATTTTCTGTGCTGCCTTCCAACAGCTGTGGTAGTGGGGCCAAGGAAGTTGGGGGCAGCAGGGAGGCAGGACAGACAAAGCTAGGGCACAGTTCCCATCTGACTTCCCTTTAGAAACATCATTAAACATCTGCAGGCAGTAACCATCACACTGGAGACAAGTGTAAAAAAAAGATTAAAAAAACAAAACAGAAAAAGCAACACGTCTTTTCCATCTATGCACCCTAAACCTGGAACAACATCCACATAGCAATCAGAACCGGACCAACCTTGTTCCAGTTCCGGAAAGAGTTGAAGACTAACCTTTTAAAAGAACACTATATTATGATGCAGCAACAGTCCACAACCCATCTCAAATCACTTTTTTATTTTTACTGTATTCTTTTCTTTGACCCTGTGGAGCACTCCGGTGCCCTTAGCTCGGTTCAAGGATTACCAGTAGCACGTACAGGCAGTGTAAGATGGGATACCCAAATCCCACTCATTGGTCCGACAGGCCCCTTGAAAAAGCAATGCAAGGAAGTGTCCAGAGCAGCCATGACAGCACGCTAGAAGAACGGTTAAGGAATTCACATGAAGGTGTTTTTCAGATTATAGAGCCATGCTGATTTCAGAGCAGCAGATAAAGGTGAACCAACTCACCTTCCAGGTTGCAGTGTTCCGCCGGAAATATGCAAACATGCGCGTGAACCAGTTGTAGATCTCATTCAGGGTCAGCTGTCGGTCCGGTGTTTCCAGAATGGCCTGTGTGGATTCAAAAATGAAAGACCAAATCACCCTCAGTGTCCGAGGAAACCCAGATGTCCACAGTTCATGGGGCAGCCACCGGTAAAATCTAGCTATTCACAATGCGAACAACACTCATTTACCCACAACACATAAAGAATTCTATTGAACTCAAATTCATAATGCAACCCACATACCTACCAACAGCAGAATAAAAAACCATTTACCCAACAATGCTGAAGAAAGGATTTATTTACCCTGAACGCAAGCAAAATCCCACCCATTCATAATGCATATGGAAATCCAATAGGAACCTCATGTACTATCAATCCTTGAGTAGTTAATCATAATGCACAAAGAAGAAATACCACTTGCCAATATAAGTAGTTTGGGCTTTAATACAATTGTAGATTTGTAAACTGTACATACTGCTATAATTTAGGCTCAAAATAGCATCATATTGTTTTCAGTAAAATTTAAAATATGGTCATCAACCATAGAGACATGCTGTCTGTGTGGGTCAGCACAATTTCGCTATGCAAATTAATTTAGAAAGATTTCAGTGATAGAAGCACTGGTTTTAATTCTAACACATTTATAAGGAGGAGTTTTTTCTATACTGGACCATTTTCCCTGGACTGTGAAATAGTGCATCCTTTCTCCCCATTGCTGAAATTAGGCATTTGTAGTGAGTGTTGGGTGTCCCTGGGTATCTTCAATGCTGTCCTGCGATGAGACTGAGTGTGTTCTACTCCAGCAGTTTGTACTTGCTCTGAGGTGATAAAGACTACATATTTCAATGCCTAAATGTGTGTACCCACTGCGACAGCAAACACCCTTGCAACAGACACTTTTGTAGACGCACCAACTCTATGCACGAAGCTATAGCTAACAATGTCATCATCATTCTCCCAGACATCGATTGTGATGTCTAGAAAATCGGATTCAACCTTTAATCACTCCAGTATTGGGAAAGTGTGAGCCATCTGGATATTCACTGTTACTCCCAGATAATTCTGGCTCTGTGGTGCTTGCAGACAGGTCTTTTAGGCATTGATTGTAAACGCTAACTGAAGAAGACGGGGCACTGTTTTTTTGTGTGCGAGTTTTCCTTTTTACCAGCCAGTCTTCTAGTCTAGGGTAAACATGAATTTGCAAGAGGCGGTGATGGGTTGCCATCACAGCAAGACATTTAGTACAAACTGTTGGTGCTGAATTTAAATCTGAGTTAGCAATGAACACTAGCGCTGAGGGGTGTAAATTACAGGAGCAGTACAGAAAAAAGCAATGGACCTCAGCATAAGAGCTCTAAATTGTTTTTTCTATTAGAAGTATATTTGATGGTGGATGCAATAACTCCAAGGAGTAGCTGTGCAGCACTGTATGCGATATCCATTTGTCAGTAGTTACTGTTAGACCTGGCATCCTTGGCGTGGTCTCCCCTAACTTTTTTGATTTCTGACTTCCTGTTTGCTGACTTTGTGTTTTGCTGGCTTTAGGGCTATGGGCACTTTATCACTGCTGACCAGTGCTAAAGGGCACATGCTCTTTTCCTTAATTATGCTACAATTGGCTTATTCACAATTGGCAGTTTTAATTTACTCATAAGCTCCTAGTAAAGTGAACTACCTGTGCCCAAGGCTTGTAAATTATTTGCTACTGGTGATCCTACAGCACTGATTGTGCCACCGATTTCAGTAGCCCTTTAAACATGACTCAAGCCTGCCACAGCAGAGCCTGTGTTTGCAGTTTTAAACTGTCATGTCGACCTGGTAAGTTAACCCACTTGTCAGGGCCAAACCTTCCTTTTTAATACATATAAGTCACCCCTAAGGTAAGCCCTTGACAGCCCCATGGGCAGTGCTTAGTGTATTTGAAAAGTTGAACATGTACTTTTAAGTTTTACATGTCTAGGTAGTGAAAACTCTTAAATTTGTTTTTCACTACTGCAAGGCCTATCTCACCCGTAGGTTAATATTGGGATTGTCTTATTACATCTTGTAACTTCCGAATTGGGACCAGATAGATATTTTGAGTTCGGTGTCTCTGGTCTCACAATTTAAAATCACAGCTTATGGTAAAGTTGGATTTTAAGGTGCAAGTCTGAAAATGCCACTATTAGAAAGTTGCCATTTTCTTACTTTAACCATTTTGTGCCTCTGCCTGTCTCTGAATACACATCTGGGTGGTAGGCAGCTGAACTCGTGTGCATTTCCTCTAGATAGCCACACAAAAAAAAACAGTTTATCTGTGCCGTATGGGCCATCCACATCCTGATGGGCCATTTACATCTTGATGGATCACCCTGGTCAGGATGGGAGGAGCTGACACACCTTTATAGGCTGGGTCCTGTGCCCTCATAAAGGGCTGAATAACGCCCTGTAGTGTTTCTGGAGTCAGGGTAGGAAGGCCAGGGACTCTGTGCACTTCAAAGGCCTCTCTCTGAAGTGTCTCCCACTTCAAAAGGCACAACTGGGTATAAGTACTGGACCTCGGACACAACTACACTTCTGGACCCGGGAACATTCTGCCAGGAAGAAGGACTACTGTGCTGAGGGGACTGTAACTCTGCTGGACTTTGATGGACTCCTGCTTTGCCTGGCCTGCTGCCTACTGCCCCCTTTTCTGAAAGTGAGAAGGACTGGACCTGCATCTCTTACTACCCAGAAGCAAAGTGACCTCAAGAGTTTGCTGGCTTGCACCCTTTTCTGAAGTCTCACAGACAAAGACTTCAATCAACTCTGACACAACTGCTGGACTCTGGCAACTTTGAGTCCTGCTCCTTTCCAAGTGGTTCCAATCCAGCCCTGGGCCCTTGGAATTGGGTTTCCCTGTGCTGATCCAGCAGAACCCATGCATCACTGTCACTGCACCGATCGGAACAGCCACATCTCGCCTAGATGCTGACGCATTGCCGCTGAGGACATCATCATCAACTGCACAGCTCAGGAACAATGTATTACCATCAGCCCTGATGCAGCACCTTCGCATTGCTTGACGACGATGCATTGCCTTTATCGTAAAGGGTCCAATGCCGCACCACTGTTCGAGAATCGATCGCATGGCTCGACGATGACGCATCCCCTGACTGCATGAATCTGACTCAACGCATCACCTTCGCATCTTCTTGTCTACTCCACTCATCAGATCCTCAAAGTCGATGCAACCCTCCATACAAGGTACTCTTTCAGCGGGACAAGGTTGGTTCCTGTAACCGGCCTGTACTCCATCATAGTCGGCCTGAACTCTTGACTTTACTCCGGTCTAGCGCGACCAGACCCAGTTGGCACTTTAAGCTTCTAAGCACTGCAATTGCAGATATTCGTTAAACAAATCATATCACAACTTCCACTTATTGGACTTTTGTGATTTTGGTCCTGTTTTATCATTAGAATATACTGTATCTTTCTAACTAGATGTGGAATCTTTTAGTGGTGCTTTCACTGTGTTATTGTTTTAAGAGCTGCACAAATACTTTACACATTGCCTCTAGAGTTAAGCTTGCCTGTTCTGTGCCAAGCTACCGGAGGGTGAGCACAAGTTAATTTAGGGTGTGTAACTGACTTACCCTGACTAGGACAGTGGTTTCTGCTTGGACAGGGTGCATACCTCTACCAAACAGAAACCCAATTTCTGATTTTGTTGGGGTATATTTGAAGGTGGGTGCATTAACTCCATGGAGTAGCTCTGCAGCACTCTGTGTGCTATCCATGTCAGTAGTTACTCTATTCCATTCAAGAGAACGGTCCTTTAGCCTTTCACCAAAGAGCAGTGAGGCACTTTTGATCACAGTGGAAGCTCACCATAAATGTAAGCCTCTGCCGTAACCTCTACTGTTTCCTTTAAATATTCCTCTCTGAAAGGAGTGTTTTTTAGGTTTGTTGTTACTGAGCTTGTTGTGGAAAAGACTGCTTGTCTTTTGTTTGTCTGCCTACTGGGAGTCGCTGTGTTTGTTGAAAGATTTAGAACAGTTGTTGCTGTTGAAGGACACACATGAACTTGGCTGCTTCGTGTCCTTTCGAAATGTTTCAAGGGCCTACGCACATGCAAGCTAATCAAATGCATACCACTGAGTAGTAGATCCAAAAGGTGTGGAACACAGAAATGCAGAGCTAGACAAGGTGATATACAATGATGCTGATGTTGATTTGGTGGCATACCCTAACTGTTTAATCCAGAGAGCTGCGTATGCCCATATTTAAAATTACTTTGCCTTCAGTGACAATTTTGTCCCTTTTCTATATTTTTCTGGAAGGTGCTGGAGGAGATCCTCTACTTCTCCCCATTGAAAATGGTAATACCAGATGACGAGTGTCAGGGAGTTTGCAGCGCACTGGGAGGTTGCAACACCAACTGCATCAAGTCATTTGCTTTCTTAGTCTGGTGATGGTCCATCAGTGGCACATTGATTAATGGCTATGTCTCCAGCTGTCTGATCCACCAAAGAAGCGGAGGCACATTACCCCAGATGTAAAGAGTAACCAGATTCATAGCTTTACATCTGCATTCTACTCTAGGTGTTATACCTTGTGTCTTTACTAGACTACAGAGCTTTTTAAAACCACAGGTAAGTTCTGGACAGTTCTCTTGCGTCTGGCCAATGTTTCAATGAGAAAATCACCTTCCTTTTGTTCAACTGCCATGTCAACGACATGGTGAGAAGCATCCTACTGGATTACAGCATACAAGGATGAAGCCTGGTCTGGAGCCAACACTTTAATGAGATATTGCTCTAGAGATTCTTTATCTAATGCTATGGACTAGTTTTGGCATACATTTTCAAAATGCAGGACAAGGTCTTCAAGCGATTTCACCAGATCCTCCATTTTATGCGTGTCTGCATGAGGTGGCATAGTGATGGTGCAAGGGTCTGAGACACTGGGGAAGCTGCTTTCTTGTTCATAGCCCAATGTTTAATTCGGTACGTGATAATGGTGTAATATGGGTGCAAGAACCTCCTCAAATGTGATACTGCATTTGGTAACAGTCTTGTCAGAAGGAGATACTCTGCGATGAAGGACTGGTTAATTTGACCAGGTCCGTAGGCCTAAAGACATCTGTATAAAGCTGGCTCTCTATATAGTCCACTGAAATGAAGAATACTGTGCAGAGTCCAGCTGATCCCCAATTGGTTTGCAGAGGCAAAAGTAGGTAGGACAAATGCTCTAGTTTGTGGTAGTGTGGGTGAGCAGCTAGGCTTATCAGAAGGTAGTGCTAAGCATTTGTTGTACTCACAGAGGCAATAAATGAGACACACATTCAAAGAATAATTCTGAGGCCAATTTAGAAAAATAAAAATTATTTGTATATATGTTTCAAACCCAAGAACTATGTAATCAGGTAAGTAGACTTTTAAGCATAAATACTTTGCAGTTTCAAATATAGACACAGTGCAAGGTTCAGAGTTCTCTCAATGTTGTCCTATGGGGGAAAAACAATGTTCAGTAAACACAGGGTTAACGACTTACAAAGCCAGTCTCAGGGAGTTAAGGTAAGAACTTGGCACTGATCGGAATCACACCAACAGGTCACACCGGACTGAACAGGGGCGGCCAGGTGCAGAGGTGCATTAAGGTGTCGGATGTCCACTGGTTTCCTATGGGAGCTTGACCCCGTGACAAACAGGCTGCAGACTCTGGCTGGAAAGCCAGTTGGGGACAACAAACAGGTAGGTAGGAGACTTGGGGTGCTTGGGGATGTAGGTGCACCTTTTGTCCTCTTCTCCTGTCCCGGGTGTGACGGATGCAGGGGTGCCTTTTGGTGTCAGGTTTTCTTGCAGTCAGGGGGTCCTGTGGGTTGAGGGTGCAGGCATTGTGGGGGAGTCCAGCAGGTTTGGACCAAGGGTGGGCTCGAGCTTTCAGGAGCCGGCGGACATCGTTAATACCAATGATCCACCTCAACTGGGGTCAGGGGTCACGGGTGCAGTGGTTGCTGTAGCTGTCTGGTTTTCTCTCACCACCAGGCTGGGGGAGATCAGGCCTGCATGCAGGGGCTGCAGGCAGCTTGGATGAGTCCAGGAGGGGTGACAGTTGGGTGGACTTGAGCTCAGGACAGCTGGGGAGTCCTGCTGGCACCACTGGTAAGCTTCTCACCGGGTCGAGGTCGTCCGGTGCAGAGGTCGCTTCAGGTGTCAGATTTCCACGCTGCAGAGTCTTTGTTCGATACTTTGATGCTGAACAGGTCCGCTGCTCACGGGAGTCTGACTCTTTTCAGAAGGCAGCCAAAAGTTCTGGGTTTCTTGAAGATGCAATCTTTTTGTGCAGAGTCCATTGAGGTTAGCAAGCAGGCCGGAAGGGCTGTTACCTTGTCAGCAGCTTCTTCTTCTGAGGGGTTGACTTTTCTTTGTCCTTCAATGTAGGTAGTCAGAATCTGAGTTCTAGGGTTTCGGGTGCCACCTAAATATTCAATTCAGGAGCATTAAAATGGGCCCACCTCCTTTAGGGTGACTACACCCTTCATATGATCACTTCTGCTTGGAAGTGGACATAACCCTAACTGTAGTGGCCTAATTCGTTCCGAGAAGGAATTTGAAAAGTAGTGTCCACTTCAGCTCGTCCACCTTAGGGGTGGGGCTGGCATGAAGTGGGCACTCCTCCTAATTTAACTAATTTACCCACCTGTGCTGCTGCTAAACGTGGGGTCAGGACAGGGAGGTCGGTCATCTCTGCTATCTGGAGAGACCTGGGTTGCATTTCAAAGGCCGCAAGGCACTTGAAACTCCCCACCCTGGAATGTCCATCCTGCTCTGGACGAGGTGTTATCTCTGCCCAGAGCAGGCCTTTGTTCTGGGCCTTCAAGAGTGTGGCCCTTACCTCAGGGGGCCAGACCTGGGTCTAGGGTGGCTGCATTAATTTGTACCAGTCAGTGAGCACATCAGTACCTGGGTAGGTTTTCAGGGGGCACTTCTAAGGTGCCCTCTGGGTGCATTTATTAATAAATCCATCACTGGGGTCAGTGAAGGTTTATTATTCTGAGATGTTTGATACCAAATATCCCAGGATTCAGAGAAGCTATCATGCAGCTGGGGAACATGTAATGACTAGTGCCCAGCACAAGCATTTATAATGGCTTCCCTATGCACTTACTATGTCTCAGAATTGACAAGGACAAAGCAGGGGCATATCTGCTCTTGTACATATGCCCTCACATATGCCTGGATGCACCCAGCTTTAGGGGTGACTTACACCTGGCACATACAGTGACAGGGGCCCTGGCAAACAGGGGTGTGTGACAGGTAATGTTTTCAATTTAGCCTGCACAAACACACACAGTCTGCAATGGCAGCACTGTGTGGGTTAGGCGAGGGGCCCCTCAGGGTGGTCCTCAGAGACCTTCCTTAGTACCCCTGCCCTATGTCCCAGGGGTACCATTTTCTTAGGACCTAAAGTTGTAGATAAAGAATTTGCCAACTGTGCAGGTTTGGGGAAATAGATCTGGCACTGGGGACCTGTTTGGCAGGAACCCAGGGCACTAACAGTCGAAGTCACATAAAAAAACTGGCAAAAAGTGTGTGCTAACCATGCCAAAAAGGGTGCTTTCCTACATCATTCTGAGAGTTTGCTCTGGACAGTTTTGGGGTTACTAGAGATGCTTTTTTGACTTTAGTGCTACCTGCTGTGTTGTATGCAGTCTCCAGGAATCATGAATTTGGACCTATTTCTCTTATAGGCACTGAAGATATTTTCAATGTCGAAAATCAGTTGGTTCAAATGGAGCACCGAAAGAGGACATGCCTTCGGCTATGGGCTTTCAATCCTTCTTCGGCATCAAATTTACTTTTCAGGTTGAATCTCCTTATGTCCAGAGACAGGCTTTCAGGAGCCCTTAAGTGACGGGAGTCTAGACTTAGAGGGAATATACTCAAATTTGTTAGTGTGTGGCTTGTGCTACGAATGACCCTCCTGTACAGGCTGCATCTTGGTACCTATGTGGAACTGTTCTGGAGCCAATAAAAAATGTGGTTTGGTCCCATGATAGCCTGATCAATATATTGGTTCCTCTTGGTTCGTAACCCTGGAGAACTACAAGAGTCCTTGTCGGTATCACTGTCCCCAAAGCTACCAAAGTTGGATCTTTCAGTTCCCTAGCAGTGTAGTAATGTCATTGCAATCACAATATTTACACTTGCAAATGAAGGTGTAAATTCAAAGAAGGCACAGTTTACGTATCCAAAGCTCAACGGATTGTGCCAACTTTTTGCAACAAACCCAAAAGGAGCATTTTCCATTCCTCACCAAACGCAGTCTGACATACGATCTGGACGAGAGTACACAGCCTTTCATATTTGTTAGCGATTAATGAGTTGATTTGATGACTTTTGTATTTGCAATGGAGTGCGATGCCCTGCAGAGTTGATGATGTTCGTCAGTACCATCTATCTTTGTTGCTGTGTGTAAAGTAAAAAAAATTCAGATCTGAGCACCAAATTTTAGCTCCAAACCAGATAGAAGAAAAAAAATGACATAAGGTGGAGTCTGCATGATGATACCTCATGGGTTTCAAATACATGATCACAGGTCATTCTTGAACCCAAACTAAAGTTGAAGTAAACAACGTATTCAATTCCGAACCCAATGCTAGATGGCAAGATACTGCACGGCATGTGATCTACAACAAAATAAGTTTCAAACAAGCTTCCATTCATAATCCAAGTGGCAGAAAATAAGTTGCTCCTGATACACGTGGAAAACCAAGATGCAATGTACAAGAAAATCCAGCTATCACAGTACATTGCTGCAGTAAAATCTGCCAGTAAGCCAGACCTCCCACTTGTTCTTCCCAAAACAAGACCAACATCCCTGTAGGAAAAGAAACGCCGGAAAAATACACAGTAAAACACAGACAACATTGCTTCTCACCTGACGGATGAGAGAGGCATAGGTAAAGGGTGGCCGGACATCAGCATTTTTATAAAACTCATGATTCTGTGCAAGTTCTGAAAAAAAGAGCAAGGGAGAGATGGAGAACGTGAGTGAGATACTATGAAATGCTGGTTCTCCTCATGATTATTTTGTTCTTCAAGTTAAAAACCACTATAGTCATTCTCCCACCGGTGAGGGCACCCGAGAAACACATTTACAAAAATGCAAAACTGGACATGTGTTGGTTGCACCCCATGGGGTCTATCCTCCACTCACCAATTAATGGGCATTATCTAAAAAAAATGTAATTTGAGTGACAATGAAAATGTCACTTACCCAGTGTACATCTGTTCGTGGCATTAGTCGCTGCAGATTCACATGTTTGGCACAGTCCGCTGCCTGGTGTTGGGCTCGGAGTATTACAAGTTGTTTTTCTTCGAAGAAGTCTTTTTTGGTCACGGGACCGAAGGACTCCTCCCTCTTCGGCTCCATTGCGCATGGGCGTCGACTCCATCTTAGATTGTTTTCCCCGCAGAGGGTGAGGATGGAGTTGTTTGCTATAAATAGTGCCCATGCAATGGAGTGAATATGTATGTACGTTAAGAGTTTATAATAATTATTTACAAATGTACAGAAGTTTAAGATTTATGATCTACTTCTAAACGGCTACAGGCTTCCCGGGGAGGTGGGAGGGTACATGTGAATCTGCAGCGACTAATGCCACGAACAGATGTACACTGGGTAAGTGACATTTTCAGTTCGATGGCATATGTTGCTGCAGATACACATGTTTGGCACAGACTATAAAGCAGTTACCTCCCCTAAAAGCGGTGGTTTAGCCTGTAGGAGTTGAAGTAGTTTGGAATAATGTTCTTAGTACAGCTTGGCCCACTGTAGCTTGTTGTGCATTTAGTACGTCTACACAGTAGTGTTTAGTAAACGTATGAGGCGTAGACCAGGTTGCAGCCTTACATATTTCGCTCATAGGAATGTTTCCTAGAAAGGCCATTGTAGCACCTTTCTTTCTGGTTGAGTGTGCCTTTGGTGTAATAGGCAATTCTCTTTTGGCTTTAAGATAGCATGTTTGAATACATCTGACTATCCATCTAGCAATGCCTTGTTTAGAGATTGGATTTCCTATGTGTGGTTTTTGAAAAGCTATGAACAGTTGTTTTGTTTTCCTGATTAGCTTTGTTCTGTCAATGTAGTACATTAGTGCTCTTTTGATGTCTAATGTATGTAGTGCCCTTTCAGCCACGGAATTTGGTTGTGGGAAGAACACTGGCAATTCTACTGTTTGATTTAAATGGAATGGTGAGATTACTTTTGGCAGAAATTTTGGATTTGTTCTTAGAACTATTTTATTGTTGTGTATTTGAATAAATGGTTCTTGTATGGTAAATGCCTGTATTTCACTTACTCTTCTGAGGGATGTGATTGCAATGAGAAATGCGACTTTCCAGGTTAGATATTGCATTTCACAGGAATGCATGGGTTCGAAAGGTGGACCCATGAGTCTTGTTAAGACGATGTTAAGATTCCATGAAGGAACTGGTGGTGTTCTTGGTGGTATAATTCTTTTTAGCCCTTCCATGAATGCTTTAATAACTGGTATTCTAAATAGAGACGATGAATGAGTAGTTTGTAGGTAAGCAGATATTGCTGCGAGGTGTATTTTTATAGATGAAAAAGCGAGATTTGCTTTTTGCAAATGTAGTAAGTATCCTACTATGTCTTTCGTAGAGGCATGTAATGGTTGTATTTGATTGGCATGGCAGTAGTAAACAAATCTTTTCCACTTAGATGCATAGCAGTGTCTAGTGGAAGATTTTCTAGCTTGTTTTATGACCTCCATGCATTCTTGTGTGAGGTCTAAGTGTCCGAATTCTAGGATTTCAGGAGCCAAATTGCCAGATTCAATGATGCTGGGTTTGGATGCCTGATCTGTTGTTTGTGTTGTGTTAACAGATCTGGTCTGTTGGGTAGTTTGACATGCGGTACTAGTGAAAGGTCTAGTAGAGTTGTATACCAAGGTTGTCTTGCCCATGTGGGTGCTATCAGTATGAGTTTGAGTTGGTTTTGACTCAACTTGTTTACTAGATATGGAAGGAGAGGGAGAGGGGGAAAAGCGTATGCAAATATCCCTGACCAACTCATCCATAGAGCATTGCCTTGTGATTCGCGGTGTGGGTACCTGGATGCGAAGTTTTGGCATTTTGAGTTTTCTTTTGTTGCGAACAAATCTATCTGGGGTATTCCCCAAATTTGAAAGTACTTGTTCAGAACTTGGGGGTGAATTTCCCATTCGTGGACTTGTTGGTGGTCTCGCGAAAGGTTGTCTGCTAGTTGGTTTTGTATTCCTGGAATAAATTGTGCTATTAGGCGAATGTTGTTGTGAATCGCCCACTGCCAAATTTTTTGTGTTAGGAGGCACAATTGTGTTGAGTGTGTTCCTCCTTGTTTATTTAAATAATACATTGTTGTCATGTTGTCTGTTTTGACAAGAATGTATTTGTGTGTTATTATGGGTTGGAAGGCTTTTAACGCTAGAAATACTGCTAACAGTTCTAGGTAATTGATATGAAATTTTGTTTGGTGTATATCCCATTGTCCTTGAATGCTGTGGTGATTGAGGTGTGCTCCCCACCCTGTCATGGAAGCATCTGTTGTTATAACGTATTGAGGCACTGGGTCCTGAAATGTCCGCCCTTTGTTTAAATTTTTGCTGTTCCACCATAGAAGCGAGAGGTATGTTTGGCGGTCTACCAACACCAGATCTTGAAGTTGACCCTGTGCCTGTGACCATTGTGATGCTAGACACTGTTGTAAGGGTCGCATGTGTAGTCTTGCGTTTGGGACAATGGCTATGCATGATGACATCATGCCTAGAAGTTTTAGCACAAATTTTGCTTGTATCTTTTGGTTTGGAAACATAGCACTTATTACCTTGTGGAATGCCTGCACTCTTTGTGGACTTGGAGTGGCAATTCCTTTTGATGTGTTGATGGTTGCTCCTAGATATTGTTGTGTCTGACACGGTTCTAGGTGTGATTTTGTATAGTTGATGGAAAACCCCAGTTTGTGAAGGGTTTGTATGACACATGTGGTGTCGTTTGCGCATTTTTTTACTGTGTTGGTCTTGATTAGCCAATCGTCTAGGTAAGGGAACACATGTATCTGTTGTCTCCTGATGTGTGCTGCTACTACTGCTAGACATTTTGTGAACACTCTTGGTGCAGTTGTTATTCCGAATGGCAACACTTTGAATTGGTAATGTATTCCTTTGAATACGAACCGTAGGTACTTTCTGTGAGAAGGGTGTATTGGTATATGAAAGTACGCATCCTTTAGGTCTAATGTGGTCATGTAATCTTGCTGTTTGAGCAGTGGAATGATGTCTTGTAGTGTGACCATGTGAAAATGGTCCGATATGATGTAGGTATTTAGTGTCCTGAGATTTAATATTGGTCTTAATGTTTTGTCTTTTTTTGGAATTAGAAAGTACAGGGAGTAAACTCCTGTGTTTTTTTGTTGTACTGGTACTAACTCTATTGCATCCTTTTGCAGTAGTGCTTGAACTTCTAGTCCTAAAAGTTTTAAATGTTGTGGTGACATTTTGCGTGTTTTGGGAGGGATGTTTGGTGGGAATTTGTGGAATTTTATGCAATAGCCATGTTGGATTATTGCTAATACCCAATTGTCTGTTGTAGTCTGTTGCCAAGATTGGTAGAATTGGCTTAGTCTTCCCCCCACTGGTGTTGAGTGAAGGGGTTGCGTGACTTGAAAGTCACTGTTTAGGTGGAGGTGTTTTTGGAGTCTGGAATCTTCCCCTACTCCTTGGGAATTGACCCCCTCTATATCCCCTGAAACCTCCCCTTTGGAAGGAACCCTGATATGGTGTGGTTCTTGTTTGTTGGCTGGTGGTGTCTGTGGGTTGGCCACGAAACCCCCCTCTAAATGGAGTTTTTCTAAAAGAGCCTCTGCTCTGCGGGGAGTAGAGTGCGCCCATGGCCTTGGCCGTGTCTGTGTCCTTTTTAAGTTTTTCAATGGCTGTGTCCACTTCAGGGCCAAAAAGTTGTTTTTCGTTGAAGGGCATATTAAGGACAGCCTGCTGGATTTCAGGTTTGAAGCCTGAAGTGCGGAGCCAAGCGTGTCTCCTTATGGTGACAGCAGTGTTGACTGTTCTCGCTGCAGTATCTGCTGCGTCCAGTGAAGAGCGGATTTGATTGTTTGAGATCGTTTGTCCCTCTTCAACTATTTGCTGCGCCCTTTTTTGGTATTCTTGGGGAAGATGGTCTACGAGAAGTTGCATCTCATCCCAGTGAGTGCGGTCATATCTGGCCAGCAGCGCTTGAGAATTTGCGATGCGCCACTGGTTGGCTGCCTGTGATGCTACTCTTTTTCCTGCCGCATCAAATTTTCTGCTTTCTTTGTCCGGAGGTGGGGCGTCGCCAGATGTATGGGAATTTGCTCTTTTGCGAGCTGCCCCTACTACTACGGAGTCAGGTGGTAACTGCGAAGTAATAAACACTGGATCTGTGGGTGGTGGTTTGTATTTTTTATCCACCCTTGGGGTGATGGCTCTTGATTTTACGGGCTCTTCAAAAATTTGTTTTGCGTGCCGTAACATCCCCGGTAGCATTGGGAGACATTGATATTGGCTATGTGTAGCCGAGAGGGTGTTAAATAAAAAATCATCCTCTATAGGATCGGAATGCAGTTGGACATTGTGGAATTCTGCAGCCCTAGCCACCAGTTGTGAGTATGAGGTACTGTCCTCTGGCGGTGACGGCTTTGTAGGGTATGAATCTGGATCATTGTCCGGCACTGGGGTGTCGTATAGGTCCCAAGCGTCTTGATCCGGATTATCTTGACTTATGGTAGTTTGCGCTGGTGAGTGCATTTGTGGCGGTGTTTGTGCCGGCGATGCCTGTTGTAGTGGAGAGGGCGGAGGCGTGACTTTTTTAACCACTTTGGCTTGTGGTTGTGCGTCATCCTTGAGGAGACTGATCCTTCTTTTCTTCATTATTGGGGGAAGGGTTGATATCTTCCCTGTGTGTTGCTGGATGTACAGTCTCTTTTGTGTGTAGTCTGATTCTACACTTTGGAGCTCTTGTCCAAATCTGTGCATCTGGCCACTTATTCCTTGTTCCTCTGAGTAGGATGAAGGTGTGGTATTTTTCGGCGCCGAGAGAGAATCTTTTTTCGGTTTCGGCACCAACAGAATTTTTGTTCCTTTCGGCATGGATTCTCGGTGCCGATGTTTTTCGGTGCCGGTATCTTGTTTTTGTCTCTCGGAGCCGCTTTCTCGGCTCCGAGGTTGCTCCATGGCGGTCCCTCGACCGGAGTCGGGTGTCTTCGCTATGGGCGTGCCCTTTTTCGGCGCCTTCGACGGGTCGCCTGTTTTATGGGTCGAGCCATGGCCTGTTGGCAGTGGCGTCCCCTGGGCTTTCGTTTTGTCGATGGTTTTACTTTTCGACGTCTTACTCACAGTTTGTTGCTGTTGTTCGACGTCGGAGTCTCCGGATTCTGAGTCCGGAACCGAGAATGTTTCCTCTTCGTCGTCGAAACGTTGTTTTGCCGGCGTGGACGCCATTTGTAGACGCCTGGCTCTTCGGTCCCGGAGTGTTTTTCTGGACCGGAAGGCTCGACAGGCCTCACAGGTATCCTCCTTGTGTTTGGGGGACAAGCACAAGTTACAGACCAAGTGCTGATCTGTATAAGGATACTTACTGTGACATTTTGGGCAGAAACGGAACGGGGTCCATTCCATCGGCTTCGATGTCGCACGCGGTCGGGCCGACCAGGCCCCGATGGGGGAATCGAAGCTACCCCAAAGTCTTCCGATGATCGGTGTCGATGTACCTAACTATCCCGATACCGAACGGAACGATACCGACGCTTTCTTCCGAGATTCTGACTAACTTTCCGAACCGAAACACGGAGCGAAAAGGAATACGTCCGAACCCGACAGCGGAAAAAAACAATCTAAGATGGAGTCGATGCCCATGCACAATGGAGCCGAAGAGGGAGGAGTCCTTCGGTCCCGTGACCAAAAAAGACTTCTTCGAAGAAAAACAACTTGTAATACTCCGAGCCCAACACCAGGCAGCGGACTGTGCCAAACATGTGTATCTGCAGCAACATATGCCATCGAACATATGGTTACATTCCTGTTAGATGCCAAATTTACTCACTTCACTCACCAGTTAGTCAAGCAGTCAGCGCTTACTCTAGGAGATGCTAAAGTGTTAGAATGACATACTAAATGACACAAACTCAATGTCCAGCCTGTTCCATTACTTCTAAAGATATAGGTCTTTCTTTACAAGTAGGTAATATTCTCAGGGTATCCTCAGCTTTAGGATTCGGTACAGGGGCGGCTCCTCCATTAGGGCAGAGGAGCATACCCCTGCCCCCCCCGCTTTAAGCAGCTTCAGGATTGGCCGCAGGGCAGGCTGGGAGCCTGTGCCTGCAGCGAGGCGGAGGAGCTGAGTGATGCGGAGAGGAGCGAGTTAAGTGGTTTTTTAAAAAATTTAATAAATTTCAATGTTTATTCCCTCCCCCCTGCGTGCCGCCCCACCCCTTCCACGCCCCACGAGCCACTCCTGATCAAGAATACAACATTATATTAAGTTTGCCATTACATGACTTCCCTTTGGCCTGATTTCTAAGTGGACCTGGGCTCAAGCTGGGGCAACTCAGTGTGTTTGAATTCAGTTGACAACCAGGAAGCCCATAGTTATTCAAGCTCTAGAAGAAAGGTGCCAATAGGGAGCAAAAAGATGGTGGGAGAGGGCTCGTGAGGAAGACTGAGAACCCAGCTAGAGGCTCAAGTGATCCTAATTAATGCAGGCCAACTGGGTCGTAGATGTTAAGAGCACCCACACTGGTAACCCCTGGGAGTACCAAATTTTATATGTGCATCTCAGAACTGGCCTGTCTCTGTAGATGTTTCTGGTTTCACCAACTGGACCCACAAATTAACAGCAATCACTGGGCAGTCAAATCAGTGAACAACTGCAGCTTTAATCACGGAGTGGTTATGACTAGCCAAACTGTTCTTGAATTGAGGTGATAGGTTCCAGCTACCTACAGTGTCCCTGAGCAGATGGGACTCCTCCCATTGATTGATCAAGCCTCCTAAGGGGTAGGGAATGGTACCAGGTAGGTTCAGAATGATACATGCTTCTCAAGCTCTCAATCCTTGGGCTTTACAGGCTTTACCCTATAGTCTTGCAGCTGTGTAATTCGAGAACTTTGGCCACATGAGCTGGAAAGTCCCTATGGCTCCTGGGTAGCATACTTGATTGAGGAGTCCTGCATGCAGGCTTTGATCAGATTAGTCTCGCTCTTTGCCCTCCTATCAGTAGGCAATTCAGTTTTTCCTGGGTATGGTGCAGCAGTAGGACTTCTTCTAGAGTTCTGGCTTAATTCTACCTTAAGGGGGAACAGCACTAGCAAGTTTCTATCCCTCTCAAATATTCCATGAGACAAACTAAAACTAAACCTAGCCAAGAAACCAATATTTATTCTGAGTTATATTCACTGATGTGAGTCAGCAGCAACAAAAAGGTCACCTTAATTTAAGGCATATGCACCAACCCCGCCCCCCCACCACTTTCCACTCACCCATCAAAACTGCCAGCATCTCCATGGTTTTTCTTGATGCAAAGGAGATGAAGGTTTGTATCTAACCAGTCATTATATTTTTGTACATAGAAATGTGTATATGTCTACAGGAATCTGTAGCAAAATTCCTCTGCTTGCTGGGAAACTCAAGATACTATAGAGCAGTGGTTCCCAACCTTTTGACTTCTGTGGATCTCCACTTTATCAATACTGGAACCCGGGGACCCCCATGAAATCAATATTAGAATCCGGGGGACCCCCAACTCAGTGATTACTGAAAGCTGGGGACTTAGGGCCAGATGTAGCAAGCAGTTTTGCCCATTCTGTGTCTATGGGAAAATGTGTTCGTACATATGGCCCTTAATCTGTTAATATTTTTTTATTGTCTCAGCAGTCACAGACCCGCCGAGGAGGCTTCGCGGACCCCCAGGGGTCCCCGGACCATAGGTTGGGAGCCACTGCTATAGAGGAGGAGGGATAGGCAGCTTTAAATAAAGTTGTGGACAAAACTGACTTAGCATAGAGTGATGGACCTTGCCCACCAGACACAGCTAGAGTTTCAAAGCAGGGACTCGGGTTGTAACATTTACAAAACTGGGAACCTGCAAAAGCATGCCACCCTGTTCCCCAATGCTTTCTCCCCCAAGAGAGGTGGCAACACATGTTTTGAAGGCTTATAAAGGCTATGCTCCAAACAATGGTTCATCATTTATGATATAAACATTATTTCAATTAAGAGCAGATTAGCAGTACAAATACTATGAGAAGACAATCCCCTCTGTTTCCTAAACATCCAAAAACATGTGTATGGGAATTACACTGAGCCATATGTAAGCACCATTTCATCATGAAAATGGTCTCTCTTGGTCCCACATCCACCAAGGATTCATGTAACTCAACACTATGGACTCAACATCCCACTGAGAATGTAAGCACTTCAGTTACAAGAGAATTGGAGTATTTTATCAGGAAGAAAACAATTGGTGCTTTATTCTCCAGGTGGACTATATCTAGCAAAAAGTCTATGACTTGTCGACTACAACGAGATGCCATTTATCATCACTGTCCAATGGTGTTAGGGCCAGCAAGCAGCCTCAACTATGGGAGGAGTGCACCATGTAATCAGCACAGAATTTCTAGTGTATCAGTAGATTTTTAAATCCACAGTGGGAAACTGAACTGGGCAGATGTAGCTTTTCCTGGCCCGTGAGGACCACAGTTTGGGCCCAGCCATATGCAAATCCGTCTTGACCCTGCTCTCCAAACAGTCCTGCCCAAACTGCCAGGCCTTGGTCCAGAAACAAGCATCCTGGGACCGGTTTCAAGGTATCACCCCTCATTGGCCAGGCTAGTTTGAATCCGGTGGCTCAATGTACAGCTCTGGCGGTTGGTAAGCCTGCACTGCCTTACTTTGTGAAAAGCACCTGGGACTACAATAGACTGCTCGCCCTACTGAACACTGCAGAGTAAAGTGTACAAATGGAGTAACTTAACTACCACACTAGGGTGAATTAGTACCAGACACCCTAGGACACTAATGGTAAAAAACAGTTACTTATGAGAAAACAACCTATTAACCATGGACTGCCCAAGACGGGTAGTCAATGGATTTCGTTTTGCACCCAGTAGCGCTATTTAGCCTTTGCAGAAACTCTCCCCATTTTTCCACAGGGGGAAACTGAGGAACAGTGAGCTCAAGTCCTTTGTTTAGGATCACATATAGTGGGCCACATATTATAATCATATGTTGGGAGTCAGGATTAAAACTGAAACTTCTCGATTCCCCAAAAGGCAACTTATCCACTAGACAGGTTACTGGAACTTGCCACACTGAAATGCATTGTCAAAATCACCTTCAATTCGAACTCATGTTTTGTCAACATACTTCCCCTCACTACAGATATGTAAATACCTTCTACTTACCCAGAAATGTGCCACCAAAGAAGATCATAGAGTAAAGTGCTGGGGGAAGATTCTACAAGCTATGAAAAACAGTCCAGAGATCTTGGTTGGTGAAAAAGTTAAATAATAGTCATGGAAGGATTAGGTCACTTACCCTATAAACATCTGTTCGCGGCATGTCGTGCTGTAGATTCACATGCTCTGCATACTTCTGCTATCTAGTGTTGGGTCAGGGTGTGTACAAGTTGTTTTTCTTCAAAGAAGCTGTTGGAGTCAAGAGGTAAAGTGGCCCCTCCTCTCAGTGATAGTACACATGGGCATCAACTCCACTGTTAAGACTGTTTACCCCGCAGTCGGGTGAGAAAGAACTGTGAATAGAATGTTAGAAAGAGCTGTCCATGCATATGAAGTGTAATATAATACTGCAACGGCCACAGATGTCAGGGGAGGGGAGCGGGTGCATGTGAATCTACAGCACTACATTCCGCGAACAGATGTTTACAGTGTAAGTAAAATAAGCCATTTGATGGCATGTGTGGCTGTAGATACACATGCTCTGCATAGACTGTAAAGCAGTGCTCTCCAAAAGTGGTGGCTAAACCGTGGGTGTTGCAGTTGTTTGAAAAAGAGTACAAAGCACAGCTTGTCCAACATTTGCTTGTTGTCTTGCTTGATAAAATATCCACTCAACAGTGTTTAGTAAATGTGTGCAGATTTGACTATGTGGCTGCTTTGCAAATGTCAGCTATTGGTATGTTACCTGAGAAAGCCATAGATGCTCCTTTTTTACGAGTTGAGTGTGCTCTAGGGGGTATGGGTAGAACTCTTTTAGCTTTAGCGTAGCTAGATTGAATACATTTATTTAATCCATCTTGAAATACCTGCTTTAGATATAGCCTTCCCTGTGTGTGGAGGTCAGAAAGCAACTAAGAGTTGTTTAGTTTTATGAAAATCTTTAGTTCTAGCAATATAGTACATTAATGCTGTTTTAACATCTAAGGTATGTAGAGCACTTACTGCAACTGATCAGGTTGTGGAAAGAAAACCGGTTATTCAACTGATTGATTGAGGTGGAACGTGGAAACAACCTTTGGAAGAAATTTTGGGTTGGTACGAAGGACTACCCTATCTTTATGGATTTGGGAAAAAAAGGTTCCTCCGAGGTGAATGCCTAAAGCTCACTCACACGTCTTAGTGAAGTGACTGCTACCAAAAATGCTACTCCCAAGATAGAAACTGGAGTGGACAGTAATGCAATAAGTCTAGTAAATACAAAGTTCCTAATTGGTGCTGGAGGTACCCTAGGTGCAATTATCCTTTTAAGACCTTCCCTAAATGCCTTAATGACAGGTATTTTAAATAATGTTAAGTGTTGTCTATTTTGTAGATACGCCACTACTACCGCAAGGTGTAATCGAACTGAAGTGTACGCTAACCCACAAGTTTGTAAATGGAATAAATAGCAGAAAATATTTTGAATAGTTGCATTAAAACAACTCAATCTGTTTTGACAATAAAGAACAAACCTTTTCCATGTAGCCACATAGCATGCTGTAGTTGTGTGTTTGCTTGCTTCCTTAAGAATGCACATGCAATCTGGAGGTAATTGTAACTATCCAAACTCTATGACCTCAGAAACTCAATTAGGAAGATTGAATTCTTTTGGATTTGGGTGTCTGATTTCTCCGTGGTTCTGAGTGAGAAGGTTCGGGCGTAGACAAAGCTTGTTGTGTGGAACTACTACAAGTTTGACTAGTGTTGTGAACTATGGTTGTCATGCCCAAGTGGTAGCTACCAAAATGAGTGTGAGAGGGGTCTGTCTGAGCTTCCTCAGCACAAATGGAAGCAGAGGGAGAGTTGGGAAAGTGTAGGCAAATATCCCTGACTAGCTCATCATTAGAGCACTGCCCTTGGACAGTGGGTGTGGGAACCTGGAGGTGACGTTTGGGCAATTTGAGTTGTTTGCTGTTGCATACAGATCTATGTGTGGAAACCCCCACCAATGGAAATATATATGTAGGACTTGGGAGTGGAGTTTCCATTCGTAGACTTGTTGCCGCATCCTGCTGAGTCAAATCGCTTGAGATAGTTGAGATAATTGTAGACAGAGTGCCCCCTCTCCTTGTTTCTGCAAATAAAACAAGGCTGTTGTGTTGTTCGACCGGACTAAGACAATCCAGAAACGTTTTGAGTGCTAGCTGAATAGCTTGGAATTCCAAGTAACTGATGTGTAGAGATTGCTGTTTGGTGCACACAGTCCTTGTATTGAGAGGTTGGGTAGATGAGCACCCCAACCTGTGAGGGATGAGTCCGCTATGACAGTGATCTGGGAAAAAGGGTCTAAAAACAGCCGCCCTTTTGTCAGATTTTGTGTTCCACCATTGCAGAGAGTTGTGAGTGTAGCTGTTTACCAACACTAAATCCTGTATCTGACCCTGTGCTTGAGATCATTGACTCGCCAGACACTCCCAAAGGAGACGATTGTGTAGCTGTGCATGTGGCACTATTGCAATACAAGATGACATCATCCCTAGTATTCTCTGTACTGTCTTAACTGGAATCTGTTGATTGGGGTATACCTGTTGCAGCAGAGTTGTTATATTTTGGATCCCGAGTGCATTTGGGTAGAATAACCCTTACTGCGTGTTTAGAACAGCTCCTAGATATGGTGTATCGGAGATGGTTGGCGATGAGATTTTTGCACGATGATGGTAAATCCTAACTGGTGAAGGAGATGCAGCATTGTCAGTGTATGCTGTAGACACTGCTGGAGTAAACTGGACTTAATGAGCCAGTCATCCAGATACTGGAAGACATGAATACTTTGTCTGCACAGATGTGCTGTGACTACCGCAAGGCATTTTGTGAAAACATAAGGTGCAATTGTTACTCCAAAAGGGAGCACCTTGAACTGATAATGCCTTCCTTGTATGATGAATCTGAGGTATTTTCTGTGTGCTGGGTGTATTGGGATAGGGAAACATGCATCCTTTAAATCTAATGTAGACATGAAGTCTTCTTGCTGCAATAAAGGTATCACATCTTGGTGTGTGACCATATGAAAGTGTTCCGACAGGATGTAGTGATTTAATGGTCTGAGATCTAGAATTGGTCGAGGTGAACCGTCCTTTTTGGGAATAAGGAAGTATATTGAATATACTCCTGTTCCTTTTTAGTGAATGGGAACTAGCTCTATTCTGAAGGAGAGCCTGTACTTACTGATTTAACAGTTGTAAATGTTCTACAGAGAGTTTGTGTTTTCTGAGTGGTACGTTTGGAGTGTGTTGATTAGCTCCAGGCAACAACCATGTTGGATAAAAATATCTAACACCCACCGGTCTGTTGTTATGTTTGGACAGTTTTTTATTTTTTTTCCCCTATATGTTCCTCTGTAAAACTCTCTAGAAGGGGATGCTGAATGGTGTAGCATTTGAAACTACCAGGGTGTCTTTTGGAATTTGACCTCTTATGTAAGCAGGATCGGAACGGGTCTCCCTTATATATTTTTTTAATCAACTCTAGGTGTAATTATGCTAGCATGGACATGTTGCCCGCATGCTGTGTCCATACCCTTCAGCATGTGCAGGTATTGACAAGCCCTATTGGTGGAGGAAAGAGTTTCAAATAAAAAAACATCCACTATAGGGTCCTTGTGTAATGGGACCTGATGATATGCAGCTGCCCTAGCTACTAATTCATTAAAAGATGTGGTGTCATCTGGTGGAGATGGTGTAGTTGGGTATAGTTCTCAGTCTGTATCACCTGGTGGATCAATGTCATATGTGTCCCAAAGGGTCTAATGGTGGCTGTTGTGCGTCATCCCCCCGTGATCTCCTACATAGGATTGTGGAGATCTTTGTGGAGTTCCCCCATTATATCTTCTAAATCGGATTGTGAGTGGTGTGGTGAAGAAGATGGAGGTGAAGGAGAGGGTGGTAAAGGCAGAGGAATTGGACTGGTGGCAATGTTTTTTTTCTTTTCCTTAGGAGGTGTTGGTAAATCAATGGCCTCCTCAAATGAAGACTTGTGTAGATGGAGTTGGTCTCAGCTTTGATGATTTTACAATGATCCGACCAGTATTAGGCTGAATATGTTTGGTCTTTTGTTTCAGATCGAGTTTCTCATCCATAGTCTGTCAAATAGGCTTTAGTGCCAAAACAGTCAGTTTGATTAGAGGTGTTGAAACTTTCAATGCTGAAGAGGCCTTGAGTTTCAGTGCAGAAATGGTCGTTGCCGATATTTTCCGAACCATAGACATTGAATTTTTGGAGTTGCTACACGGACAGGAGGCGTAGGCTTCCGTGCCGAGCCAGAGGGCGGAGCATCCTTGGCAGTTGTTCGGCACCTACCATGGCCTGACGGCAGTGGTGGCCCAGCAACCTTATGTTCAGTCGGTGCCAAATGTTTTTTGGTGAGTATGAGAGGGGTGTTTGTACTCTCCACATGCTGCACCAATGTATTTTCCTTGGTGTAACACTGGTCTCAGCCACGGAGTCGAATTCGTAATATGGAATGGAGAAGGCCTCCTCCTCTGCCGTGCAAGCTTAATGTAGCTCTGCATGCGGTTTGATGTCTTGAATCCCGAAGATGTCCAGAGTCTTTTCCAGCTCCTTGCACTACATTTCTCTTCCACACGCCAGACGATCATGCAGCGTCTTCTTCAATCAAAACTATCGACAGGCCTAACAGCTTTACTTGTCGTGGTCAGGAGACAGACAGAGTTTGCAAACCGAGTGGAGGGCTGCGTGCGGATATTTGCTGTGGCACCTCAGACAGAATCTGAAAGGTGCCCATTCCAACAGCAGTGCATTGTTTATGCGTACCGAATTGTGAAAATATAGTAAGCCCGATGGGGCAAGGCCCGAAGCCCAGGAGCGAATCTTGTTGAACCGACGAAGTGTGATTTTTTTCTTGTTTTCTACGCATGTGAAAGGAACACAAACGAAAACTATTCTGACAAGAATGGAAGTGTATGCTGGTCCAAAAGGAGCCCGAAACGGTCTCTAACTGGAGCACCGAAGAACACATCCGAACCCGACAACAGAAAAAAAACACTAACAATGGAGTTGATGACATGCGCAGTATCACCAAGAGGAGGGGTCACTTTAGCTTGTGACTCCCACAGCTTCTTCAAAGAAAAGCAGCTTGTACACATCCGAACCTAGTCTAGATGGCAGAAGTATGCAGAGCGTGTGCAGCTACAGCCACACGTGCCATCGGACAGAAGATCACACATATCTGCATCATCGACTGGTGAAGAAACAGTATGCTAGTTAGTCAGGGACTTAGCTTTTTCTTTCAATAGATACAGGTTCTCTGGTTTCTCGAAGCAAGGGGATAATTCACAAGGTGGGAATCCATGTAGTTAATATCACAATAACTATGCTGTTAATGAAAACACAGGTGTTCTATGGCTGTCAAGAAAAGAGCTGGCCAAAGGGGAATTCGGAAGAATTATCCTCAGGTCGGTACATCTGAAATGACAGTAGGGATTAAGCATGATATACGAAGGTCTCTTTTTTAGAGGCACCACTCTGTCAGTAACAAATCCCTCCCCCATTTTTCATGCTGACTGGTGTCCCTCAGATGCTGAGGTCAAGGCTCTGGTTGCATCTGTGTACACGGACTTGTGTTTCTCCAGAGAAGATGGGCTTTCAGTCTTACTCGAGGAGATGGGCTTGTGGTCTACAAAGAGAAGATACACTTGTGGTCCCACCCGATCAAATGAGCTTGGGGTCTCACATGAGGAAATGGTCTGGTTGTCTCACTTCAGAAGACGGAGTGGCAGTTTCCTCAAACCCAAAGGAGATGGGCTGGCAGTCTCACCTGAGGATGTATGCTTGCAGTCTCACCTGAGGAGATGGGTGTGCAGAATTTATCGGAGTTCCTCCTGCGGATGGGTCCCATGTTGTGCAAGGTGGAAGAGCTGATGACTGAAGGACCCTGCCTAAGGGGAGTGATTGGTGCTGTGGCTGAGGTAGGAGGGTGAGGTAATCCATCAGGGTAGGTATCAGAGCAGCTTTTTGTAAGAGTTGCACTGGATACGAGGTTCAGCTGCAAGGAACAGAGAAAAGCAAGGATACAAATTAAATTCATTAACCATTAGCAAGACCTGCCTGTAAAGCACCAATCTCCAAGAGACACCAGCAAATCAGGGGAAAAGAGTATTCCCTGCAAACCCTGAGACACGGCCCTACACTCCCATGGGAAAACTTCCACCCTACCACCTTACAGAACAGAGAAGGAAACACCACCCTACTATACAAGTTGGAACAGGCTCCACCCTGCATACCAGGAGCAGAGACACCACTCTACAGACCAGGGGATGAAACCCTTACTAAACAATTTAGAGAAATATACCACCCTTACAGACCAGGGGAATAAACCCTCACCATACAAAGCAAGGAAGAAACTGGTCATGCTCAAAAGGGGAAGAGAGACACACTACAGCTTAAGAAAAGGACTTACCCTAGAAAACTCACTTTTCAACACAGACTAACAAATGGAGAATGGAAAGGATATCCAGGATCAAAAAGCATGCAACTACTCCAGCCCTAAGAAATACCAATTAATCTGATACCAAGTGCACTGGTCTGTCAGCACTATAGAGGAGATGAACACCCAAGATCAGACAAATAGAATCACATCTGTATATCTGTCCAGGGATTACGATGTCAGGAAAAATCAATACATCTGCATCTATCAGCCAAGACATGATCCAACCTGTGCAGCAAAGAAACCTCAATAAGCAGTAACTCACTTCCAGGATGAACAACAATTTCCACCAACTAAGAAGAGTGTTGTTTCTAGACCAACGATAAGGTTTGGGTCACATAATTCCCATTGCTTCCTTCACCAAGAGAGGTAGAGTAACAACACTTATTGTTTTAAAGGCTTCTAAAAATATTGGTCTAAACCAATAAACCTTTCGATAAAGGGGAGGTCAGCAGTGCAGATGCAATGAGAAGACAATCCACAGTGATTCCTATATTTAAAAACATTTGTATGGTAAAAATAAAAGTCCTTCCCAAGCGACCAACTTCCAAGATCAAGTAAACTAAGGGATAAAGGACAAAATACCCAACTCCTAAGAATAAGAGAGCATTATTCACTCCACAGGCACATGGAATGCCAACCCATTTCTGACATGAGACACTTTGGACCAATCAAGGGCCTTTTCACATCTTCAATGAAAAGGAGGTCCTCTGTCTGGTCTTGTTTAAATTGAAATTAGTTAAGAGTGCCTTTGAAAGGCATGGATAGAGGAATGTAATACTTACAGGTTGGCTGAAGGGCTTTGGTTCCGAGGGCCTCATGTGCAGGTGTGCCATCATTGCTTGAAGACGCTCGCTCTCCTTCGTAAGCTATTAGTCGTCCGAGAGCCAAGAGAGAGAAGCAGAAGGTGGCAGATTATTCTTTATGCTACTACACTACATTCTAAACAAGCATTCATTGAATTAAGATGACCAGTAAGGGAACAAAAGCAACCTGAGCAGAGACGAAGCATGGAGTGGTAAGGGCTCCTTTTACCTATATCACACCGTACAGAATGAGCTCAGGGGAAAAGTTGACTTTGTGTCCAACAGCGGGAGCTAAGAGGAGATATCTTCTTTTTCTCCAGATACTGCAAGTCTCACATATTTGAAGTGAGTCTCAGAACCCAGAAAAGTCTCACTTTTTGAATTTGAACCTCAAATATTGAGCAGTCAAAAATGATGTTAATCTGGCTAAGAGGAAAATCTTACTCGCTGAGCACCAGTCTCACCCCTTAAAGCAGTCAATAAGTTGTATGTTTTTCCATTTCATAAACCGAATCATAATTTAAAAACGAAACAGAAAGTTTTCACTGTGAAGATCCCATCTTCTACTCATACCCCAAAAAAATATTTTAGCATAAACTGAACCATCCTGTAAGGGAAAACAATAAAAAGCCTCAATAAACCTTACGCTAGCTCAAGTTTGTACCCGCTTGAAACAATCTACTGGGAAAATTAGGCAAGGTCGAAGTACTGCAACCTGTGATCAATTGACTCCCTCAAACTCTAGCACATTCCTTGCAAGTATAAACCACCTCCCAGAAAGTAAGTACCAGATGATATTAGTGCATCATACTTCCACAGGTGGGGTCAGAGAACTACCAGATCTTTAGTTTTAAATCCCTACTGGTCCAGTCTCAATCACCCACTGCAAGCCTCACCCTGGTGCCAATAACTTTCAAGGTGCCTTGCTATTTGAGAGTCTGTATTTGTCAGTTAAAATTATATTTCTCCCAAATCCCTCGAATCCAACTTCTGTAGACACTTATACCTCAATATTTATAACTATAACTTGTGTTTGTTTTCGCCACTTGCATGGGTGTTAAGATGACAACTGATAAAGGCTGATCCTTCTGTGGCTGGGGCTTGTATTTTTTAAACTGTTGTGGGCTTAGGGTGCATCGTAAAGGTGCCTTATGAGTGCCCTACATTTCTACACTATAACTCCACTAAATGGAGTTACCAATGCAGGCGGTACAGAGTTTCTGGTGACTGCAAGTGAGACTCTGGGGATCCGTAGAGAAATGAGGAATTACCAGGGAAATCAAATCTATAATTACCGGTCTGTCACTGCTGGTAATTATTCATTCTCCCCAGAGTCACCTACAGATCTCCAGGTGAAAGCTGCAATCTCAAAATAGAGTAGTAACTCTTATGTCCATCTAAATTAAACTTGCTTTTTTTGTTTTAACCCATAATAGCCTACATTTTGGTCTTCTTCACCTCCTCAAGGGGGTTCGATATGTGTAATTACATACCCCTACACTGACTAGGGGCAAAGTAGATGGCTGCCCTTCCTCGTCCCAAGAGGTGCATGATCTCCTTTATCACACGCCTCGTAGGATCAAGGAGGGCATTCAGAGACCAACGACAACAATTACCTTGTGGGCCCAGGGAGTATACTTCACGTCCAGGACCTAAGGTAGACCCAGCTTTTTTTTAAGGTTAAGGACCTCAAAACACAGCTATTCAAGGAGAACCCCTGGGCTACCAATAAGGAACTCAGTTTAGAATCCTGGATCATTCCCCAAGACTGTCATTCTCGAAGTTGCCATCGACTGAGCGGTTGTTGACAGAGCTTGTTTCGTCAGAGCTGCTGCCGACAGAGTTGCCGTCTTCGTAGCCATAGTTTCTGTTATGTATGTCGATGTCGACAGAGCCGTTTACAATATCTGCATCGACAATGTAGTAGCTTTTGATTTCTTACCCGTCAACGATGGAGCTGATGTTGAGGAGTGAAACCTCTTTGTCCATAGTTCCATAGTCGGGGATTTCGTCTTTGTTTTCTTACCCTGGGGTGTTGTCGACGGTAAGGAAGGCCCATACTTTATGTTCGCTGTTGTTATTGTTGCCGATGATAATGGCGATGACGTTATTAACATGAGCGAAGGTGGTGCTGTAAACGTTGCCGTCGCTGTGGTAGCAGAGGGGATCACACCTGCCGTCGACACGTTCATCGACGGCCTCGCCAATGAGACTGAAATGTATGATGTCAAAGTGGCAGAGAACTGGATATTTTTTTAATCTTTATTGTAGTGGCAGCTGGAGTGGAAGGTTCAGAATGACCTTTCTCACTATGTTTCCTTGAAGCGGCAGAAACTTCCTTTGTTTTTTCTTTCACAAGATGCATTTTCTTGGCTGCCTTACTTCTTTTTGGAGAGAAACTCTCCACAGATCTTTTCCTCTTTTTCAATGCCACTGAGGTGTCGCTGTCATCATCATCAGACAGGTTTTCCATGGATTTAAGCTTTTGAAGCAAAAGCAGGAGCCTGGCCACTCTGTCTCTCAAAGTTTTGTGTTGAAAGGTTCGACAAATCTTACAATCTTTCACCTTGACTTCTGGTTGGAGACAGTAAATGCAATCCTTGAGGGTCCTCAAAGTGAAGCCTTAGCTTTCCAGAGGTGTTGCAAGGTCGAAATAGACCTTTATTGGCTGTAGACATGATGTTGAAGTCACAGCTGTAAAAGCAGAAAACAGTATTCAAAAGAATTTCTGTCAGGAAAAGGTAAACTGAGCAGAGTTCAGGGAGATTCCCTTCACACGACATGCGGTAGAATATCTGAGAGACTGGGGCCTCTTTGGTGAGGGTTCTAAAGGGTGCTCTCGTCTGATTGGCTAGACTTTGGGTCATTTCTAATAACACTGATAAGCTATAAAAGTGAATGTATTTTTTCTATTAACTTCTATGTTAAATTTTAATTTACTGCTTTCTATGTACCGTGGGACTACCACTTCGATGACGGGGATGATGCAAGCATGTGAATCTATGAAAGATGCCCCAATACAGGAGAAATACTGGTATCTCTTTAGTAAAAAAAAAAAAAAGTCAGTATTTCTACCAAGAAGCAGGATGCTTCCCCCTTATGTCATTTCATCCCCATGGCTCTATGACATCTTCTATGTTGAAGTGTTGTTAGTGGTCGCCTCATAAAGAGGAGCTTTAAATTTATAAGAAAAAAATTAGAGAATCTGTTTGTAGCCTTCTTGTTCATCTTCAAAATTATCCTTTTGATGATGATCATTCTCTTCTGTGCAGAGAGGGATTTATTCTGTTGTGATCTGGAGTAAGTATACTTGGTAACCTTATCTAGTCGAGGTACTGAGTAAAAAGGATAGTAATGCAATACCTTGAACCAGATTCCTTTCTGCACATCTTCCTTGCTAGTTTCTTAGATCTTGGGCTATTGCTAATGCTTCATTAAGCATCACCTTTGCTTATTTTGAAACTCTTGAAGTTCTACACTTTCCAGCATTGACTGGATGCATTTGTTTTTCAGCGCCAAAGCCTCTATGTGATTGATGCAAAAAAATCAGATACAGTTTTGTTCTTGTTTCAACTCAAAACTGATTTTATTGATGTAAGGCTGAGAATGGTCTTTTGGGCCTAAAGAAGCCAAACATGGGTTGTGCTTTGATAGCAATGGCATCAATATGACATTGCGATCAGTCTTTAATTCTCTTTCAAAAGATTTTCCCCACAATTTTTGCTTGAATGCCATCCTTGTATTTGTTGTGAGACATTAAACCCATTATAGAACTGAAACCTTTTCTTCACTTGGCAAGAACTTGAGCTATTGAAAAATTGGGCCCATATAGAGCAGTCATGTTAGAAGTTCTAGGTCTGCAGGGAGCCAGGAAACCACAACTGTTTGATTATGTTTATCCATGTCTGGCTTTCTTCGGAACTGATATACTAAAAAAGGAAGCTAAAACTACCTTTAATTGAGTTGATATAGGGTACCTCAAAAAATGATAAAATGGGAAGTTTACCTGATTCATTTTTGCTATTTGAGTGCATTCCACCGTTTGAATCTTTTAGATTTGATTGAACCACAAGCTACTAATACTTCATATTATAAATATTCTATTTTACATGTAGCAACTTTCGGTCAATCATTGGTAATGGCTTCCCTTCCATTGTATGCATTGTCATCACTGTAAATACGCTGATGAATCCAAAGATCATTTATTTTATTTTTTTACCAAGGCCCAGGAAAGAAACTATTGATTAAAGCTTTGAGAAATAAAGGAATTTGATTATTTCGTGATTCCCTTATAATTTGCAAAGCAGACCCTTCAATGATTATATTTTTTGCCATTTCTAAATGTTTGTATCCTTCGCGGCTTGTTTTGAGATAGATAAATCTAATAAAAAGAGTTTACCATATAATCTAGAAACATTCTGAATACTGATGATTAAGTCACCTAGAATGTAACTTCGATTTGTGTGACACTACATTCACACTTTATAATTTTCCTGGGAAGACCTCTATAATCCTCAACACTGGAGACACTTCTGTTAAGCATGTAGTCACTGTCACTTTGGGTATAGACTGTAAGGACATTAAGTCACACTTTATCTGTTTCGCAGATGGGAAGAGGCAGTTATTGAACAATGGATGGATTTTTATTACATCAAAATATGTGCACTTTACAAGACGATGTTGAATAATTGATGCTTTAAATGCTCATTTTGAACTACTTGCAGAACCTATTTTTACTACTGTTTCATATTTTTTTTATTTTTTTTTTTAAGGATATTGCAAATTGAAGTAAACTTAATGGACTGACTGCTGTTCAGGTCACAGGGTGCAAAGGGGGATTCAGACTGGAAAAAGTTGTGAAACCATCCAGAGTGCAGATAGTTGGGAACGCATCTTCAGGGCCTCCTTGAAAAATAGAAGGATGGGTAAGATCAGAGCACTGTACTCACGTGAGTACTGCTTCACTCTGCATCCACGAGGTCAAAGACCATTCTGGGCACTGTAATGTGTCAAGCAACCGCTCTGCCATGAGTAGGCTCCCTGGAACATGGAAGGATTGGACAGTGTGAGTGGTGCCTTCTTAGGGTCTGCTGAAGGGCTAGGGTCTCCCTGAAGGGCTGACATACAGAAACTGTGCCTGGCACTCCACCAAGGGGAGCACACCCCTTCCACGACTGCCTTGCAGAGACTCGGAGGGACGGTGTGCCGCCACACAGACATCCTGGCGGCATAGCATGGTGCTGTCCGCGTGGTAGGCAGCACTGTCCTCCCTCTCATTAGGGCTGACAGATATGCCCCAGTGATGCTGGCTCGCAGGGCTCGGCACAGCAGGAGATCCGAGCTGAAAACTTTATAATTGGTAGCCTGGATGGCAGCTTCTCTCCACGCCTCACACTCAGACTCTCCGCCTCCCTCTCAACCTTTTTTTCTCTCACTTTCATTTCTTTAAGCTCCAGTAATTGCTTTTCAAACCTCAGTGCTTCAGAGCGTGTTTGGGAACAGGTTCTGATCACAGGCGGCCGAACCGCGGTCGCATTTCAACCAGTATGCACAATATATAACTGGCTTTCAAGTTTGAGCCCCCTGTTCCTGCTGCAGACTGCACACCTCCTATTCCTCCTGCTGGAGCCGTGCACCTCCTTTCCCTCCTGCCGAGATCCGCAAACCCCCTCTCTCCTGCCGAGACAGGCGCGCCTCCTCTCTCCTGCAGAGACTGCACACCTCTTTTGCCTCCTGCAGGGATCGCTTCATCTAACCTCACCCGACTATCCCTCATGTGGGGAACTCAATTCTTCCCTATTTCATGGGACTGCACCCCTCTGCCTTCTAGTAGGCAGCCTCAACCATGGGGGCAGCGCCTAGTCTATCGATCCTTATGCAGGAGGGTCTAGCCATTTTCTGCTGACATGCATGGCCTGACTCCCCGTTCCTGTCCTAGTAGGCTCAATCTGTTCTCACAAGGCTCTCCCAAATCACATCTGAGCCCATAACCGTATTTTCTGGCCTGATTCCCCTTTTCCCTCAGAAGCGGCCCTGCATCCCCCTCAATGCTACAGAAGGCCCCCTACTACTCCTCTACTACCTGAAATGTTGCCCTTCTCGCTTTTAGAGCTTGTCCTTCAACGGGGTTCTATAGTCCACTTCCTCCCTGCGGAGTGCAGGATAATTGCTTCAAAGACACCCTCTATCAAGGTGTACTGTCAGGCTTTCCACCAATGTCCTTCTTGTTCAGACGGCAAAATCATTGCCACTTAGTCTTTAGCGACATGCTCTGCCTAAATAGCACTACTCTTTTCGCCTGCTCTTCTCTCCTTACCATGTCAGTCTGCAGTATCTGATCTACCCACTAATTCTACCCATCCTCCCATAGAGCTCTGGCTCTAGTTTTCATAGGAGCGAGCTGTGTCCTCAGTAGGCTCTGTCTAATCTCACAAAGCTCTTCCAATTCTCCTGCGAGCCCTTAACCGTAACCAGGACAAACCCTCTTACTCAAAAGGAAAATGTTACTTGCGTGTCAGAATGGGTTTGCAGCTTAGTGTGGTGTAGTCATGTGGTGTGCACACTTTCTCAAATCAGCCCTCATTATGAGTTGGTCGAAGTTTTCTGACCCCAACGCAAACTCCTGTTTGTGCACAGGTTGGAATTCAGAGTTGTGTGAAATTGACCACTCACAGTATCTAGCATGTGATACTGTACTCACCCACCCTCCTTTACATGTCAAAACTTCTGGAATTTAAAAAGAAAAAGTGTACAGTGTTTACCATGACATGGAGACTCAGGTACGGTAATCAACAGAATCTGCATGTTATTCCTCAAAAACTTGGAACAGGTGCATTGTGTCTCCCCGACAAATTCCAAACACTCTGGAGATTGATTTTATTGGGTGCAATACATTGCACCTTCCCTCAGGCCCACTCATAATCAGGGAGTGAATGTCGAGTTCTGAAAACGTGTTTTCCCATCAAAGTTTTTGTTCACGTCATGCCTTGAATGACTTGTGAACATATCCTCTGAAACCCTCAATGAAGCAGGACACAGACTGCACCTACATGAATTTTTCTGTCATCTATGTAAACATCATGAAAGGGACGGCTGACTTAACACCTCATATACTGACCCTATATAGGAAATTTTCACCAAGTTATTGTCCGCTGTACTGGCCACTTCACCACACTCCACGATCCCTCAGTTACCACTCCCTGAGCTTAAACTCAAACTCACCTGTATCTCCAGCTGCTGCACCACCTGCATCTGTACACGGCATTGCGCCGTGCTGCGGTCATCAAGGGCATGTTCAGTGTTGAGGTGTCTGTGGGCAAGAAGACCAAAAATGATTTTAGGGCAGTGTGGCGACATACAACAGAGAAGCCCCCACCCCCCCAAATAAAAACAGACACTGGGGAGATATGGAAGAAATATGTATAGCACAGAGATATGGGCAACAGGATCCAGTGCAGAGATAGAGGATATTCCCTGTGTGTAGGCATGAAGCCATAGAGGCCGTGCGAAGGAGTTCAATTAACGCACCGTACTAATGAGACTGCAGACTCAGTGTGAGTGATGTCACCTCGGAAATGTCAAGTGGTGGCTGAGATGATGTCACTATGTCGGAGTTTGGAGGCCCTCAAAGGAGTCTGCGGCATCTAGCCAGAATGTTTTCTTGTAAGGTCTTATTAGGAGTCAGCTCCTCACCACCCAAGGACTGAGCGGAACAACATTCTGCTGTTAGCAAGAAAATAAGGGGCAGTATCCGTGGAGTTGCTTACTTTGGTTGGTATGCATGGTGCCCTGGTAAAACAACCTGAAGGCCATAATTCATAGATAAATGCAATAGGGTGAAGGGCAACTGTAGTAACTGATTAGAAGAGGCCTTAGGGGCGTGGATTTAATTTCCAACAAAGTCCAGGGGCATTGCAAGGCATCAATGCCAGACCGTCAAGTTAATTTTGGGTCACTGGGGAGCACAAAGATGCAGTGGCACTAAGGATGCATTTTCTCAACCCAATCTCCTCTACCAGCAGCAGATCCGTTCAAAGCACAGAAAAACCAGCAGAGTCCTTATTATGTCGGTGCCCAGTTATTTGTTACCTCCAATCCATTGTTTAAGCGTGAAATATGATAGTAGACCAGGTGTAGAGTGTTGTGGAAGGAAGGGCATTACCCTGCTCACTGCACAGACGAGGACTACAGGTCACATGGAGAAGGGTGCCAGTGCAGAGGCTGACATTAGAAATTAACATATAATAAACAATTCAAAACAATAAGCAGGCAATCATTTAATTGCAAAAATGGCAGTACTTAAAAACGATGATTTGACAGGGGTTTCTGTGTGAACCAACTCTATATTTTTATTAGCAAACATCACTGCAATACGTAGAACGCAAAAGGAATATGGTCATAACTCTTTTGTGCAAACAAGTCCCGCAAAGAAGTTGAGTAGAAAACATGGTAGTTTTTGAAGCCACAATAATATGATTGCTCATAAGTACTCATTGAGGTATTAGTCACACTTAATCAAAAATAAAAGAATGTATACTAAAGGTGACTCCACGTTCCTGGGGCCAGCACATGATCAATAACTGCTGGTCACAGCCCACACAAGGTACAGAGATTAGCTTAAATGAACAGTCTTTACTCTAGGATACGAATAGTCGGTGCTATAAATAACAAGCAATTATATCGAGTAGCATTGAGAATTACAGTCTGTGCCTAGGACCACTGCATTTGGAATGGCTGCACTCTCAAGTTAAATCCCATCATTTGAACAGTCATCAAATACAAACAAAATAATAGAATGGCTAGACAGCATGCAGCAAACCGTCTGGTACATGTTTGACCAACAGGACCTCGAAGAGATTAAATGTCATTAGGGTGTGGATACAGCCATGGTTGACTCCAGGTTTTACCCAGAGGCCCGGCTGCCTACTGGCTACGAAAGAGAAGGGCTTTCCTGGTGACGCCCTTGTGGGCAGAAAGGCTATCTTGTACAACTTTGTGATGAAGGTGTAATAATGAGCTTCATCTTTAGAACAAATTACAAAGAGCAGTGAAAATGATAATAAGTTGTGAAAACTAGAGCTCTCTAGTCTGGATCCTGATTTGATGAACAAGTCCTCTACAGGTAGCAGAGAAATGTGGGAGGGGGCCCCTTGCAATACAGAAAGCAGATGGATATGGACAAATGCCCCAGTGCAGACAATGATAGAGAGATTGGCAAAGAGTCCTGGTGCAGAGATGCCCCTCAGAGACATGTGACACATGCCTTTCCTGCAGTGGTGCACAGAAGAAAGATGACGAAAGATATAGATCTGGACAAGTACCACTTACCTAGAGAGGAACAAAGACAGATCAAGATCTAGAAAAAGGCACAGGGCAACTACCTTGCCTACTCTGCAGGTGTGTAGGAGAGAGTAATAAACAGAGGACCCCAGTACAGAGATAGGCGTCAGAGACGTGCATAAAGTGATAGATGTAAAGACTGGGATAAGACATGTATGCAGGCGCCTCGTATGGATAGAAACAGCAGAGAGATATAGACGAAAGTCCCAAGTACAAAAAGGGTAGCTGAAATACAGACAGAGTGCCACAGTAAACAGATGGCGAAATGTCACAGGGCACGGACAACTGAAGGATGGATAAAAATCACAGCCACAAGGAGGGCAGGCGAGGGGTGCTGACAAGGCTCCAAGTGTAGAGACAAATATAGAGATATGAACAAAGGCCTTACTCACTCATCTTCAAAGACACGGGCAAACACAATCTTCCCGAAGGTCCTGTATACTTTGTCCCCTTACCAGGGTTTGTGTGTGTGTCTGTATACACACTCTCTCTCTTTTTCTCAGAATTGTATGGAACACATCGGAATTGAAGCTGCCCGTTTTAACTAGGTGCTCTGACTAAAATCACAATACAGGCACCACCATTTCCCTGACTCTTCCAGTGGCAGCAGTGGTCGAATAATCAGTGTCTAAATCACTGGAGGCGGTGTGACAGCTGGCACCAAACACTTTGGTGGTCATTCTGACCCTGGCGGTCTTTGACCGCCAGGGCGGAGGACCGCGGGAGCACCGCCGACAGGCCGGCGGTGCTCCAATGGGGATTCCGACCGCGGCGGTAAAGCCGCGGTCGGACCGGCACCACTGGCGGGCTCCCGCCAGTGTGCCGACGCCCCATTGAATCCTCCACGGCGGCGCAGCTTGCTGCACCGCCGCGGGGATTCCGACCCCCCCTACCGCCATCCAGATCCCGGCGGTCGGACCGCCGTGATCCGGATGGCGGTAGGGGGGGTCGCGGGGCCCCTGGGGGCCCTTGCAGTGCCCATGCCACTGGCATGGGCATTGCAGGGGCCCCCGTAAGAGGGCCCCTACATGTATTTCACTGTCTGCTGTGCAGACAGTGAAATACGCGACGGGTGCAACTGCACCCGTCGCACAGCTTCCACTCCGCCGGCTCGATTCCGAGCCGGCTTCATCGTGGAAGCCTCTTTCCCGCTGGGCTGGCGGGCGGTCTGAAGGCGACCGCCCGCCAGCCCAGCGGGAAAGTCAGAATTACCGCCGCGGTCTTTCGACCGCGGAACGGTAATCTGACGGCGGGACTTTGGCGGGCGGCCTCCGCCGCCCGCCAAGGTCAGAATGAGGGCCTTTGTATTTAACACATTATCACAATCAATTGGGATCACGGTCCAGACATAGCAATTGTTTTTCATCAAAAATGCACATTTAATGCACACTTGGACAAATTATTCAGTTAAAATGGAGGACAGAGAAAATTATAACCCTATACATTCGGCTTACTGACTTGTGACCCCACACAATTTCACCATAAGGTAACAAAGAAGGTGTTATTGTATATCAAAGTAATTATGCTCTGTGAGCTTACTGGACAGACTTCAAGAAGCCTCAGAATACCTCAGGTTTACAATGGCAGCAAACGCTGTGAATACAATACTACTGCGAAGAACACAGTCAAAGGGCCAGTGATGACATGGCATGATCAAAGCAATATATTCTAGGGGGTGGGTAGGCTTTCACTGCCCAACAGGGAAAGTGCATTGTTTGCAATTTATGCGGCCTGCTCCCCAAATGTTGGCATTTCCCCGGCTCACTTCTGAAGCAAAATGGGAACATACGGGAGACCCCCTAACTGAGGGCACTAGAGAAGTAATCCAGCCCCAA